>NC_091291.1:118640526-118949415 GCF_032444005.1 Ranitomeya imitator
CACCTTTCATAAAAATAACTGGCCAATCAAATCATCTGGACATTAAAAGTTTCCTACAGGACTTTTAAGAATTTAAATATATATTTTTTTTAATTAAAAAAAAACTAGTGGGAAGTTAACACTTCAATCTCCAGTTCTACAAGGCCAGTGCTCTAGTGGTCTTCACCAAGAACACAAGTGTAGATGTCTTGCCCATCAGTCACCTGAACTTACTTCTAATCATGAATCTCAGCAGTAAGCTTTCTAAATGGATTAGATGCTATAACTTCTGAAATCATTGGAGGCCATCAGTTCTTTTATAATGCTTTATTCACTCTATGGAATTTTGAAAAGTCATGGAAAACTTCTTTAAAGGGGTTGTCCCATGAACAAAGTACATTATAATCAATAGATCTTGGAATATTAATACGTTCCACAATTGAATATGTTTAGAAAAATGTTCCTGGGCTGAGATAATCTTAAAAATATGTTCTAGCTATGTACTGCACTATTTGCTTTATCCAACCATGTAGAGCTGCTGTAGCTCAGTGTTATAGCGTATATACAGCTCCTGGGCAAATGAAAACACATAGGCGAATATACCGGGGATACTGTAGGGACTATCAGCAGCTTTTCTGTGTTTTATCACAGGAGAGATCTTTTCTACCATGTCACCCACTCAATATGAACCAAGTCAGCGACTTAAGAGGGTAACATCCACTTGTGCTTTTATGTTACTGACTTGATTTATAACGTGCTCACGGGACTGTTGACACAGCAGAAACACTCATTCCTGTTATAAAACAAACAGGCTGGGAAATGTGCTCTCACAAAGATGAACAGCCGAGAGTCCCTGCAATGTCAATGCCCTAAGCACAGTGCCCGGGTATCTGCACACTGTGCATGTATCCTGGGAAGCAGTAGACACAGAGGAACTACAGGACGGGGCTGGCGTCCCTGCCAGAGGAGAGGGGCAGCAAGCAGGGACGTCGGTGCTACAGGCACATTTATGACCTTATCTCAACACAGGAACATCTTTTTTTTTTCAACACCACCAAATGTGGAACATACTAATATTCCAAGCTCAACACCTTTAAGGAATATTTAAGCATAGTGGTTCTTTGGGTTCTATCAAGGTTTCTATTACTGCATGCTATACTATTCTTGCCATCAAATGTGTCTAATCCCATGAAAAGGCTTTGGATGGCGGTATGAACATAGTCTTATTCTAATTCAGACCCTTTATTCAATTAGTAATTAGAAAGGGTGCATTATATATGATTTCCTCCAATTGCCCAAAAGAAATGATGAGCAGTTTTGTACTTAGGGCATGCAAATTTTTATTTGATATCAACCAATGTTTAATGAACTCTGAATAAAATATATCGCACATTGTTTGCAGAGTGTATAATGATTTATTATGAAACCCCTTCACATCGTGTAGACTGACCCGAAGGAAATCGGGAAGTCAAAATGTCTTTCTATCCTGTTGCAGTTCCTTCTCGGTGGTCTGGAATGTAAGTCCCAAAGTATTCACTGCTATTCAGTTCCTTTTGATAGATCATTAGGTAGCATTTGGGGAAGAATACAGTTGACAAAACCCCGAGACAACTGCCGAGAATAAAACTCATCTGAACGAGAGACTTAGAGGCGATGTCTGTGCTGACATAAGTGGGTATGAAAATGATCCAGGCTAAAATGACAGAGAGCATGGCCACCGTGATATCTCTTCCCATGTAATACTGGTGAACGGGTTTCTCCGCCATGAATGAACATATGAAAGAAAGTAAAACCAGGAAACCATTGTAGGCAAACATCAAGCCAAACTGTAGCAACGGCTCGTATTTACAGCTCACATAAATAGACAAGGAACTGACATCAAGAGAGGCCACCATTATCGAAAGGAGCTGTGAAGACCTCACATACATTGTACAGAACAAGACCTGACCCAAGAAGGTGAAAACTAAAATAATCCAACTCCCCGAGTGTATTATCCAGAAGAACCATGACTTGTAGGACAGGGAGCAGAACAGGAGCTGTATGGATTTCACTAGGATGGGACCCAGGAAGATGGCGAAACTCAAGGAGAGTATTGGCTGCTGTACAAGACACGTCCAATCTGCAGGTTCTCCGATGTACAAAAAGATTGAGGCACACATACACAACAGACCCAGCAAAATAATATAACACTGCGGGCCACCTGCAGCCATGTACAGAGGGGTATGGCGGTGCTGGAATAGGATCACAGTGACTGTCAAAATAAGCCACATGATGAGTCCCATGAACCCGAGTAGAGCGATAACAAAATAGTTCCTCCACGACAAGTAGAGGTAAGTTGGATGTTCACAGCTTTTGCTCCCTGATTTGGACCATTGACCGGCAGGGCAAGATGTACATTCTGGAAGAAGTAAAGATAAGTCGGCTTACTATAGTGAGGGCGATACAAAGATGCAATAATTTCATTTTCGACATATCTTCTCTAATGACACATAAGACCATCACAGTCATTCTGTGGGTAATTAGGATCTCTCATTATGGAGCAGGTGGATTGTCCTACCTCAGTCACCTAATCTCAACATTGACTCACTCTGACCAACTAAGTGGATATGGCAACCCTGTAAATCAATGTCTGAGCCTTTATTCAGTCTTGCAACATGACCAAGGACTAGCCAAGCATGAAACTTATCTACAGACAGCTGATTCTGGGTTCCTGCCCCTTATCAGTGCCAAGCAGGGTTTCTCTCGCTGAAAGAGGTCCTCTTGATTGAGCTTTGGCCTTGACTTTACCGCTAGGGATCATATCAAATGGTAATGTGAGCAGGTGTTAACCTGTGGAGTCCTACACCAAAGTGAGCTCAACAAAAATGACAGCAAAAATAAATGTTCATGACCATTTTTGCTCATGGTTGTGTATCTTCGGCTTGTGAGCACAAAACCATGTACAATTATGGCCACTAAATCACCTTTTTATAAATTTTAAAGTAATGTCAATGTTCATTTATTTATATTTTACCTACTGCCACATGCAAACTGAGGGGTCAATATTGTCAATGTTATGGCTCAAAATCTATGGTGGATTACATGAGTTCTTTCCTACAGCTTTTGGTAGCAAAAATATGTATTTTCCACTCTCAAGTCCATGCAAAAATAATGCTTACAAAGCCAGCCCCATTGTTTTCAGTGGCAAAACCATATTGCACTTATGGACGCTGTCTATGGACAGCTGAATGTGGCTAATATAATTGCTGGGAAGTGTCAGTTTAAGATCCAAGGTTCTGCCGCGGATCCGGGAGCAGTTTTCTTCGTCCTGTGTGAACATCACCTCAAGGGCGTTCTCTTTGGTAATCTATCCTTGCTTTGGCACCCTTCTCTGTCTGTGTTGACCCCTGGTTCAGTTCAATTTGTTCTCTTTGGCCAACCTTGTGATTATTATGCTTTGTGTCCTGTAAATTAAAGAAGTTGTCCACTACTTGGACAACTTCTTCTCATACCCCTTGCTTGGCCTCGATAAAATAAGACTATACTCACCTCCTGTGCCAGCGCCGTTCCCACAGTGTCGGCACTAGTTCTCCCGGGGCTCCCATGCTATTTTTGTGACACGTAACCCCGGCTCCCAATGAGTGCTGATTGGGCAACGGTGTCATATATTACAACACCGCATGAGAGCCCCGAGAGAAAGCGAGTGCTGACCCCGCGGGGACGGCGCCGGCACAGGGGGTCAGTATAGGCTTTATCATTTTATCGGGGCCAAACATTTTGATCATTAAGAGGTTGTCCTAGTAGTGGACACCCATTTAAGCGTATCTCATACATCCTTCTGCATGTTTCACAACTTTTGGCTGATCATCCTTCTTTTGTCTGAGACTTCACATAATGGGCAATGTGCACAGAAACGGTTGGCACACCAAATGCCGCCTCCATTTGCTTCTAGTGGAGAATACCTCCACAATCGGCCATCCAACTGAGCGTGCCATGATTCCACTGCAATCCAACTTGCAGAGGGAAAATGGGGCCTTATAATGTATACGTAATAAGATGTCAACTTTAGGAAAGAACAATAGATAACGATGCAATAGCAACCTGTAGAATTCACGTAGGTTCCCTCAGGACATGTAACACACTCAAAGCAGCAACTCTTGAAGTCTTTGATCACTTTGACTTGACCCTCCGAGCATTGCCTGGAGCAGGTGGACTCGACAACCTGTGGATATATAAACATCCAGAAAGAAGAGATATGTCAATCTGAAGAACTTTACCCAACGTTTGCTCCATTAAGCGATAGTACTCATCTTAATTAACTTTTTTTGAAGTGTGGATAATTGATCCATTTCGAGGCAAAATAAAAAAAAATTATGACTACAAAGGAAAATGAAGATTGTGAGTCCTGCTGCCTTCGCTGAATTAGGAAAAAATACCAATAACAGAAACAAGAATTTTGATTCTACTGAAATAATTAATAAAATCTGATCTTGCCAACCGCGTCTGTCCTCGGCAGAACTCACTTTTCATTGTAAATATTTAAGTACGATGCAATAAATCTTCACGTATTTGGATGTTTTCTCACTAAATTTCTTGCATTAATATTTCAATAGGCTGAATAAATATATAATACAGGGATACCGTGATCGGCGCTGAGATACACGTTTCCTTTTTTCCTGGTTTAATGCTGATTTCTGTTGCAATGTTTTTGCATTATTGATTCTCGCGGGAGATGTTAGCATACAGCTCTACATTTACGTTACACTCGTATTCTGCAGGTTACTGACTTCAACCTCTGGCTGTTGTTTTTTTTTTTTGCAGCAGGAGGGAGCACATATCTACTAGCGCAGCACATATTCTGGACCATTAACCCTTATAATGAGAATGAATTATCCAAGCAATTTCTATTTTGAAAATCGCAATAGCTTATAGTAGGATCACCTCATTTATAATTCCTGCAAAAGGAAATTCCCATTACACAAAATTAGGCCTCCTTCTCACGTCCTGGTGATTTGCATATTGGAAAAAACAGTACTGGTGACATCCGTGTGTATGTATGTGACATCCATGTGCTATCTGTGTGTCTATGTGACACGTACTGAATGAAATGCAGCATAGAAATTCAAGACTTATATCAATTATGCAGCTGCATGTGACCAGCGGTGACGTCATCATTGTTACCGCTGGTCACTGCAGCCGCGTTCTCACTTCTCAGCTCAGTGGGATCTGGCTGGCATGGAGAGCAGTTGCCTCACTAATGTGACTGCTCACCAAAACACCCAGATCATCATGGGACATGGCCATTAATGGATTATCGGTGGAAAGGTGAGGATAACTGCTTTTTTTGTGTGTGTTATAATGGGTAAAAGAGGGTCAGGAAATTTTTATTTCAAATAAAGTACTTTACTCTGTGTGTGTCTTTATTACATTTTACTATGGGGTTAGTAATGGTGGTGTCTTGTAGGCGTCTCTCCATTACTAACCCCTGGGCTTGATGTCAACGGCCATAAACAGCTGACATCAACCCCACAACTACTGCCCCACTTGCCACCACACTAGGGCGTGAACGGAGGCTAAGTGTCAAAATCTAATAGATGTGCCATTTCTGGGGTGGCTGAGAGTTGATGTTCTTAGTCTGGGAGGGGGCTAATATCAATGGCCCCTTGTAAGGCTATTAATATCAGCCCACAGCTTTCCGCATAGCCTTGGCTGGTTAGTAAATATAGGGGGAACCCAATTAATGTTTTGGTGGGTCTCCTCTATAATAACCAGTAAAGGCTAAGCAAACAGCTGTGAGCTGATATTAATAGCCTGGGAACCTTTATGGCTCTTGACCCCTTCTCAGAATATTAACATAAGCCCACAGCCATTGACTTTCCCTCAGCTGGTTAGGAAAAGTATGGGGGACCCCATACCGTTTTCTTTTTTAATTATCTATTTAATACGTGTGATACACAGAAGGCAGCCGCTGACTACAACTATCATCGGAGTTGCCTGGTCTCTCTGATCGCAGGGAGACCAGGTGAGGATTATGGCAGTTGGATTCAGAACACGGTGCCTGGGAACAGCACGAACTGTATTGCTTTTTCCCAGGCACCAATATGGGTCACACTGATGACACTTGGCTGGCTTCTGTGTGTCATCAATGTGCACGTGTGCAGCATGCATTTAGTCCATGGCGCGTTAAAAAAAAGGGACATGTCGGCGTGTTTTTCACACGGACATGTAGTCTGTGTGAAAAACCTGACATGTACACACCACCATTGAATACAGTGGGTATGCGTCTTTCCATGTTTGTGGTGCTCAAAAAACAAACCTTATACGGACATAAAAAACGGACGTGTACAGGTGGCTTTAACTATATTCAGTGGGTCCAATGAGAGCACATATATGACTCCCTCGTTTGTTAAGAATAGAGTCTGGCTGTGGTTAGAATTTTAAAGATTTCCCTCCCAGTGAAAAAAAAGAAAAAATAGGATCCCTGTAAATAAAATCACTGCTCAGGGGAGGGACAGTTCTGTTGTCCTGCCCCCAAGGGTTTATAGCAGCTATGGGCTGCTTTATTGGTTAGTAGTCAGCTGATTTCTCATAGTAGAGATCCCTTCCAGACAGATGATTTCTCTAGAGGCTGAAGCAAGAAAATTTTTTCTGAATATGCTCATTTTCCATCCACCAAAACTGCTGAAAAGATTTACTCTATTACTTCCTATATCTTTTTAACTAAAGCACCATTCCAGCATTTTTTTTTTAGCGCTGGAGTGGTGCTTGTGATCTAAGTCCCCTGCCCCGGTCATATACTGACCCTTCATCATCTTCACAGTTTTTTCAGTGCCGCACCATTTTGTGAACACAGCTTCTGACTGGCCAGAAGTCAGAAGCTGCGCCACAAGAGCGCAATGCAAGTCTATGAGCGCCAGAACAAGGCCAGAACAAGGCTCTCAAAGTGACCTCTGCGCCGCTCCATGAAACCCTGGAACCGTGAACTGGAACTCACTTTTCACGAGAGACCGATAGTAGCGGCGGCATAAACAGCGAAAGGTGAGTATTAGACAGGGGACTTACATTTTAAGCACCACTCCAGTGGTGGAGTAAAAAAAAAAACACTGGAGTGGTGCTTTAACATGTCCATCCATGCAATTAGTCATAATCAATTATTCAGCAGTCTGAAGAACGTTAACGGTAGAACAATCAGTCTTTCAGAACCATGGGTACTACTCCACATATTTAACATCTTTTTTGGAGGACCAATTAAAGAGGTAGAGTTTAGATAAATAGGTGGCTCTTAAATTGCCTACTCGTTGTAGAGCGCTGTAAACAGGCAATCTTCCGCCAATCAAGTCCTAATCTTTTTATTGCAATGACAGAGTGCAAGGCCACACTCCTTTCGGGCCATACTTGCCTTTGGGTGCTTCGGCAGCTTACCCTTCTGGCTCTATAGTGATGCGTCAGAACCTTGGCTGACTCCTTCACCTGTTGCTTTGCTGGCTCAGTTGCAGTTTAACCTCAGACCCTGGGGCTACTTGCAAAATGGACTTGTCAGCCATAGAGCATAAAGCCAACTACCCGCAGATTGCCAATGCATTGTGTTTGTATTTACAGCTTGTGGCACTCCTGCAAGGGAGCTCAACAGGTTAGAGCCCGTGTTCACTTGGCAGGGCCCAGTGGGCATTAAGTGCCCACCAGAAGAAAGGTATAGCTGAGCTTCATAAGAGAAAGGTCATTTTACAATATATGCAATATTACAATGTTTCAATGTATTGTACAAGATTTCTCATATTTAAATCCTCTAGAGGGACTAATAAAAATATATTAAACAAATATATACAGTGGAGCAAAAAAGTATTTAGTCAGTCAGCAATAGTGCAAGTTCCACCACTTAAAAAGATGAGAGGCATCTGTAATTTACATCATAGGTAGACCTCAACTATGGGAGACAAACTGAGAAAAAAAAATCCAGAAAATCACATTGTCTGTTTTTTTATCATTTTTTTTTTGCATATTATGGTGGAAAATAAGTATTTGGTCAGAAACAAACAATCAAGATTTCTGGCTCTCACAGACCTGTAACTTCTTCTTTAAGAGTCTCCTCTTTCCTCCACTCATTACCTGTAGTAATGGCACCTGTTTAAACTTGTTATCAGTATAAAAAGACACCTGTGCACACCCTCAAACAGTCTGACTCCAAACTCCACTATGGTGAAGACCAAAGAGCTGTCAAAGGACACCAGAAACAAAATTGTAGCCCTGCACCCGGCTGGGAAGACTGAATCTGCAATAGCCAACCAGCTTGGAGTGAAGAAATCAACAGTGGGAGCAATAATTAGAAAATGGAAGACATACAAGACCACTGGTAATCTCCCTAGATCTGGGGCTCCACGCAAAATCCCACCCCGTTGTTATGAATTCTGTGGCAGAGCTCCCTCCTGTGGTCACAAGTGGTACTTCGGCTGATTCTCTCTGTGAGCTTCCGTTGGTGGAGGAGAGTGGTACTGCGGCTTCTGAGTTTCCTTCCTCAGGTGATGTGGTGAAGTCGTTAGGTGCTGCTCTATTTAACTCCACCTAGTGCTTTGATCCTGGCTTCCAGTCAATGTTCTAGTATTGGACCTGTCTCCTCCTGGATCGTTCCTGTGGCCTGCTGCTCTGCATAGCTAAGTTCCGCTTTTGCTATTTTGTTTGCTGTTTTTTCTGTCCAGCATTGCTTATTTGTTTTTTCTTGCTTGCTGGAAGCTCTGGGACGCAGAGGGTGTACCTCCGTGCCGTTAGTTCGGTACGGAGGGTCTTTTTGCCCCCTTTGCGTGGTTGTTTGTAGGGTTTTGTGTTGACCGCAAAGTTACCTTTCCTATCCTCGCTCTGTTCAGAAAGTCGGGCCTCACTTTGCTAAATCTATTTCATCTCTACGTTTATCTTTTCATCTTAACTCACAGTCATTATATGTGGGGGGCTGCCTTTTCCTTTGGGGTATTTCTCTGAGGCAAGGTAGGCTTATTTTCTATCTTCAGGCTAGTTAGTTTCTCAGGCTGTGCCGAGTTGCATAGGGAGCGTTAGGCGCAATCCACGGCTGCCTCTAGTGTGTTTGGAGAGGATTAGGGATTGCGGTCAGCAGAGTTTCCACGTCTCAGAGCTCGTTCTTTATTTTTGGGTTATTGTCAGGTCACTGTATGTGCTCTGACTTCTATGTCCATTGTGGTACTGAATTACCAGATCATAACACCCGTGGGGTCAGAATGATCACAAGAACGGTGAGCAAAAATCCCAGAACCACGCGGGGGGACCTAGTGAATGAACTGCAGAGAGCTGGGACCAATGTAACAAGGCCTACCATAAGTAACACACTACGCCACCATGGACTCAGATCCTGCAGTGCCAGACGTGTCCCACTGCTTAAGCCAGTACATGTCCGGGCCCGTCTGAAGTTTGCTAGAGAGCATTTGGATGATCCAGAGGAGTTTTGGGAGAATGTCCTATGGTCTGATGAAACCAAACTGGAACTGTTTGGTAGAAACACAACTTGTTGTGTTTGGAGGAAAAAGAATACTGAGTTGCATCCATCAAACACCATACCTACTGTAAAGCATGGTGGTGGAAACATCATGCTTTGGGACATTTTCTCTGCAAAGGGGCCAGGACGACTGATCCGGGTACATGAAAGAATGAATGGGGCCATGTATCGTGAGATTTTGAGTGCAAACCTCCTTCCATCAGCAAGGGCATTGAAGATGAAACGTGGCTGGGTCTTTCAACATGACAATGATCCAAAGCACACCGCCATGGCAACGAAGGAGTGGCTTCGTAAGAAGCATTTCAAGGTCCTGGAGTGGCCTAGCCAGTCTCCAGATCTCAACCCTATAGAAAACCTTTGGAGGGAGTTGAAAGTCCGTGTTGCCAAGCGAAAAGCCAAAAACATCACTGCTCTAGAGGAGATCTGCATGGAGGAATGGGCCAACATACCAACAACAGTGTGTGGCAACCTTGTGAAGACTTACAGAAAACGTTTGACCTCTGTCATTGCCAACAAAGGATATATTACAAAGTATTGAGATGAAATTTTGTTTCTGACCAAATACTTATTTTCCACCATAATATGCAAATAAAATGTTAAAAAAACAGACAATGTGATTTTCTCGATTTTTTTTCTCAGTTTGTCTCCCATAGTTGAGGTCTACCTATGATGTAAATTTCAGACGCCTCTCATCTTTTTAAGTGGTGGAACTTGCACTATTGCTGACTGACTAAATACTTTTTTGCCCCACTGTATATAAAAAAATAATAATATATATATACATCTATATATATTTTTATTTCTTTTTTATTCATTTTTTATACATTTATCTTTGTCATTTTATTCAATGTTTAAATATTTTTATTTTGGTAAATATTTGTAGCAGATGTATAGTATATACAAAAGACAGATCAAAATATATATAAAAAAAAATATTTATATAGGTAAAATTTATTATAATGTAAAAAAAAAACATATTTGGTATTGCCTCATGTGTATCTAAACTAGTAAAATATCATTATACTTATCCCATATGGTGAATGCCAAAACGAAAAAAAAAAAAATCAAAATGGTAGAACTTTTAGTCTTGGTCACATTGCCTACCCTAAAAAAAATGAACAGGAGATTAGAAAGTCATTTGGACCCCAAAATGATAACGATAAAACCTGCAGCTCATGCTACAAAAAAAAAAGAAAGAAAAAGTTATAACTCCTTGAAGTCGAGAGGGAAAATTTGAAAGCGAAGAAGGACCCAAGGACCCGCACAATCCTGCCGCCAGCCCTGAGGCCAAAGGAGAATTTTGATGGGGTATCGATTACGAAGAGAAGTAGGTTGTCTCAGTGAAAATTTGATTTTTTTTTTTCTAACAATTGCATATCCAAATTATGAATAAGATCTGAATAAGATCGCCACTAATTTTGATTATTCTTTGTATTAAGAGACTATCTAATTCCATATAAAAACTCATTTCAGGCAGATTGCGGCAGCAGGACCAGGTCAACATGGACTACGAGCGAGCAGATGTCAGAATAATTATTACCTATTCTATACTGAGGCCATTATTTAGTCTTGAAATCTAACAAAATAGCTCCCCCTTGTGGTTTTTATAAAATCATAAGTAATATTTACACATTTTTGTCACTGGGATCATGTATCAGACATGTTGTTTAGACAAGTATACATTATTGGTAAAATTCTGCTTTTAAAGGGAATCCGTCTTCAGATTTTTTTGCCACCTAATCTTTCAGCAGCTTAGTGTAGATATAAAGCCCCTGATTCCAGTGATGTGTCACCTACTGGGCTGCTTACTGTAGTTTTGATAAAATAACTTTTATCAGCAGGAGATTATCGCTAGAGGACTAGTAAACCTGCTGCCGTGTAGTCCTCCATATTCATGAACTCTGTATAACCACGCCCCTCAGCACTGATTGGCAAAGTGTACACAGGAAGCTGTCAATCAGTGGTTATATAGAGCTCAGCATTCATAGAACTGCTAGATCTGCGGCAGAGAAAACAAGGATTTTATCAAAACTACAGCAAGAAGCCCAGTAAGTGATATATCAGTGGAATCAGAATCTCTTCCCATATATTATCCTGCTCTGAGATGGAGAGTAAAAGCTGCTGACAGATTCCCTTTAAGACTCTGCCTTCTTCAAGGTTCTGATATATAGTTAACATTAGTTTACTTACGTGAAGAGTAATTAATTTTAATTTTGTTCTAACACTTTTGTCCAGATCTATATATATATATATAATTGTCTAAGGTCCATTTCCGTCTGTTTGTCTGTAACGGAAATCCTGCGTCGCTGATCGGTCGCGCCTGGCCGGCCGCGACCAATCAGCGACAGGCTTTACTATTGATGCTGCCTATGCAGCATCAATAGTAAAAAGATATAATGTTAAAAATAATAAAAAAAATAAAAAATCGTGCTATTCTCACCTTCCGGCGGCCCCCGAAGCCTTCCCCATCCTCGCGATGCTCTCGGCCGCTCCGTTCCCAGTAATGCTTTGCGAAATGACCCCAGATGACATAGGATCACGCGAGACCACTACGTCATCACGCGTTATTGCCGCAAAGCATCACTGGGAACGGACCTGGCGAGAGCATCGCTAACTCCTGGGCTGGATCCGGGGGCCGCCAGAAGGTGAGCATATATAGTAACTATTTTTTATTTTAATTATTTTTTTAACAGGGATATGGTGCCCACACTGCTATATACTACGTGGGCTGAGCTATATACTACGTGGGCTGTGTTATATGCTCCATGGCTGTGCTATATACTACGTGGCTGCTATATACTACATGGCTGTGCTATTCACTACGTGGGCTGTTCCTGTGCTATATACTACGTAGCTGTGCTAGACACTACGTGGGCTGTGCCTGTGCTATATACTATGTGGCTGTGCTATATACTACGTGGCTGTGCTATATACTATATGCACTGTGCTATATACTACGTGGATTGTGCCATATACTACATGGACTGTGCTATATATATTATGTGGGCTGTGTTATATACTATGTGGACTGTACTATATACTACGTGCACTGTGCTATATACTACGTGGGCTGTGTTATACACTATGTGAGCTGCACTATATACTACGTGGGCTGTGTTATATACTACATGGACTGTACTATATACTATGTGGATTGTGCTATATACTATGTGGACTGTGCTGTATACTACATGGCTGTGTTATATACTACGTGGACTGTACTATATACTTCATCGACTGTACAATATACTACGTGGATTATGCTATATACTACATGGACTGTACTATATACTTCGTGGGCTGTGTTGCATACTACGTGGGCTGTGTTAGATACTACATGGCTGTGCTATATGCTATGTGGCTATGCTATATGCTATGTGGGCTGTGTTATATGCTACGTGGCTGTGCTATATACTGCGTGGGCTGTTATATGCTATGTGGCTGTGCTATATGCTACGTGGCTGTGCTATATACTACGTGGGCTGTTATATGCTATGTGGGCTGTGTTATATACTACGTGGGCTGTTATATGCTACATGGCTGTGCTATATGCTATGTGGTTGTGTTATAGGTTACGTGGCTGTGCTATATACTACGTAGCTGTGTTATATACTACGTGGCTGTGCTATATACTATGTGGGCTGTGTTATTTGCTATGTGGCCTGTGTTATATACTACATGGCTGTGTTATATACTACGTGGCTGTGCTATATACTACGTGGGCTGTTATATGCTGCATGGCTGTGCTATATGCTATGTGGTTGTGTTATATGCTACATGGCTGTGCTATATACTACGTGGGCTGTTATATGCTGCATGGCTGTGCTATATGCTATGTGGCTGTGCTATATACTACGTGGCTGTGCTATATACTACGTGGCTGTGTTATATACTATGTGAGCTGTGTTATATGCTATGTGGCCTGTGTTATATACTACGTGGCTGTGTTATATACTATGTGGCTGTGCTATATACTGCGTGGGATGTTATATGCTATGTGGCTGTGCTATATGCTATGTGGCTGTGTTATATACTACGTGGCTGTGCTATATGCTATGTGGGCTGTGCTATATGCAACATTGGCTGTGCTATATGCTACATGGGCTGTTATATGCTACGTTTACGTTTACTGAACAAGTTTTGTCATACATATTCTAGAATACTCGATGTGTTAGAATCGGGCCACCATCTAGTGTTCTAATAACGAGGCAAGCTAAAATAGCCTGGAGAAAAGCCATGGGTTTAGAAGTCACTTACATTCAATTTTTTTTACAGGAATGAAGACAAATTCTCTAATAAAATGATCTGAAAAGTTTAATAACTTTCCATTCCGGATAAAATTATATATAAAAAAGTTTAGTTAAACTTTTCCTTATTACCTTGGAATCGTGCCATGTGATCTGATATCTTTTCAATGTCAGCTGCTCCTGAAACGATCCTATTTTCAAGAACGGGCTCTTCCTATTAAACGTCCAGGTGAGGATATCATAGCCGATATTTGGGTTACCGTAGCTGTCTAGAGTGATATTGTCGACTGTGATGTTCCCATATTTCAGCTCTTGAAGAAGCTTTAAAGAAAAAAAAAAAAGTTTTCTACCACTGTAAGAAAAGATGCAGAATAATATAATGATCTGTTAAAATATAAATTATTAATTAATTTATCAATAACTCAATTGGGATTGTTGAAGGAACTGTCCAGGATGTATATACTGATGGCCTATCTATATGATAGGTAATCGATATCAGATTGGCAGGGGTCCAACACCCTGAATCCCACCGAGCAGCTGCTTGCTGGTTCCATTGCAGCCGAAGGGACACAGAACCAGAACACTGTTGTGGACATTCTATGGTAATGCAGCTCAGTAACCCATTCACTTCAGTGCAGTACCCAAGAATGGATACTATAGTGTATACTGCTTATATCTTGGCTGTAAACAGCTGCTCGGTGATGATACTGGGCGTCGCACCCTACAAATCTGATATTGATGATCTATCCTTAGTATCGGTCGACAATATAGACGTTCTGGAAAACCCCTTTAATAGAGATGATTCCTTCATTCGGGATCTTTATCAATTAGCCAGAACAAAGAGCTGGTTGTAAAAAGTATGTTATACTCTGGAAGACCCATGTAATACTCTATTTGCCCTCTGGGTTTGCTGCAGGGAAATGTAACACTTACTACTAGGTTCTCCAATATCATGCAGCTGATCACTAGAGGTCCTAGCAATAGGGCAATGTGAACAGCTTATTTTCATGGTTACCTGCTAATGAAAATTAATTGTAAAACGTGGTCTTTAATGGTTATTGTGCTACGTGGCCCATTACAGACATTGAATCAATCAATTTCTGGGAAATAGGTCATCAATATGAGTGTAGTGAAAAAGCCCTTTAACAATCACTGTGGATAGGGAGAACAAGGATGGGAGGAAAATACATGTGAGAAGTTTAGATAATAACAAAAACCCATATTCTTCATATATCCATGACGTTACTTTGCCTACAGGTGGTCATAGTAAAGTTTTCCCTAGTTGGTCTACAGATAACGAGTGGTCTCCATCGCTAGGGCATTGTTGATAGATCTTAATCCGATATATTAATGCTACACAAAAATAGTCAGATGTTGATAAATTTTGGAGGCATTGACGCTAATTACTAAAGGTCATGGAGCACTTTGTGACGGTTTACTTTCTTAATTAAGCTAGTACTTACTTGCCACGGAAATATGTTGGACTCATCATATTGCTGGGCATACCTTGGAGCATGGATGCGATTGTGGATAGCTTGAGCTATGAAGTATACAGCAGTATGGACTTGGTAGGCTAGCCTGGGCACCACCGGGTCTTGTAGCATTGTTATGTTCTCGGGGGTCAGCATGCTACATGACTGGCACTGTTCTTGCAGGTCCCAGGTCTCGGATACATACCGGGTGATGTCTCCATTTGCAGAACTGACATTAAGGAGAAGACCCCTTTCCTGTTCTATCTGGTATAATATCTTGCATACATAGTCCTGAAATCCAGATATCACCTTAGTTTTTTCAGTGAACCCAATAACTGTCCCAATGGATTGGATTCCGGACATTTGCTGGATAGTTACATCTTGAGACCACGTTGGACTTGCAATCCAGACCATTTTGACCCGAGTTTTGATGACCACTTTGAGAAAAGCTTGAGCTTCCGATAGACTGGAGAAAACAATGGTGACATTGACTCCAGTCTTCTGGATATCGGTTAGTATTTTTTGCACAGACGTGTTGACGTTAGGGTCACTAATATTTTTTGGTAAGAAGGCTTGATAAGCAATGCAGATGCCGCTTTGGGAAACTGCGGATGTCAACTGGAAGAGTCCGTATTCTCCATATTCATTCCTGCTCGCGATCACCGAGATCCAGTTCCATTGGAATTCCTTAAGGAGCTTCACCATTCCTTGCACTAGTGTTCCTTCACTAGGAATAGTGCGCATGAAGGATGGAAATCTATTCTTGTCTGAAAACCTGTCACTGGTAACCCAATAGCTGATCTGAAAATAGGAAAAAATTAAAGGCATGGAAGTATGAGAACACGATCAAAGTTAATTGCTTTTGTACCAGCTAATTATGATATCTGCACTGAAAAGATTGGAAATTTAGATTGATTTTAACCTGCTCGCATTCATAGAATCCTAGAATGTTAGAGTTGGACGGGACCTCCAGGGTCATCGTATCCAACCCCCTGCTCAATGCAGGACTCACTAAACCATCCCAGACAGATGTCTACAGCTAAACTGGTTCAGAGACAAAAACAGTTGAACGTAACTAATATTGTGGTGCCGAAAATGAACATGATGCTTACATTTCCTGCTTGGCTATAATTTACCAGATCCAGAGGCGGTTCTAATGACTTAGGACACCTTTCATGCAGGCTTATAAAAAAATTGCGTCTTTATTATTTCACATCATTATTGCATTGTTAGTAGAGCGTCTACTGCATCCTCTATTCAGTCTATTGAGCCTTCTAATAGGTTATTGGTGATGTATACCATAAGAAATAAACCATAGTGGCGAACTGGCTCCAAAGTCAACAGCAAATTAGGATTAATTGGGATGTCTTACCCGAGATCTCAGAACCCAATTTTTGATAAAAAAAAAAAAAAAGAAAAACATAAGGGTGTATACAGGCACATCGTGATCTAAGCATCTGTAGTCGTGCCCTTGAAGAGAAGAGGTCCAATCCCTTTATTTTGACACTTTTTGCTCTGGGGTTACAGCCATCATTGTAGAGTTGACCCTACAGTTCCCTCTGCTATGTGTAATGGTCTTGTCTGACCGTGGAGGAACATGGTCTGATCATACCACATCTCCTGGGCAGGGGAGGAAGCAAAAGAGTATACAGACAGGACAGCACAAGATTACAGCTGATTTTTTCATGTGAGGTAAAGAATTTCCCTGCCTGTTTAAAAAAAAAAAAAGTTTTACCTCAAATAAAGAAATATTTGTGATCCTGTGCTGTCCTGTCTGTATACTCTTTTGCTTCCTCCTCTGCCCAGGAGCTGTGGTATGATCAGACCATGTCCCTGTACGGTCACACACTACCATTACACAGGACACAGCAGGGGCACATTTATAAGATTATCTCACCACAGGAACATTTTATTTACACACATCCAGTTGTGGAAATTATTATTATTCCAAGATCTATTGATTAAAATTAACGTTGCTAGTGGGACAACCCCCTTAAGGTCAATAGCTCTAGTATCCCTCAACAAACTCATGATGCAAACCCTATATACTTTTATGACAAAGTACTGGGGGGGAAATATGTATCACTGAGATTATTAGCTTCAGTGATATGCACCTAGTAAAATACTGCAGCACATTGA
Source organism: Ranitomeya imitator (assembly GCF_032444005.1). Lineage (NCBI taxonomy): Eukaryota > Metazoa > Chordata > Amphibia > Anura > Dendrobatidae > Ranitomeya > Ranitomeya imitator. The sequence continues at coordinate 118,657,842 of NC_091291.1, forward strand.
GTGCTGAGATGGGTTAATCGGCCATGTTAAGGGCTAGGTTTAGTGAACAGCTGTAGAGTGGATTGGAGGCTGTTCATCATATCCTCACCCCAGAGTGTGGTTTAGAAGGTAAATAGTCAGCCTTCTGAATCCATTGAGGGTTCGGTGTGCCTGGAGCACCAGAGCGGAGTTTATGGGAAAGGGAGCTGAACCTTGTTTACGCTGGGTGGGCGGCTCCCCAAAGCCACATGGACTGTGATATGTTATTTTTTATTTTCCCGTTATGCCAGAAAGGTCGTGTTTATTTTTACTGAACTTTGCACTGGTTTATGCCTTACATTTTAAATAAACCAGTAGAAGACTACAAACGTTCCTTTGTCTATCTCTGCGAGCAGCCGAGTGAGCCGATCTACCACACCTTCTACCAGAAATGTATTGTGAGTTGACAACTCCCAATGAACCACATTATAATTATTAAAAAAAAAAAGCACATAAAGATAAAAGTAAATGTGTGCCTACCTGGGGTAAGTAGAAGAAGCTGAACAACTTTCCAGTAGCAACAACCATGTCTGATGTGGATGGTCCGACCACAGCCACGATTTTTGTCTTGTAATCAGTGTAATTGCAGAGGACCTTGATCTCAGACTCATTTCTTTCAGTGAGAAACCGAAACGCTGCCCGTTGGATGATTTCTACATCATTACAGGTGTCATAAATTTCATAGCCCAGGCTGACGTTGGGCAGGATCAAGCTGCTGTTGTTAATTTCATCTATAGTAAACTTCATGGCAAGAAGTGCCATGAACTCATGGGCGTTAAAGCTGTAAAAAAGAGACACGATATTACTATAATCTGACTTGTTCTTCACAGTGTCCACAACAATTGTTGAAATGCATCCTAAATGGTAGATAATGATGGTGGTAAAGTGTTATAAATAGACAAGGAAATCAGAAGATGTTGCCCTTGTCTGATGTTCGATCCCCCACCCAAAATATAGCTTTTGAAATTTGCCAGTTCTATTTGTACTATTTAGGAGGACACAATAGAAGGAACAGTGAAGAGCATCCTGTAGAGATGAGCGAATCTTTCCAAATTGGAAATTGCAAACTATAGTATGTTTTTCCAGTTGACCTGAAAAGACATTTATAAGGCTGGGTTCACATTGCGTTGAACCCGTCCGTTAGACGGACTACGTTACACCGCGGCATAACGCGGGGTAACGTAGTGCGTTAACGCCGCCATTGAATCCAATGGCGGTCGCATCACTAGCGCACGCCCACAATGGGCGTGCGCTAGCGATGTGCCGTCATTGAGTGACGGACCCTGAGATGCGGGCTGCAGCGTTTCCGGGTCCGTCACCGCTAGCGCAGATAGAGCTAGCAGATGCTCTATCTGCGCTAGCGCGCTGCCATACCAGCACTTGCGTTAACAGCACTCCATTAACATATGTGTTGAACGGGCTGCTGTTAACGCAATGTGAACCCAGCCTAACCCTCTGAGGTCTCTTAGGACTGTATCCAATCCTTTTCCAATAATGTCAAAGTGACTTTAACAAATACGACTATGGGTAAATGAGTGCTGACTGCTGTGTTGTCACACACTATATGTAATGTTTATTCAGTGTTTTATAGCTTTCTTTCCCAATCTCTGTTGATAAGCTGTGACGTCTTCTCACTGTCCAGATTCATCTAAAAATAGCTGCTGCATTACTTGCCTCTGCTTTTATACTGGCTATAATAATTCTCCTAAATTGCTTGCGCTATACCATGTGATGGAATAGCTCTATGGCATTGTGGGGAATTCCGCCCAGCTATACATTAGGTCATGAGAGCCTTTTTTGGCTAATCTAATCTTTTGCAATGTGTAAAATGGTGGCTGAACTTTTTTACATCTTGCACAAATCAAATCATAGATTAGTTGATTTCGACAGGTTCAACAAATTTCTAAAAATTCAACACCAATTTGATTCGGATCATATCAATTTGCTCGTCTTTATCTGCTTTACCTCTGCCCACTGTTGGCACATCACGGGAAATACAGCTGTGGATGTTATTTGGGCCACGTTCACATGCCCTGGATTTAATCAGAATTTTGGTGTGGATTTCATGGACTTTGGAGTTTCGAGACTCAGCTGCAGATTACTGTTGTGATGGCAAATCTGCGCCGTAGTGCATAGCCTAGCAGTTGTCCCAATTTAGTAAATTATCCCCTATTTCTCATTGGGACCCCACACTCATCGTGAGATTAGGGCTTTGAAGTGACCTATTTGAATGGAGCAATGACACCACCACTCCTGTGAGTAGATGATGACTTGGGACAACCTCTATAAAGAGAATTTATTTATAACATGCTGATGTAAGTAAAGTGAGTAAAATAAAAAAAAGGGAAGGTGACAGACAGTGAAATCCAAAAAACTTGATGCAATTATACAATGTATAATTAATAATACAAAACGAGTGATTTTCCCTCAAAGCAATTGTGCCTTCCAATCCAAAATTAGAAGTGGACTTCTGACTCCTTATATTAGTTGAATATGTAGGTTGTCTCATCAAGACAAGCGTTGTCAATGGTACTGTGAATTGGTTCACTATTTATGTACACACATGTGCAGTGTCTATATATATATATATATAAATATATATATATATATACAGTGGGGCAAAAAAGTATTTAGTCAGTCAGCAATAGTGCAAGTTCCACCACTTAAAAAGATGAGAGGCGTCTGTAATTTACATCATAGGTAGACCTCAACTATGGGAGACAAACTGAGAAAAAAAAATCCAGAAAATCACATTGTCTGTTTTTTTAACATTTTATTTGCATATTATGGTGGAAAATAAGTATTTGGTCAGAAACAAACAATCAAGATTTCTGGCTCTCACAGACCTGTAACTTCTTCTTTAAGAGTCTCCTCTTTCCTCCACTCATTACCTGTAGTAATGGCACCTGTTTAAACTTGTTATCAGTATAAAAAGACACCTGTGCACACCCTCAAACAGTCTGACTCCAAACTCCACTATGGTGAAGACTAGAGTTGAGCGACCTTGACCTTTTTAGAGTCGAGCCGGGTTTCGCGAAACCCGACTATCTCAAAAGTCGGGTCGAGTGAAATCGGCCGATTATGGCGAAAAGTCGGGATCGACCGAAACACGAAACCCAATGCAAGTCAATGGGGCAGCATAGTCGGCAGTGAGTGGGGGCCAGGAAAACACCTAGAGTGCCCATTTTAATGTCAAAACCATCCATTCTTCTTAATGAAGCTTGTCAAGCGTAATTTACCTTATAATAATTGGAAGGCATTTGAAATTGGGGGTCATTTGGCTAAAGTTGTGGTGGGTAGGGCTGGTTCAAGTAATTAGTGGGCCCAGGAAATCTGGACCACGTCACGGCAGTGGAGCAGGGAGAGGTAAGTATTTCAACTTTGCAAGTGCTGTGAACCTGAGCAAGCAGGGGGGGCCCACTCGTTGGCATTGGCACTGGCACAGGGCCCCTCAAAGTACAGCGGTGTGTTTGCACAGCGGGGGCGCCTCCCACCGGCAGCAACACTTTTGCGTACTATGAGAGGCCCTGTGCCAGTGACGTCGCCAACTAGTATTCCTCCCCCCACCTGATGAAGGAACCTGCACTTTCATCTGCACCTTCCTCTTTGTCCCCGTGTAAGGTGGTATGGTATGCGGGAAGAGCAACCTGACTTTCAGCAGGGTCACAATGTTGTTGTGTAGCATGCACGGGGAATGTTGCGTTATGGGTCAATGTACCAGCAGACTCATCTATCACTGGCTGGGCAATGGGCAGGATGAGGAGGAAACACAGATATAGGCCCAAAGAATAAAGTGGGCTAAATGCAGTTCAAAATTGGTAACACAGGAATAACCAGGGGGCATTGCAGTGGAGGACAACTGGAATGAGAGGCTGACACAGAGAGTAGGGCCAAATCAGTAAGTAGTCGAAATGCAGTTCAAAATTGGCAACCGTAGTAAACAGGCGGCACAGCTTTGTTCAGTGGAGGAGAACAGCAAGGAGTGGCAGACACCGATAGTAGGCCCCAACCCAACTAGTAGGCCAAATGCAGTCTAACATTAACAACTACTTAACGAGAGCCTGAAAATGGAATTTCAGGACAGGAAACCAGGAGAACAGCAAGGAGTGGCAGACACCGATAGTAGGCCCCAAACCAACTAGTACGCCAAATGCAGTTGTTCCATTTAACCACAATTTAATGAGAGCCTGAAGATAGAAGCTCAGGAAAGGCAACCTGGGGAACACCTTGGAGTGTAACACACCATCTCTCTCCACCCCATACCCATTTTGTAGGCCTAATGCAGTGTACTTTTCTACAACTACTAAACGAGAGTCGGAAGACCGAAGCAATGGCAAGGAAACCTGGGGAACACCTTGGAGTGTAACACACCATCTCTCTCCACCCCATACCCAATTTGTAGGCCTAATGCAGTGTAGTTTCCAAGAACTACTAAACGAGAGCCGGAAGATCGAAGCTCAGGAAAGGCAACCTGGGGAACACCTTGGAGTGTAACACACCCTCTCTCTACACCCCATACCCAATTTGAAGGCCTAATGCAGTGTAGTTTCCAAGAACTGCTAAACGAGAGCCGGAAGATCGAAGCTCACGAAAGGCAACCTGGGGAACACCTTGGAGTGTAACACACCCTCTCTCTACACCCCATACCCAATTTGAAGGCCTAATGCAGCGTAGTTTCCAACAACTACTAAACGAGAGCCGGAAGATCGAAGCTCAGGAAAGGCAACCTGGGGAACACCTTGGAGTGTAACAAACCCTCTCTCTACACCACGGAAGGGCTGATTCTTAGGAAGGAAGGCTGTTGGAAATAAGCATTGCGCGTCCGAGGGTGATTATATTCTTATTAGGTATATACTCACCCTCGGACGCGCCCTGCTTCTTTATTTGGAATGAATGTTTATTTGCAATGTGGTGTTGACTTTCTCTATTATTTTGGTAATTAATGATTTTATTATTTTCATTGTTTTGCATCTTCTCGGCAATAATATAAAGAAGACGCGACAGGACAACACTCGGTGGATGCCATATCTGTGTTTTCAATTTAAAAAACCTTTCAGTTAAATACTTGCAGGATAAAGTAATTGTAGCTGGTGGCCATTTTTAGTACTGTACCAGATTTTAGTTGTGTGTTTGTTTTTAATGTTAAAATGTCTGCATTTGATATCTCACCAGTATTTTCTTTTTTATAAGCAAAATACTTTTTTTTTTATTTTATGATGTTGGTTCAAGGGGTACACGGGCAGCAGTAGACAGGTCAGTGTAGGCCTAGTGGAAGGAGGGACCGCAGACAGGCTTCGAAGCCCTAACATAATAAATTGGGCTGCCTGTAGGCAGTTTAAAATTGGTTCCAGGGGAACACGGGCAGCAGTAGACAGGTCAGTGGAGGCCTAGTGGAAGGAGGGACCGCAGACAGGCTTCGAAGCCCTAACATAATAAATTGGGCTGCCTGTAGGCAATTTAAAATTGGCTCCAGGGGAACACGGGCAGCAGTAGACAGGTAAGTGGAGGCCTAGTGGAAGGAGTGACGGCAGACAGGCATCAAAGGCCTAACATAATAAAATGGGCTGGCTGTAGGCAATTTAAAATTGGTTCCAGGGGAACACGGGCAGCAGTAGACAGGTCAGTGGAGGCCTAGTGGAAGGAGTGACGGCAGACAGGCATCAAAGGCCTAACATCATAACATTGGGCTGTTGGCAATTTAAAATTGGTTCCAGGGGTACACGGGCAACAGTGGTCTGGTCAGTGGAAGTCTAGTGGAAGGAGTGATGGCAGACAGGCATCAAAGGCCTAACATAATAACATTTGGCTGTTGGCAATTTAAAATTGGTTCCAGGGGTACACGGGCAACAGTGGTCTGGTCAGTGGAAGTCTAGTGGAAGGAGTGACGGCAGACAGGCTAAGAAGGCCTAACATAACAAAATTGGGCTGGCTGTAGGCAAGTTTAAATTGGTTCCAGGGGAACACGGCCAGCAGTGGCCTGGTCAGTGTAGTAGTTGTAGAAAGAACGGACCGCAGACAGGCTTCGAAGGCCTAACATAACAAAAATGTCAAAACAATGGTATTGTCAGTGCCAGGCATTGAAGGATGTCAGCGCATAGACTAAACATTGGTGAAGCTGTGAGAGATAATTTTGCTAGTGGTAGAGCACTGTTTGAGCTGGGGGGGGGGAACTGTCTTGTGGCCGGCGGTACAGGCCCAGGGCCCCTCATATTACAATGGTGTGTCTGACGTTGGGTGCGCACCACCACCGCCAGAGACACTTTATTGTACTATGAGGGACCCAGTGGCAGTGCCGTCGACCAAAAGCGGGCACACCCACCTCTTCAGACAAACAGCACTCTCACGGGTGCTGGCGCAAAGTGGCGATACCACGGCCCCGTGTGGGGAGTTTGGCCATTTTGTTAGGAGTAAACATGTCGTATGCTGGACAATCAGGTGCAGAAAATTACGAGATTGGAAAAGTCATTCAGAAGAGTCCACAGGCAAGACCTTTTCATAGGAAAGTTAGGTGTCAGCCGGGCAAGGTGGGGCAAAAGATTTCGAAATCCAGTTGTGGTTCATTTTAATGAAGGTTAGATCATCTACATTTTGGGTAGCCAGACGAGTCCTTTTTTCAGTTAGTATTGAACCTGCAGCACTGAATACTCTTTCTGATAGGACACTAGCTGCCGGGCAAGCAAGCTCCTGCAATGCATATTCTGCCAATTCTGGCCAGGTGTCTAATTTGGATGCCCAGTAATCAAATGGGAATGACGGTTGAGGGAGAACGTCGATAAGGGATGAAAAATAGTTTATAACCATACTGGACAAATGTTGTCTCCTGTCACTTTGAATTGATGCTGCAGTACCTGTCCTGTCTGCGGTCATAGCAAAATCACTCCACAACCTGGTCAGAAAACCCCTCTGGCCAACGCCACTTCTGATTTCTGCCCCTCTAACACCTCTGGTCTGCTGGTCCCTGGAGCTCGTGTGAGAACGATCACGGGCGCTGTGTGCAGGGAATGCCAGAAGCAAACGGTCAACAAGAGTTGATTGTTTTGTTGCTAATATTAGTTCCAAGTTCTCATGTGGCATAATATTTTGCAATTTGCCTTTATAGCGAGGATCAAGGAGGCAGGCCAACCAGTAATCGTCATCGTTCATCATTTTTGTAATGCGTGTGTCCCTTTTGAGGATACGCAAGGCATAATCCGCCATGTGGGCCAAAGTTCCAGTTGTCAAATCTGCGGTTGTGCTTGGTTGAGGGGCAGTTGCAGGCAAATCTACGTCACTTGTGTCCCTCAAAAAACCAGAACCCGGCCTTGCCACGCCACCAATTTCCAATGACCCCGGGAAAGCTTCCTCATTAAAAATATACTCATCCCCATCATCCTCCTCATCCTCCACCTCCTCTTCGCCCGCTACCTCGTCCTGTACACTGCCCTGACCAGACAATGGCTGACTGTCATCAAGGCTTTCCTCTTCCTCTGGTGCAGACGCCTGATCCTTTATGTGCGTCAAACTTTGCATCAGCAGACACATTAGGGGGATGCTCATGCTTATTATGGCGTTGTCTGCACTAACCAGCCGTGTGCATTCCTCAAAACACTGAAGGACTTGACACATGTCTTGAATCTTCGACCACTGCACACCTGACAACTCCATGTCTGCCATCCTACTGCCTGCCCGTGTATGTGTATCCTCCCACAAAAACATAACAGCCCGCCTTTGTTCGCACAGTCTCTGAAGCATGTGCAGTGTTGAGTTCCACCTTGTAACAATGTCTATGATTAGGCGATGCTGGGGAAGGTTCAAAGAACGCTGATAGGTTTGCATACGGCTGGAGTGTACAGGCGAACGGCGGATATGTGCGCAAAGTCCACGCACTTTGAGGAGCAGGTCGGATAACCCCGGATAACTTTTCAGGAAGCACTGCACCACCAGGTTTAAGGTGTGAGCCAGGCAAGGAATGTGTTTCAGTTGGGAAAGGGAGATGGCAGCCATGAAATTCCTTCCGTTATCACTCACTACCTTGCCTGCCTCAAGATCTACAGTGCCCAGCCACGACTGCGTTTCTTGCTGCAAGAACTTGGACAGAACTTCCGCGGTGTGTCTGTTGTCGCCCAAACACTTCATAGCCAATACAGCCTGCTGACGTTTGCCAGTAGCTGCCCCATAATGGGAGACCTGGTGTGCAACAGTGGCAGCTGCGGATGGAGTGGTTGTGCGACTGCGGTCTGTGGACGAGCTCTCGCTTCTGCAGGAGGACGAGGAGGAGGAGGAGGAGGAGGGGGTGCGAACGGCTACAGCCAACTGTTTCCTAGACCGTGGGCTAGGCAGAACTGTCCCAAACTTGCTGTCCCCTGTGGACCCTGAATCCACCACATTTACCCAGTGTGCCGTGATGGACACGTAACGTCCCTGGCCATGCCTACTGGTCCATGCATCTGTTGTCAGGTGCACCTTTGTGCTCACAGATTGCCTGAGTGCATGGACGATGCGCTCTTTAACATGCTGGTGGAGGGCTGGGATGGCTTTTCTGGAAAAAAAGTGTCGACTGGGTAGCTCGTAGCGTGGTACAGCGTAGTCCATCAGGTCTTTGAAAGCTTCGCTTTCAACTAACCGGTAGGGCATCATCTCTAACGAGATTAGTCTAGCTATGTGTGCGTTCAAACCCTGTGTACGCGGATGCGAGGCTAAGTACTTCCTTTTTCTAACCATAGTCTCATGTAGGGTGAGCTGGACTGGAGAGCTGGAGATCGTGGAACTAGCGGGGGTGCCGGTGGACATGGCAGACTGAGAGACGGTGGGAGATGGTATTGTTGCCGCCGATGCCCTAGATGCAGTGTTTCCTACTACAAAACTGGAGATTCCCTGACCCTGACTGCTTTGGCCTGGCAAAGAAACCTGCACAGATACTGCAGGTGGTGCAGAAAATGGTGGCCCTACACTGCCTGAAGGGATGTTGCGTTGCTGACTAGCTTCATTGGCCGAGGGTGCTACAACCTTAAGGGACGTTTGGTAGTTAGTCCAAGCTTGCAAATGCATGGTGGTTAAATGTCTATGCATGCAACTTGTATTGAGACTTTTCAGATTCTGCCCTCTGCTTAAGGTAGTTGAACATTTTTGACAGATTACTTTGTGCTGATCAATTGGATGTTGTTTAAAAAAATGCCAGACTGCACTCTTTCTAGCATCGGATACCTTTTCAGGCATTGCAGACTGAGCTTTAACCGGATGGCCACGCTGTCCTCCAACAGGTTTTGACTTTGCCACGCGTTTTGGCCAAGATACGGGCCCGGCAGATGGAACCTGTTGCGATGTTGATGCCTGCTGCGGCCCCTCCTCCTCCGCTTCAGAACTGCTGCCGCCTGCACCCTGTTCCCCCAATGGCTGCCAATCGGGGTCAAGAACTGGGTCATCTATTACCTCTTCTTGTAGCTCGTGTGCAACTTCGTCTGTGTCACCGTGTCGGTCGGTGGTATAGCGTTCGTGATGGGGCAACATAGTCTCATCAGGGTCTGATTCTTGATCAGCACCCTGCGATGGCAATGTTGTGGTCTGAGTCAAAGGACCAGCATAGTAGTCTGGCTGTGGCTGTGCGTCAGTGCACTCCATGTCAGATTCAACTTGTAATGGGCATGGACTGTTAACTGCTTCACTTTCTAAGCCAGGGACGGTATGTGTAAAGAGCTCCATGGAGTAACCCGTTGTGTCGCCTGCTGCATTCTTCTCTGTTGTTGTTTTTGCTGAAGAGGACAAGGAAGCGACTTGTCCCTGACCGTGAACATCCACTAACGATGCGCTGCTTTTACTTTTACCAGTTTCACGAGAGGAGGCAAAAGAGCTAGAGGCTGAGTCAGCAAGATAAGCCAAAACTTGCTCTTGCTGCTCCGGCTTTAAAAGCGGTTTTCCTAATCCCAGAAAAGGGAGCGTTCGAGGCCTTGTGTAGCCAGACGACGAACCTGGCTCCACAGCTCCAGACTTAGGTGCAATATTTTTTTTCCCACGACCACCTGATGCTCCACCACTACCACTACCCTCATTACCAGCTGACAATGAACGCCCCCGGCCACGACCTCTTCCACCAGACTTCCTCATTGTTTTAAAAACGTTACCAAACGAACGGTATTTGTTGCTGTCACACAACTTACACGGTGAGCTATAACTTCAGTATGATTTAGCTACCCCTTTACAGGTGAGTGAGACCACAACGAAAATCAGCCACAATGTTACACACTCTGTTGTTGTTGGCAACAAATGAGATGGCACACACGCAGGACTGTCACTGAAGCGCAAATGTAAATATTTATCTCCCACTGATTTGTGTTTGTTTTTTTTTAAAGTTAGACTTCAGAAAAAAAAAAATTAAAAAAAAATTATTTTTTACAGAAGAATTTATAAAACAAATAAAATGAAATGATTGTTTCAGGGAGAATTTAGGAAAAAAAAAAAAAAGGCTTTGTAGGGCCCACTGAGTGAGAGAGGACGCACACAGGAGTCAGGAGTGGCACACAAGCCCAGAGGCCAATATTAATCTCCCACCGATTGATTTAGTTATTTTTTTTGGTAGATTTTGGAACCCAAATCAAGCAAAAAAATTAATAGGCTTTCTATGGCCCACAATTGGGGAGAGAGAGAGAGATGGCACACCCAGGAGTCAAGACTGGCACACAAGCAGAAGGGGCAATATGAATCTCCCACAGATTTTTTTTTTTTTTTTTTTTTTCAGGGAGACTTGAGAGAAAAAAAAATACAAAAAAATGATTTTTTTCAGGAATAATTTAGAAACCAAAGAAAATAAAATGATTGTTTCAGGGAGAATTTAGAAAACAAATAAAACAAAAAATAGGCTTTCTAGGGCCCACTGAGTGACAGATGACGCACACAGGAGTCAGGAGTGGCACACAAGCCCAGAGGCCAATATTAATCTCCCACTGATTGATTTAGTTATTTTTTTTGGTAGATTTTGGAACCCAAATCAAGCAAAAAAATTTATAGGCTTTCTATGGCCCACAATTGGGGAGAGAGAGAGAGATGGCACACCCAGGAGTCAAGACTGGCACACAAGCAGAAGGGGCAATATGAATCTCCCACAGATTTTTTTTTTTTTTTTCAGGGAGACTTTAGAGAAAAAAAAATACAAAAAAAATGATTTTTTTCAGGAATAATTTAGAAACCAAAGAAAATAAAATGATTTTTTCAGGGAGAATTTAGAAAACAAATAAAACAAAAAATAGGCTTTCTAGGGCCCACTGAGTGACAGATGACGCACACAGGAGTCAGGAGTGGCACACAAGCCCAGAGGCCAATATTAATCTCCCACTGATTGATTTAGTTATTTTTTTTGGTAGATTTTGGAACCCAAATCAAGCAAAAAAATTAATAGGCTTTCTATGGCCCACAATTGGGGAGAGAGAGAGAGATGGCACACCCAGGAGTCAAGACTGGCACACAAGCAGAAGGGGCAATATGAATCTCCCACAGATTTTTTTTTTTTTTTTTTTTTTTTTCAGGGAGACTTTAGAGAAAAAAAAATACAAAAAAAATGATTTTTTTCAGGAATAATTTAGAAACCAAAGAAAATAAAATTATTTTTTCAGGGAGAATTTAGAAAACAAATAAAACAAAAAATAGGCTTTCTAGGGCCCACTGAGTGACAGATGACGCTCACAGGAGTCAGGAGTGGCACACAAGCCCAGAGGCCAATATTAATCTCCCACTGATTGATTTAGTGATTTTTTTTGGTAGATTTTGGAACCCAAATCAAGCAAAAAAATTAATAGGCTTTCTATGGCCCACTATTTGTGAGAGAGATGGCACGCTCAGGACTGGCACACAAGCCCAGAGGCCAATATTAATCTCCCATTTTTTTTTTTTTCCAGGGAAAATTTATAAACCCAATAAAAAAAATAATAATAAATAGGCTTTCTATGGCCCACTATCTGAGAGAGAGAGATGGCACGCTTAGGACTGGCACACAAGCCCAAAGGCCAATATTAATCTCCCACTGATTGATTGATTGATTTTTTCAGGTAGAATTATGAACCCAAATCAACCAAAAAAATAAATAGGCTTTCTATGGCCCACTATTTGTGAGAGAGATGGCACGCTCAGGACTGGCACACAAGCCCAGAGGCCAATATTAATCTCCCACTTTTTTTTTTTTCCAGGGAAAATTTATAAACCCAATAAAATAATAAAAAAATAGGCTTTCTATGGCCCACTATCTGAGAGAGAGAGATGGCACGCTTAGGACTGGCACACAAGCCCAAAGGCCAATATTAATCTCCCACTGATTGATTTATTGATTTTTTCAGGTAGAATTTAGAACCCAAATCAAGCAAAAAAATTAATAGGCTTTCTATGGCCCACTGAGTGAGAGATGGCACACACAGGAGTATGGAGTGGCACACAAGCCCTGAGGCCAATATTTTTCTCCCACTGATTGATGTTGTGATTTTTTCTGGTAGATTTTGGAACCCAAATCAAGCAAAAAAATAAATAGGCTTTCTATGGCCCACTGAGTGAGAGATGACACAGACAGGGATGGCACTCTAGCAGAAATGTCAATCTTAATCTCCCACAAAAAAAAAAAAAAAAAAAAAAGGAACTGTCCTTCAATTACTATCTCCCTGCAGTAATCTCAGCCAGGTATGGCAGGCAGCAATAAGGAGTGGACTGATGCACAAATTAAATAAAAAGTGTGGACAAACAAAAAAGATAGCTGTGCAGAAAGGAAGGAACAAGAGGATTTGTGCTTTGAAAAAAGCAGTTGGTTTGCACAGCGGCGTACACACAGCAATGCAGCTATCAGGGAGCCTTCTAGGGCAGCCCAATGAGCTACAGCGCTGAGGAAAAAAAAAAAAAAAGGAGCTTCCACTGTCCCTGCACACCGAGGGTGGTGTTGGGCAGTGGAAATCGCTACAGCACAAGCGGTTTTGTGGTTAATGGACCCTGCCTAACGCTATCCCTGCTTCTGACGAAGCGGCAGCAACCTCTCCCTAAGCTCAGATCAGCAGCAGTAACATGGCGGTCGGCGGGAACTCCCCTTTATAGCCCCTGTGACGCCGCGGACAGCAAGCCAATCACTGCAATGCCCTTCTCTAAGATGGTGGGGACCAGGACCTATGTCATCACGCTGCCCACACTCTGCGTTTACCTTCATTGGCTGAGAAATGGCGCTTTTCGCGTCATTGAAACGCGACTTTGGCGCGAAAGTCGCGTACCGCATGGCCGACCACGCACAGGGGTCGGATCGGGTTTCATGAAACTCGACTTCGCCAAAAGTCGGCGACTTTTGAAAATGTTCGACCCGTTTCGCTCAACCCTAGTGAAGACCAAAGAGCTGTCAAAGGACACCAGAAACAAAATTGTAGCCCTGCACCAGGCTGGGAAGACTGAATCTGCAATAGCCAACCAGCTTGGAGTGAAGAAATCAACAGTGGGAGCAATAATTAGAAAATGGAAGACATACAAGACCACTGATAATCTCCCTAGATCTGGGGCTCCACGCAAAATCCCACCCCGTGGGGTCAGAATGATCACAAGAACGGTGAGAAAAAATCCCAGAACCACGCGGGGGGACCTAGTGAATGAACTGCAGAGAGCTGGGACCAATGTAACAAGGCCTACCATAAGTAACACACTACGCCACCATGGACTCAGATCCTGCAGTGCCAGACGTGTCCCACTGCTTAAGCCAGTACATGTCCGGGCCCGTCTGAAGTTTGCTAGAGAGCATTTGGATGATCCAGAGGAGTTTGGGGAGAATGTCCTATGGTCTGATGAAACCAAACTGGAACTGTTTGGTAGAAACACAACTTGTCGTGTTTGGAGGAAAAAGAATACTGAGTTGCATCCATCAAACACCATACCTACTGTAAAGCATGGTGGTGGAAACATCATGCTTTGGGGCTGTTTCTCTGCAAAGGGGCCAGGACGACTGATCCGGGTACATGAAAGAATGAATGGGGCCATGTATCGTGAGATTTTGAGTGCAAACCTCCTTCTATCAGCAAGGGCATTGAAGATGAAACGTGGCTGGGTCTTTCAACATGACAATGATCCAAAGCACACCGCCAGGGCAACGAAGGAGTGGCTTCGTAAGAAGCATTTCAAGGTCCTGGAGTGGCCTAGCCAGTCTCCAGATCTCAACCCTATAGAAAACCTTTGGAGGGAGTTGAAAGTCCGTGTTGCCAAGCGAAAAGCCAAAAACATCACTGCTCTAGAGGAGATCTGCATGGAGGAATGGGCCAACATACCAACAACAGTGTGTGGCAACCTTGTGAAGACTTACAGAAAACGTTTGACCTCTGTCATTGCCAACAAAGGATATATTACAAAGTATTGAGATGAAATTTTGTTTCTGACCAAATACTTATTTTCCACCACCACCATAATATGCAAATAAAATGTTAAAAAAACAGACAATGTGATTTTCTGGATTTTTTTTTCTCAGTTTGTCTCCCATAGTTGAGGTCTACCTATGATGTAAATTACAGACGCCTCTCATCTTTTTAAGTGGTGAAACTTGCACTATTGCTGACTGACTAAATACTTTTTTGCCCCACTGTATATATACCTTTCTTGTAAACGTGTGCTTTAAGTCTGTGTGTATAACATTAAGTCTGAGAAATTAGTTGTGGTTTGTCATTGCCTATACCTTATGGCATGACTACAGAGCGGTTCACATTGTGTTTTTAGCCATTGCTGTGTCTTATGAGCAATCACTGTTTGATATTGAAACGAATACAAATAAAAATACTTCTCATTTAGCCTGGGTGTTCCCAATTTTATGGGCATTCTATTGGACTGTGCACATATCCAATTTATTCCTTGGACCGAGGAAAAAAAATCAGAGACATGTCCAATTTTCATCCAAGAGTCAGAACAAAATCCGCAATGCAAGTCTATGGGTCAGTGAAAAAACATGGGACTGCACTCAGATGACATACAAGTGCTGTCCAATTTTCATGACTTTACAGTATGGAGAGGGTGGAGAATCTATTTTTTTCTCTCCACCTCGGACCGTTTTTCTTGGATGGAGAGAAAACAATCGTGTGCACCTGTCCTTACTATGAACCAGAGCAAAGAGCACCTAAGGGCACAACACCTTCACCTGGCAGACGCAGGGCATCTTTGTTATAGCTTATACAATACTCGAAGGAATAAGACTAATACATATTTAACCCCTTCATGACCCAGCCTATTTTGACCTTAAAGACCTTGCCGTTTTTTGCAATTCTGACCAGTGTCCCTTTATGAGGTAATAACTCAGGAACACTTCAACGGATCCTAGCGGTTCTGAGATTGTTTTTTCGTGACATATTGGGCTTCATGTTAGTGATAAATTTAGGTCAATAAATTCTGCGTTTATTTGTGATAAAAACGGAAATTTGGCGAAAATTTTGAAAATTTCGCAATTTTCACATTTTGAATTTTTATTCTGTTAAACCAGAGAGATATGTGACACAAAATAGTTAATAAATAACATTTCCCACATGTTTACTTTACATCAGCACAATTTTGGAAACAAAATTTTTTTTTGTTAGGAAGTTATAAGGGTTAAAATTTGACCAGCGATTTCTCATTTTTACAACGAAATTTACAAAACCATTTTTTTTAGGGACCACCTCACATTTGAAGTCAGTTTGAGGGGTCTATATGGCTAAAAAAAAACAAAAGTGACACCATTCTAAAAACTGCACCCCTCAAGGTACTCAAAACCACATTCAAGAAGTTTATTAACCCTTCAGGTGCTTCACAGCAGCAGAAGCAACATGGAAGGAAAAAATGAACATTTAACTTTTTAGTCACAAAAATTATCTTTTAGCAACAATTTTTTTATTTTCCCAATGGTAAAAGGAGAAACTGAACCACGAAAGTTGTTGTCCAATTTGTCCTGAGTACGCTGATACCTCATATGTGGGGGTAAACCACTGTTTGGGCGCACGGCAGGGCTTGGAAGGGAAGGAGCGCCATTTGACTTTTTGAATCAAAAATTGGCTCCACTCTTTAGCGGACACCATGTCACGTTTGGAGAGCCCCCGTGTGCCTAAAAATTGGAGCTCCCCCACAAGTGACCCCATTTTGGAAACTAGACGCCCCAAGGAACTTATCTAGATGCATAGTGAGCACTTTGAACCCCCAAGTGCTTCACAAATTGATCCGTAAAAATGAAAAAGTACTTTTTTTTCACAAAAAAATTCTTTAGCCTCAATTTTTTCATTTTCACATGGGCAACAGGATAAAATGGATCCTAAAATTTGTTTGGCAATTTCTCCTGAGTACACCAATACCTCACATGTGGGGGTAAACCACTGTTTGGGCACATGGTAAGGCTCGGAAGGGAAGGAGCGCCATTTGACTTTTTGAATGAAAAATTATTTCCATCGTTAGCGGACACCATGTCGCGTTTGGATAGCTCCTGTGTGCCTAAACATTGGCGCTCCCCCACAAGTGACCCCATTTTGGAAACTAGACCCCCCAAGGAACTTATTTAGATGCCTAGTGAGCACTTTAAACCCTCAGGTGCTTCACAAATTGATCTGTAAAAATAAAAAAGTACTTTTTTTCACAAAAAAATTCTTTTCGCCTCAATTTTTTCATTTTCACATGGGCAGTAGGATAAAATGGATCATAAAATTTGTTGGGCAATTTCTCCTGAGTACGTCGATACCTCATATGTGGGGGTAAACCACTGTTTGGGCACTCGGCAGGGCTCGGACGGGAAGGCGCGCCATTTGACTTTTTGAATGGAAAATTAGCTCCAATTGTTAGCGGACACCATGTCGCGTTTGGAGAGCCCCTGTGTGCCTAAACATTGGAGCTCCCCCACAAGTGACCCCATTTTGGAAACTAGACCCCCCAAGGAACTTATCTAGATGCATATTGAGCACTTTAAACCCCCAGGTGCTTCACAGAAGTTTATAACGCAGAGCCATGAAAATAAAAAATAATTTTTCTTTCCTCAAAAATGATTTTTTAGCCTGGAATTTCCTATTTTGCCAAGGATAATAGGAGAAATTGGACCCCAAATATTGTTGTCCAGTTTGTCCTGAGTACGCTGATACCCCATATGTGGGGGTAAACCACTGTTTGGGCGCACGGCAGGGCTCGGAAGGGATGGCACGCCATTTGGCTTTTTAAATGGAAAATTAGCTCCAATCATTAGCGGACACCATGTCACGTTTGGAGAGCCCCTGTGTGCCTAAACATTGGAGATCCCCCAGAAATGACACCATTTTGGAAACTAGACCCCCAAAGGAACTAATCTAGATGTGTGGTGAGGACTTTGAACCCCCAAGTGCTTCACAGAAGTTTATAACTCAGAGCCATGAAAATAAAAATAAAAAATTATTTTCTCAAAAATGATCTTTTAGCCTGCAATTTTTTAATTTCCCAAGGGTAACAGGAGAAATTTGACCCCAAAAGTTGTTGTCCAGTTTCTCCTGAGTACGCTGATACCCCATATGTGGGGGTAAATCACTGTTTGGGCACATGCCGGGGCTCGGAAGTGAAGTAGTGACGTTTTGAAATGCAGACTTTGATGGAATGCTCTGTGGGCGCCACATTGCGTTTGCAGAGCCCCTGATGTGGCTTAACAGTAGAAACCCCCCACAAGTGACCCCATTTTGGAAACTAGACCCCCAAAGGAACTTATCTAGATGTGTGGTGAGCACTTTGAACCCCCAAGTGCTTCATAGAAGTTTATAATGCAGAGCCGTGAAAATAATATATACGTTTTCTTTCCTCAAAAATAATTATTTAGCCCAGAATTTTTTATTTTCCCAAGGGTTACAGAAGAAATTGGACCCCAAAAGTTGTTGTCCAGTTTCTCCTGAGTACGCTGATACCCCATATGTGGGGGTAAACCACTGTTTGGGCACATGCCGAGGCTCGGAAGTGAAGTAGTGACGTTTTGAAATGCAGACTTTGATGGAATGCTCTGTGGGCGTCACGTTGCGTTTGCAGAGCCCCTGATGTGGCTTAACAGTAGAAACCCCCCACAAGTGACCCCATTTTGGAAACTAGACCCCGAAAGGAACTTATCTAGATGTGTGGTGAGCACTTTGAACCCCCAAGCGCTTCATAGAAGTTTATAATGCAGAGCCGTGAAAATAATAAATACGTTTTCTTTCCTCAAAAATAATTATTTAGCCCAGAATTTTTTAATTTTCCCAAGGGTAACAGGAGAAATTTGACCCCAATATTTGTTGTCCAGTTTCTCCTGAGTACGGTGATACCCCATATGTGGGGGTAAACTACTGTTTGGGCACATGCCGGGGCTTGGAATTGAAGTAGTGACGTTTTGAAATGCAGACTTTGATGGAATGCTCTGCGGGCGTCACGTTGCGTTTGCAGAGCCCCTGATGTGCCTAAACAGTAGAAACCCCCCACAAGTGACCCCATTTTGGAAACTAGACCCCGAAAGGAACTTATCTAGATGTGTGGTGAGCACTTTGAACCCCCAAGTGCTTCGTAGAAGTTTATAATGCAGAGCCGTGAAAATAATAAATACGTTTTCTTTCCTCAAAAATAATTATTTAGCCCAGAATTTTTTATTTTCCCAAGGGTTACAGGAGAAATTGGACCCCAAAAGTTGTTGTCCAGTTTCTCCTGAGTACGCTGATACCCCATGAGTGGGGGTAAACCACTGTTTGGGCACACGTCGGGGCTCAGAAGGGAAGTAGTGACTTTTGAAATGCAGACTTTGATGGAATGGTCTGCGGGTGTCACGTTGCGTTTGCAGAGCCCCTGGTGTGCCTAAACAGTAGAAACCCCCCACAAGTGACCCCATTTTAGAAACTAGACCCCCCAAGGAACTTATTTAGATATGTGGTGAGCACTTTGAACCCCCAAGTGCTTCACAGACGTTTACAACGCAGAGCCGTGAAAATAAAAAATCATTTTTCTTTCCTCAAAAATTATGTTTTAGCAAGCATTTTTTTAGATTCACAAGGGTAACAGGAGAAATTGGACCCCAGTAATTGTTGCGCAGTTTGTCCTGAGTATGCTGGTACCCCATATGTGGGGGTAAACCACTGTTTGGGCACACGTCAGGGCTCGGAAATGAGGGAGCACCATTTGACTTTTTGAATACGAGATTGGCTGGAATCAATGCTGGCGCCATGTTGCGTTTGGAGACCCCTGATGTGCCTAAACAGTGGAAACCCCTCAATTCTACCTCCAACACTAACCCCAACACACCCCTAACCCTAATCCCAACTGTAGCCATAACCCTATTCACAACCCTAACCACAACCCTAATTCCAACCCTAACCACAACCCTAATTCCAACCCTAACCCTAAGGCTATGTGCCCACGTTGCGGATTCGTGTGAGATATTTCCGCACCATTTTTGAAAAATCCGCGGGTAAAAGGCACTGCGTTTTACCTGCGGATTTTCCGTGGATTTCCAGTGTTTTTTGTGCGGATTTCACCTGCGGATTCCTATTGAGGAACAGGTGATTTATTAGGTTCTGTAGAAGGACGTAGATCTGGGTATTTATTATGATGGAATATAGGCTGAACTGGATGGACAAATGTCTTTTTTCGGCCTTACTAACTATGTTACTATGTTACTATGTTACTATGTTAGGTGTAAAACGCTGCGGAATCCGCACAAAGAATTGACATGCTGCGGAAAATACAACGCAGCGTTTCCGTGCGGTATTTTCCGCACCATGGGCACAGCGGATTTGGTTTTTCATATGTTTACATGGTACTGTAAACCTGATGGAACACTGCTGCGAATCCGCAGCGGCCAATCCGCAGCCAAATCCGCACAGTGTGCACATAGCCTAATTCTAAAGGTATGTGCACACGCTGTGGAAAACGCTGCGGATCCGCAGCAGTTTCCCATGAGTTTACAGTTCAATGTAAACCTACGGGAAACAAAAATCGCTGTACACATGCTGCGGAAAAACTGCACGGAAACGCAACGGTTTACATTCCGCAGCATGTCTCTTCTTTGTGCGGATTCCGCAGCGGTTTTACAACTGCTCCAATAGAAAATCGCAGTTGTAAAACCGCAGTGAAATGCGCAGAAAAAAACGCGGTAAATCCGCCATAAATCCGCAGCGGTTTAGCACTGCGGATTTATCAAATCCGCAGCGGAAAAATCCGCAGAGGACCAGAATACGTGTGCACATACCGAAACCCTAACCCTAGCCCTAACCCTAACCCTAACCCTACCCCTAGCCCTAACCCTAGCCCTAACCCTACCCCTAACCCTAACCCTACCCCTAACCCTAACCCTACCCCTAACCCTACCCCTAACCCTACCCCTAACCCTACCCCTAACCCTAACCCTATTCTAACATTAGTGGAAAAAAAAAATTTCTTTAATTTTTTTATTGTCCCTACCTATGGGGGTGACAAAGGGGGGGGGGGTCATTTATTATTTTTTTTATTTTGATCACTGAGATATAATCCATCTCAGTGATCAAAATGCACTTTGGAACGAATCTGCCGGCCGGCAGATTCGGTGGGCGCACTGCGCATGCGCCCGCCATTTTGGAACATGGTGGCGCCCAGGGAGAAGACGGACGGGACCCCGGCTGGATCGGTAAGTATGATGGGGTAGGGGGGGACCACGGGGGGGGGATCGGAGCACGGGGGGGGGAATCGGAGCGCGGGAGGGGTGGAACGGAGCACGGGGGGCGTGGAACGGAGCACGGGGGGGGCTGGAATGGAGCACGGGGGGGTGGAATGGAGCACCGGGGGGGGGGGGATCGGAGTGCAGGGGGGGTGATTGGAGCACGGGGGGGTGATTGGAGCACGGGGGGAGCGGACAAGAGCACGGGGGGGAGCGGAGCACTGGACGGAGGGGAGCCGGAGCAGTGTACCGGCCAGATCGGGGGGCTGGGGGGGCGATCGGTGGGGTGGGGTGGGGGCACATTAGTATTTCCAGCCATGGCCGATGATATTTCAGCATCGGCCATGGCTGGATTGTAATATTTCACCAGTTATAATAGGTGAAATATTACAAATCGCTCTGATTGGCAGTTTCACTTTCAACAGCCAATCAGAGCGATCGTAGCCACGGGGGGGTGAAGCCACCCCCCCTGGGCTAAACTACCACTCCCCCTGTCCCTGCAGATCGGGTGAAATGGGAGTTAACCCTTTCACCCGATCTGCAGGGACGCGATCTTTCCATGACGCCACATAGGCGTCATGGGTCGGATTGGCACCGACTTTCATGACGCCTACGTGGCGTCATGGGTCGGGAAGGGGTTAACTAACAAATTAAATGATGATAGCACTAGTAAAACTAAATCCATATTTTTACTGGCAGGATCCTCGCCCCTCTGTATCAGTCTGTCATTATTAGTTTGTTTACTGTATGTGATATCTGTAACTTGTATGTAACCCCTTCTCATGTACAGCACCATGGAATCAATGGTGCTATATAAATAAATAATAATAATATATTTCTGCGAAGTACATATCCATAGGTTATCATTACTATACTCATTTTCCACAGCTCTTTAAAGACATTAATATCACTGTCCCCATCAGGGCTCACAATCTAGAATCCCTATCAATATGTCTTTGGAATGTGGGAGGAAACCGGAGAACCCGGAGGAAACCCAGGCAAACACGGGGAGAACATACAAACTCCTTGCAGATTTTGTCCTTGGTGGGATGTGAACCCAGGACCCCAGCGCTGCAAATCCACTTTGCTGCCCATTCTGTATATATATATTATTATTTTGGATACAACATCCTTGCAAATTAAAAATAAACTTACATTTTGCATTGCATGGTTTCATTTCTCGTCCAGTTGAGTGATGCTTTTGCTTCATTATGAATAGCGAAAAGGCCGCCCAGGTTGAAGTCTCCCGGCGAGCTAAAGAATGTCAGATTAGTCGAGTTTTGCTCCTTCGTTAAAGCCGGCAGCGACAAGCAATAGACAACTGATACAATGGCAATAAGAGAAAATCCCGACATGTCCACCAGGAGCCCGGTTCACGTGTGCCATTGGTACTGCTGAACAGGTAGATGGGCTGATTGTGGAGGACATGAAAATAAGCCACTGTTTGCTCTTGTGTATTTGTGTACTGCGCTCTGCAGCTGGTGGATCTGTGCAAATATGTGACTTGCTAATGATGTTTCAGGGCTCCTGATTTAGGATCCAATAGTAACTTGCAATCATGGCCATAACCCTCAGAATGGTAACAGCCATTCCTGGCGAACCCCGTACCCACGCACAATGGCTCGGCCACAGACCCATGGCCACGAATGGGCGAGTACGACCTGAATATCAGAGGCAAAGATCATACCCTAATATTTTTTTCTTGGACCATTTGGTCTCAGGAAAATATCGGATATGCGCACAGCCCCATCGCATAATATTGTTCTGAGTAGGATCCGATGTTTAGACGGAGATAACTGGAAGGCCACCATGTACATTGCATGGTAGGTAATTTTAGATAAAATCTGGAGGTTACGTAGACATACATCCAATGCGCATGTCCAGCTGTAGCTTGCTTTTTTAATCCTTCTTAAGTCTATCGAAACAGCATTGTCTTTCCCAAAATGAGTGGAGAAATCACACTCTCTGATGAAGGACACCGTCCAAAACGCGCGTCGGGGTGTGTGCTCCCCACTGTAACCATCATCCACCCAGGTAATCTATTCGTGCTCCATTGCATTCCCGGCTTGTCTGCACTAATGTTTCATCTGCCTGCGTTCACGAGTCATATTCTATTGCCTCTGATGCTACCTAGTGGTGTGGCTTTTTAGATATATATATTCTTTGTTATCATGTTTTTCTTTCCATTAACTGTGCGGCACCTCTTGTATGTGGTGCTACCTCTTACCACGTTTGTTAAATGAAGGTATTTTATCCTTATACTCTTGGTCCCTATTTTCCGTGTTGTTCACATGTTCGGCTTTCTTTCTTTAGGTTTTCAAAATAAGTGGAGGAAGAAGAACGGTTTTGGTTCCTTACTATGTGACAGTGTTCCAAGCGTTGCTAAGAATGGCTGCCGGGTTTTGTCTTCACAATCTGGAGCCTTGCATTATTTATAACAACTAACGTCATAAGGCAGACTTGAGTTTGGGCATAAGGTCCAAATAGAGCCATTGCCAGCACCAGGGAAGCCTGTACTTGGAGATCCCATGGCACTTTACACTGGCTAAGCTAAAAGTGGAGTAGACAAGGAACCTATAGTCATGGTGTTGTGTTGTCCACATACACTTGGATCTCGTCATCTGAAGAAGAACTTTGATACCAGTTTTCACAACTTGCGATGTAATCGGACGAGTGCAATCCGATGAAAAATTGGGTTGCATTTGGCCCAAAGTTAAACTATGAGGCAGCTCACATCTGCGATTATATTCTCAAGCTGATCCGGCAGCATGTTGCGATGGCATCCGAGATTCGGATCGCACTCCCCCATATAAGTCTATGGGGGGGAGTGAAACATTGCACTGTCCTTGGATGTCACTCGAGTGCAGTGCGATTCCCGTGGACGACGGCAATAGAGATGGAGAAATTACTTTCTCCGTCTCCTCCGCACATGTGCTGTGATTCTGTGACGTGAGAAGATCGGAGCACAGACAACTGACACTCACAGCAGAGCTGGAGCCGAGAATCATTAGCTCTCCATCGGATGGCATTCGCTAATGTGACTCCATCCTAAATATCTTCTAGTACTCAAAAGTGGATATAGACAGAAGATGGTCCCTGTGCCAGAACAATATATGGGGCTTTGCCGTCCAATAGCTCCTCATAATGCAGAATTCCACCTGATTTGGAGGTTGAAATGAGCCCCAAACCTCTCGGGCCCCTGAGCCTCTGCACAGGTTGCACCAAAGGTATGTCCGTGCCTGCTAGTACTAAAGGTACCGTCACATTTAGCGACGCTGCAGCGATCTAGACAACTGTTATGAACTGGTGATTCAGAAACACAATGGACCTGGTGGTTAAGAGCACACAAAGTGACCTGATAGTTACTAATAACATAGGACGAGCTCTGAGACGTGGAAACTCTGCTGACCGCAATCCCTAATCCTATCACACCACACTAGAGGTAGCCGTGGAGCGCTCCTGACCAGACCTAGGCGCCTCGGGCACAGCCTGAGAAACTAGCTAGCCCTGAAGATAGAAAAATAAGCCTACCTTGCCTCAGAGAAATTCCCCAAAGGAAAAGGCAGCCCCCCACATATAATGACTGTGAGTAAGATGAAAATACAAACGCAGAGATGAAATAGGTTTTAGCAAAGTGAGGCCCGACTTACTGAACAGACCGAGGATAGTAAAGATAGCTTTGCGGTCAGCACAAAAACCTACAAACAACCACGCAGAGGGCTCAAAAAGACCCTCCGTACCGACTAACGGCACGGAGGTGCTCCCTCTGCGTCCCAGAGCTTCCAGCAAGCAAGAAAAACCAATATAGCAAGCTGGATAGAAAAAATAGCAAACAAAAGTAACACAAGCAGAACTTAGCTTATGCAGGGCAGACAGGCCACAAGACGATCCAGGAAAGAGCAAGACCAATACTGGAACATTGACTGGAGGCAAGGAACAAAGAACTAGGTGGAGTTAAATAGAGCAGCAGCTAACAACTTAACCTCGTCACCTGAGAAAGGAAACTCAGAAGCCGCAGCCCCACTCACATCCACCAGAGGAAGCTCATAGACAGAACCAGCCGAAGTACCACTCATGACCACAGGAGGGAGCTCGACCACAGAATTCACAACAGACAACGATGCCGATCGCTGCAGCGTCGCTGTGTGGTCGCTGGAGAGCTGTCACACAGACAGCTCTCCAGCGACCAACTATGCGAAGTCCCCTGGTAACCAGGGTAAACATCGGGTTACTAAGCGCAGGGCCACGCTTAGTAACTCGATGTTTACCCTGGTTACCAGTGTAAATGTAAAAAAAAAAAAAACACTACATACTTACATTCTGGTGTCTGTCCCCCGGCACTCTGCTTCCCTGCACTAACTGTGAGCGCCGGCCAGCCGTAAAGCAGATTACAGCGGTGACGTCACCGCTCTGCTTTACGGCTGGCCGGCGCTCACAGATAGTACAGGGAAGCAGAACGCCGGGGGACAGACACCGGAATGTAAGTATGTAGTGTTTGGTTTTTTTTACATTTATACTGGTAACCAGGGTAAACATCGGGTTACTAAGCGCGGCCCTGCGCTTAGTAACCCGATGTTTACCCTGGTTACCAGTGAAGACATCGCTGAATCGGCGTCACACACGCCGATTCAGCGATGTCTGCGGGAGGTCCAGCGACGAAATAAAGTTCTGGACTTTCTGCTCCGACCAACGATGTCACAGCAGGATCCAGATCACTGCTGCGTGTCAAACAACGCTATCCAGGACGCTGCAACGTCACGGATCGCTAGTGATATCGTTGTTAAGTTGGTCAGTGTGAAGGTACCTTAAGTTCTAACAGACCACTGTTTGTCTTTATGAAGTGGAAGATTCTCAGCAGCCATTCCTCCATTTATTGGTTCAAGTGTTTTGTTGTAGGATAGAGAAGAGTAATTTGATTTGCACTGTCGTGGTCCGGCGTCCAGTATGGTTCTCCATGGCATCTACTGTAGTTTTTACTCGTGTGCCTGGGGATATCAGCCACTTAGGATCAGTCTGAACAGTGGACCAGGGCAGTGCACATCGATTTTCCCACAGTGTAGTGTATCTCTAGTGTAGAAATATCTCAGCTTATCGTCCGATTCTTTGTCTCTAGGGGAATAGCTGTAGTGGGTGCAGATGCTCCACGACCGTGGATCCTGATGGGGACCTAATGAAAATGCATGTATTAAATAAATGGCACTTTGCAGCCTGGTTGCAGATTTTGTATCGAAGCCCTGGTTAGGCTATGTTCACATGCAGAGTTTTTTTTTCTGCAGCCAAAACCAGCTCTCTTGGCATTAAAAATGCTGTGTTCAAAGTATGCGTTTTTTGCCGCGCTTTCTCGCAGCGTTTTTAACTGCAATTTTTTGGTGCGGAGTACATGTGCGATTTGTCTACAGTAATTAGTTTTATTCACCACAAACGAGGCAAAAAATGCAGAAAAAAACGCAACAAAACCTGCTTTTGCAATATCTCACTGTTTTCGATGGGTGAAAAAAAAACGCTGCAAAAAAACACTGAAAGAAGCGACATGCCGCAGGTTTCAGAAAATGCTACAGTTCTCAAATTTTGTTAGAAAAATAAAATCAAGCATGTGCAGGAGATTTCTGAAATCACAGAGGTTTTTCTGGTACTCTGAAAAGCAGCTTTTAATTTGCATTAAAAAAAAGCTTTAATAACGCTGTGTGTGAGCAAAGCCTTACACTTCTGTTCCCATCATATTAAAGAGTGATGGAACCCCCTCCCCTCAGACTACAATGGTAATAGAGTATTTGTCAATATCTGTACACCTTAGATAAGTGGTGTCCAAACTCATCAATTTCGGCAGAACCTAATTTGAGTGACGGCAGTCAGCATTTGGCCTTTCCTTCTTCCCCTCCCGATGATGTCTACCGTAAGGTTTTTTCTTACACCATGTGCCTATTTCCTTTATTTTTTATTTCGGAGGAAGGCTAATGTATCATTCCTCATCCCCCTTAAATAAAATAAGATGGATGTAATGGTTTTGTAGGTAGAAATCCATTTATTGTCACAGGCAATTGATTAATTAATTATTATAAATTTTGAAGTATTCTTCCGATGCCATTTCTGGTTTTAATAGGAGAATATAACATTTTGGAGCAAAATAACCCAACATTATACCAAAGGAACTCACTAGAGTCACAACCATTTGTAGAAAAACTTGCTTCTCATCTGTGACCTCAGCATAGACAGGAACAAAGACAATCCATATCATCAAATATGCCAGGGTGGAGAATGTGATATCTCTTGCCAAGCTGTACTGACCAGGAGGAGCTTGGGCTACACAATTCAACATGAAGGAGATAAGAGCAAGTAGTCCATTGTATCCAAACATCAAGAAGAAGCAGAGGACATTGGTTATTTCGCACTTGAGATACTTATAGAGGAAAGTCACCGGCTCATTTTGGTATAAAGAGGGTGCAGTGAGTATGTACCATGTACAAAACAATCCCTGGATGATGATACCAAATATCACGGTGGCCCATGTTCCTTTGGTCTTTAGCCACTGGATATATTTTGTGGGGACATCTTTAAAATCTGTTACCAACATGACTTGGAGGGCTTTTATGGATAATGTTGACAGGCAACAAGTAAACCCCAGAGCTGGGAGTGGTTGCTGCATCTGGCACACAAAATCAACAGGCTTACCAATAAAAAGGATGATACTCAATGTGACAACCAACAAAGATAGGAGAGCGAAGAAGCACATGTGACCACCGGAGGCTCTCACCAGTGGACTACGTCTGTGTTTCAAGAAGAGAACGATGGTTCCCAGGATCAGAGAGAGGAGAACAAAAGATATTAGCAGAAGAAATATTACAGAGAGGTCTCTCCAGTGTAAATACATGTAGGTTGGAAAGCTACAGCCGGTGCTCCGTACATAAGACCACTGACCCACGGGACATGACTGACATTGATATTCATCTGCAAGAAGAGTCATAAAAATTCTGTCAATTAAAAGTCAACCATACAGGTCTAACAATTAACACAACATTAATGGTTTACCTTCACTAGACTGAAACATTCCTTCTTGGCAATCAATGCAGTCAAAACAGCAGGAATGGGTTCCCTTCACTCTCTTGACTTGTCCTGGTAAACAGTTTCCCGAACACTGAGACTTTGGAACCTGGGAGAAGCAAGAAAACTTCTGTATAAATGCTCAATAATTAATCTGAAGCTTTTGACCAGTTTCCCAGCCAGACGCTTAGAAGCTACACTTGACCTTTTTTGTCCCCGGTATGTTGGTCTGAAACTGTTAACATCTACAGAAGTTATTGGAGACTACAGATACCAAAGACCTTGGCATATCTGAGAGCTCATTCACACTTCTGATTTTTCCACATAGGATAAAAATGGACCCGGACTGATCATTCTAATCAGACTCTGATCAGAGTTTGATCAGTGTGTAGTCCAAGTGTCATCCAATTTTCTAGTTCGTGGAGAAATAAAAGAAAATGTTTTCCCCACCTTCTCCATTCTGACAGTCTGTGAAAATCAATCTGCACTCGTATTATTATACATTTTTATAGCGCCATTTATTCCATGGTGCTTTACATGTGAATACGGGGCAAATATAGACAAATACATTAAACATGAGAAAATAACAAGGCACACGGGTACATAAGGAGGGAGGACCCTGCCCGCGAGGGCTCACAGTCTGCAGGGGATGGGAGATGAAACACTAGGAGAGGGTAGGGCAGGTTGTGCGGCGGTTCAGTAAGTTCAGGATCACTGCAGGTTGTAGGCTTGTCAGAAGAGGTGAGTCTTCAGGTTCTTTTTGAAGGATTCTATGGTAGGCGAGTCTGATGTGTTGGGGTAGAGAGTTCCAGAGAATGGGGGAAGCATGGGAGAAGTCTGGGATGCGGTTGTGGGAAGAAGAGATGAGAGGGGAGTAGAGGAGGAGATCTTCAGAGGATCGGAGGTTGCGTGTAGGTAGGTACCGGGAAACCATGTCACAGATGTATGGAGGAGACAGGTTGTGGATGGCTTTGTATGTAATTGTGAGGGTTTTGAACTGGAGTCTCTGGGCGATAGGAAGCCAGTGAAGGGCTTGACATAGGGGAGAGGCTGGGGAATAGCGGGGAGACAGGTAGATTAATCGGGCAGCAGAGTGTAGGATGGATTGGAGCGGTGCCAGAGTGGTAGAGGGGAGGCCAGAGAGTAGGAGGTTGTAGTAGTCGAGGCGGGAGATGATAAGGGCAGGCACTAGCGTTTTTGTGGTGTCGCGGTCAAGGAAAGCACGGATCCGGGAAATATTTTTGAGCTTGAGACGGCAGGAGGAGGCAAGGGCTTGGATATGTGGCTTGAAAGAGAGGGCAGAGTTGAGGATCACCCCGAGGCACCGAGCATGTGGGACTGGGGAAAGTGAGCAGCCATTGTCATTGATGGATAGGTCTGGTGGAGGGGTAGAGTGAGATGGGGGAAAGATGATGAATTCTGTTTTGTCCATGTCTACTCGTATGTCATCCAATTGCGGTCTGACTTTTTCACGGATCCATTGACTTGCGTTGCCGATTTTGATCCTACCCTTTAATCAAAATTGGACATGACTCCGATATGTTCCACCAGTCACTTCGTCCGAGGAAAAGACCAGGCATGTGAATGGCCCCACAGAATATCATAGGTATGAGTGCTATCCATGAAAACCATGGATAACACTCATACGAGAAAATCAGTAGGGTAAATTAGCCCTAAAATTTGGCAAGAGTCAAACAATATCACTGCGGATAAGAGCAGTCTGACTGGTTGATGATGCTCAATAGGTCATGGACTTCGACTCCATACAATCAGAAATAAAATCTTTTACCCTTATTAGTCCATTTTTCACTGAGGATGATAAGTTAATTGTTTGTTGCTGTCACATAAACTCTAAGGTCACATTAGAAGGAAGCGGAAACCTTTCCAAAAGTCTTTTTGTTCTTTGGCCAAAAGGAGTAAACCAGATAATCCAAATTTGCAACACAAAACAAGCCAAAAACCAATCACTAAAATCATAATGCCCAGTACTACCCAAACTCTTACGCTGGTGCTTATTTACCCACACCTTCCCTCTCAAAACAAAATTAGAGAGCGTAAGAAAAATAGAAAAGAACTTTGCAATGTTGGCCAAAAAACATCTAGATTAACATGGCCACCTGGAAATTGGTATCAACTGCAACATCATCCACTTCGTATAGACATTTTCCAGACCTGCCATTTTTATTGATTTCCCAACTTACCACATTCATAGGAGTGCCCCAGTTAATAAGAGTACTGTTCAGTTCCATTGCATTGTTGTAGGATCCAATTTTGGAGAAGCCCATTACATACATACTATGGGTCACTATATCATAGCCAGTATTAGGATTTCCATTATCGTCAAACTTGAAAGACGTGTTAAAGATGGAGAAATTCACTTTCTTCACCTCCTGCAGCAACTACCAGAATAAAATAAATCAATAAGGGTATTTTATGTTATTAGTTTCACCACATTCTAGAGTGCAAATTGGCATTTTAGCAACGGGCTTAAGGTACAAATGCGCATTATATTGATGGAAAGAACATAGAAAATGGCTTACCTTCCATGCATAGATGTTAGAGTCCTGTTTGTTGCATTTCATAGAAGTGCAGTTAAGAAGTCTATGTAATGCGTACGCCACGGCATAGACCGCCGTGTATACGCTGTGGGCATGCAAAGCTGTGAGTGGGTTCAAAATGATTGGGACTTTATCAGGTTCAAGGGCAATGCTTTGAAATACATCACTGACATTTTGTGTATATGTCTGTGAGATCATATTTCTTAAAAACATATCAAATCCCGAAACAGTGTGGGAACTTGGAAAGAAGCCAATGACTGTGCCAATACGTTCAATTCCCGGCAAGGAAAGAATACTTTGTGATAAGACCCAGGATGCACTTCCTATCCACACCCTCGTCATGTTGCGCACAATGACCTCCTTGAAGAGCGCTACGGACTGAGTCAACGATGCAAACACCAGTACTACTTCCACATCGGCCTGAACAATCTTGTCTAAAATTTCCTCAATAACGGTACTTGTGTCAGAGGTGGAGAGGTACGTTGGAATTAGGCCTTCATAAGCAAGGCAGATTCCACTGGCCATCCCAAAAGAAGAGAACTGTTGAAGAGCAGTTTCACCATAATCGTCATCACTGGCCACCGCAGCTATCCAATTCCATTGGAAGAACGTCATCAATGCCACCATACCGTACACTTGTTTTTGGTCACTTGGCACAGTTCTGTAGAAGGCTGGATAAACGCTTTTATCACTAAATGCCTCAGAAGTCACACCGTAACTGATCTGAAAAAATAAGCATATCGAAAGTACCCAACTGAGATTTCGACAAAAGTAATGGCACCTTTTCTAGCATTAAAAGGGAAGGCCTTTTCTTTGTACACTTTTTGTACCAGCCAATTATAAACCTATATTCCTAAAAGAGTTTTGTAAACCACAAAATTAATCTCCAAGAGGACCTGTCACCAAGCCAAAAGTGACCTGTTTTTGCTGTTATTTTATTCCCACTGCTCCCCTGAGGATTCCAATTTTTTTTTGTTAAATCCGCTTTACGGTTCCAGAGATATGGGCTCTTTTATTGAGTGCTAATTTGTATGGTCTTTATCAAGGGGGCGTGGTTCACATGCTAATTATGCAGAACATCCTAAAGACACGCCCCATAGGATCTTTCGAGCCACTCCCCCTTGCTAAAAACCATAAAAGTTAGCACTAAATAAAAAGGCCAATATCTCAGGAACCATATGTTGGATTTTGAAAAAAAAAAATAACAGATTTCTCAGGTGAGCATTGGGAATAAGACAAAAACTGGCTACTTTTTACTTGGTGGCAGATCCTCCTTAAAATACCCTGTTAAAACATTCCAGACTAATAGAGCGAGATTAAGGATTCAGAACCCCTCTTCTAATCAGGTGGCGCCATACCTTTCTCTGGCAACTCACCCAAATATATGAATGCCTGACTGAGCTTTTTTGTGTTTCCTATCAATAGAGCATAGTAAGATGCTGCCAGACTCATCTGGCTGTGGCTTGTCTGATTGGAAAACAGAAAGATGGGGAATTTTAATTCACCTCTAATATCATCTTTTGTGGAAGAGACAGAAGGCCTCCATGCAGGTAACATTGACAGCTTATCCCACCAAAATCGAAGGCTTTGGCCAACTATAACCTAATATGTATGAAGACCTTTAGCCAAAGATAAGTGCTGATGAGCTGTTACTTAGCCCATTAATACCATTGGACATTTTGCAGTGCTTCATTTCTCCACCGGGGGTGCTGCAGGAATATTGAAGACTCGTTATTCAATAGGCTACACTTGACTGCTCGGGGCCTCACCATCAGGACAACTTGTCACCCACTTTCTAAAAGTAGAGAGTTGCACAATTTTATGCTAAAAAAAATGAAGTGACAAAATTTAGGAAATTCTGGTGGCAAAAAAACTAGTGCAAAACTTTTAAAAAACTTCCCTCCCCACCTCAAATAATCCAACTCAGGGGCGGACATAGCATTGGCGCACCTGTGCACCCTCCCAAGGGTCCAGGAGATAAGATGGCCTACTTCCATCTCCAAAGAATTGTCCATTATGATGAGCTATTAGACTTCAATGTCCCATGTACTGTTCTTGCACAGGAACCTCTTCTGTGTCCACCACTGAGCCAATGGATAGGTGGTGTAAAGCTAGACTTGATACTCTATAAAGATTTATACCAATTGTTGCTGTTATCGTATAAGACTTACTTGTGGAATTAGAAAGGTGCTGAAAATCTTCATGGAGGCGGTGGCGATCTCAGTGGATGAAGGCCCGATCACAGCGAGAACTCGGGTTTTGTACTCGGTAAGGTTGCAGCTCACTTTCACATCTTCTGTCCCATTTCTAGCTAAGAAGAGCAGTACAGGATGCAGAATAGCTATGGAGTTAAGACAAGTGTCATAGACCTCATAGCCCAAAGTCTCTCCTGGGAGTAAGGTGGTGCTATTGTTGATTTCTTCGAAAGCAAATTTCATTGCCAACGCCTGTAGAAAACCCGTAGGATTCAAGCTGCAGTAGAAAATGTTTAGTAAAAATAATAGTCATTAAAAAAAGGTTACCTAGTTTATAAAATTCCTTAATAAGGAATTGGGGATTTCTTTCCACATCGGTGGTTCTCATAAATGATCCAGAGTGAAAAACGGCGAAAAGAGCATTTTTTTTCTAGAGGACCCAACACATCCATGCCTTATATATACAGCATATTTATTTCAGAAGGTACTATGCAATACCTCATTTCATCCATGAGAAGAAGAAAAAAGAATACCCGAAGAGCAGCAAATGTTCTAAAACCATAGCAATTCCAATGTTCTCTTGTCCCCCTCTAGACTCACGGGCAACAATGACATCATGTCCATCTACATGACCGCTGCAGCCACTCATGGCCTCCGTGGTCTCATGCTGAACATGCTAGCATCACCACTCATGCCTGTGATCGGCTGCAGCAATCAAATGGATATACAGCATGTCACCCCTGCACGAAAATAAACAAAAGACCGTAAGGGACCACTGGAGATAAGGATTCGAAAAACATGGTTGTGGTTTACTTTCCTTCCAAAAATATTGAGTTTTGCATGGGACTGATGCTATGTGTTTTCTCTATTTCTTTGCAATCCCTCTAATTCCCAGCATTGAAACCAGAAACCTTCTAGATGGCTGAGCCACAGTTACATTCAACAGAGGGTAACGCATCTACAGCCCCAAAAATGTATATCTGTAGTGTTTACTGCCAATGTGTCGATTGATTTCTGAAAATGCTTGTCTATGTTATAACGCGGCCGTCCGTTTCCTTTACGATCCGCTCTTATAGGAATCCAAATGTTCTATTTTATTGTTCCAGCTTTGTAGAGTCAGCAGCAATAGTGAATGTGTGTGCTGTTCTGGGCGACATAAAACTGAATGAGGCGTCAAGGACAATTGGCTGGGGCTATAAACTGGTCCATAAGATGCATACATCGTGAAGAAGACATCTAGAATAAAAGCGGCACATGCGGTAACATTTTATGTTTCTTTGGGTTCGGAACGGAATTAGGTTTCTTTGCAAAGAAAATTTAGCCTATATCATGGCCATATGCCCTATAAGCTTCCACCCTAGAGCCCTTCATTTATCAACCAGAACAGAGCCAACTATACAATACAACCGCCAAATCATTGGTAAAAGTGACTCTCAATGACCCCTTTCTATTTGCCCAAATGTATGGATTTTCTTAGTAGGGATCCTTACTGAATTTTTTTCTTAAGGGTTTTACCATCAAGTGGAAACAGAAATTTATGGTAGACACACCGACCTGGACATCAGAGGTCTCCAGTGAAGCAGTTGCACCCAACTACATGACTAATTAAGAAGTGGAAATGAGTAAACTTGCATAGCTCATAGATAAGAGTCACATATTCTCCTATAATTTCAGTCTGCAGATTGTTGGCCACCACATCTATCAGAATGGGGTTAGAAAATCTCTGTTCCCCCCGAAAACAAGAAGTTACACTGATGGGGCCACAACCCATAACAAATTTGGTCTAGTATGGCAATATTCATTTAACCTGTATCATCTAGACTGGTGAAGGGTTGTCCCCACCAATTACTAGGAAAGGCCACCACATCTCGTTAGTATGCTTGAGTATTTCCTCGGAACCTATAGTCATGGCTCCATACAACAGCCAGGAAAGCTGAGGTGAGGACAGATAAGAGAAGAGGTCCATCATTTTGGCGAGCGGCAAGTCACTGTCCATATGGAGCTATTATAAGTCTTACCTGGAACATTTCAGAGGTTCTGGCTTCCAATAGCTTTCCAGGTCATCAACGTTGGTGTGAAAAGGAAACAAACCTCCAATCATAAATTCTCCTGGCTTCCTAAATATTTGGTAAGCCACAGGCTCAGAGGTCGAAAGTACAAACCTTTCACTGAACCTTAATAACAAGATGAAGTAGAAGATCATTACGTCGATGGCGGATGAAGACCTCAGATGACAATGGTGTACAAACTACCAGTATCACTGCACGAAGCTACATTCAGTATTAGAGACCGAATATAATGGGTGGAAATACGATGCAGTCAGTAATCTCCTGTTATCCGTGAACTCCTGTGTCACTGACCCTAATATTTGAGTAATTGAGAATCTTTGTCTTGCACCAGACAGTCAGAATTTGCAGTCAAATTGTGAGGTTTGCTGATGTCACATCATTTACTGGAGACCTGAAAACATTGGAATACACGATTTACAATCTAAGTAAAAAGAAAGACACCTTCACTGAAAATCACATTTCTTAGGTTTCCTTCACACACAAAATATGGGAAA
Organism: Ranitomeya imitator; assembly: GCF_032444005.1. Lineage (NCBI taxonomy): Eukaryota > Metazoa > Chordata > Amphibia > Anura > Dendrobatidae > Ranitomeya > Ranitomeya imitator. Next base: position 118,692,795 of record NC_091291.1, read on the forward strand.
TAAGCAGTATACATGATATCTTTTGTGTTGTAGTTTTTTTTTTTGCTATTTTAATTAACATTACCATACGGAGTTACAATCAAAATCAAACTTTTTGCTGTTTTCAATAAACCAATTAAGTAAAATTAATGTAATAAGCTCAACACAAAGCCTTCTGAAAATCCCATAAAAGATTTTCTATGAGGCTTAGATCTGTTGAATGTGATGGCCACTCCAGAATCTTGCAGGACTTCTTGTAAAATATGCTTGAGATCATTCAGCTTCCTCACATGAGGAATGACATTTACTTTTAAAATTTTCTACTGCTTTATTGAATCCATCTTGCTGTCCACACGCATAAGGTTTCCAGTGTTCAAGGAAGTAAAGCATCACCAAGCAACCATCATTCTTCACTGTAGGCATCACCAAGCCACCGCCATGCCTCACTGTAGGCAAGGTGTTCTTTTCAGGGGATGCTTCAAATCGTCCTCCTCCAGACTTACTGCTGACTCGAGTCGTAGGCCTTAAAAGTTCCAGCTTTATTTCATTGCTTCACGGAACAGAATCCCAAAACCTCTGTAGCTTTTTGATATGGCTTTGAGTAGATTGATGCCGGCTTTTCTTGTACTCTTGGGTCAGTAGAGGTGTCATCTTGGAGTTCGAACCTGGAAATAATCAGTGTTTTGTAGGAGAATTACTGTGGAAACTGATGTCTTAGTGCCTGCTGCCACCGCATCTTGCTGCAGGTATTTTGCAGTCACTTGAGTGTTGTTGACCTCCTGCTCGTCAGGATTCTGGTGACGGTCGATGACAGCGTCTTTTTTTCTGCCACATCCATGTAGTGCAGCCAGTGTAGCTACATTGAGCTTGTGAACTCTGCTTCCAGTTGTATCTCTAGGAACATTCAATCCCTTTGTATCTTTTTATATACTTTGCTCTGTTTGTGCAATGCAACTACCTCTTCTCTAAACTTTGCAGACCACTCTCTCGACTTACTGTATTATATTAATATGCAATCAAAGTGAGTCAACAAACCCCCAACCAGTCCAGGCATTTGATGTGTTTTATTTCAAGCGCATGTGATGTATCAAATAAAGCCCTTATTATAGATTGTGCTTGAAATAAATGTGTTCTCTTATGAGGACATCTATTCAGGGGGTTTGAATAATTAAATTTTGAATTTTGTGAAGAATTTGGAGAAACCACTTGTTATATTAGTTGTACTGAGATATTTGAATCATTCTCGTTAGGTTTATTGCAAACACCAGAAAGCTTGTCAATTTTTTAATTGTAATTGTATATCCTATTCTCATGGTACGTGGCTCAGACACAATATATTCCCCACCACTAGTGGGCACTGTAACTTAGAGATCAGTTGGGCTTTCTCATCTTCCTATTATAACAGGGAGATATTAGGGCTAAGGATAAAAATCTTAAGAATATCTCCTGCCTGATCTGTAATTAATATTCGAATATCGAATTGAACACCCAATCATTATTCCTGAGACAGATGTTTTTTTTTATTGAATTCTTCACTATCAAAATGTTTTTAGCATGCATTAAAGTGTGCGCAACAGGGTGGTTTTGAATCATCCTGTGTCCCTTTAAGTATGTATGACACTGTGGTCTTTAGTGGCCGAGTGTTTTCTTCTCTAGTGGAAGGAGGAAGGAATTCAGACTTACACAGCCGACAGTTCAAGAACAGCTTTACTCTCGAAGATGTAACTTAGTGGTTGCAGAATTTTACAAGAAGCAACATACTTGGTGGTTACAGCTTCTCACAATAGGCAAAAACTTGATTTTAACACAGGACAGGAAGACAGTTGGTGATTCTAATAATAATGGGCTAACACAATAGTATACGCAGCCTGATGGCAACCTTCTTCTCAGCTCTCCATTTACCCTGGCATAGTCTGTGTCTTCAGCCTCTCGATGCCACACAGCCCACCTTCTCTCACTGCTTGCTGCAGCCCCTCTCGGTCACCTCCCTCTGAAAGCAAGGCACTGCTGTACAACTCTTGCAACCTATGCTTACAGATACTGAGTGTCAATAGTTCCCACCAGACTCTTCACTCTACTCACCCCTACTTGCTAGCTAGCTATGACCCAGGTATTCTGCTTGCTGCACAGCCCTTCCTCCTCTGCCTACATGATCAGTCTGCATGTGTCAGACCTCTCCTGGCATGAAATGAGAACCTTTTATGCTCTCTATATACTACAAGGGGACGTGGATGTGCTTATGGTGCTAACTCCACACTGCCCTCTAACCCAGCTGTGTCATCAGTTTATTAAAGGGCTTGGTTGATCTTTGGGTACAAGTCTTTAGTTACTCTATATGACTGCAGACTTGGGATTCCTCACAGCACAGACAGTGCTCACTCTGAGAATTCTCCGGTCCTGGTTGCCTGTAGCGGGCAGTCATGTGACTGCAAGTATGTTATTTGCATACTTCCTGCCAAATTCCAACTAGACTGTGTCTGGTCTGGGTCAATTAATTTGCATTCATCGAGGCCGGGCATGTCCAGTCAGCACATCACTGCATGTATGCAATTTGCATACTTGTGGTAATGCTCGCCATTGACTGTACTGAAGAATCCCGACATACAGTGACTGCAGACTTGTACCCAAAGGCCAGACATCCCCTTTAAGCTAAATTTTTGCAGTCATTCTATGTGACTGCAGATTGGCGAGTCCTGACAGTTTGCCAACTATATAAGTGTATGCATATGCCAACTAGATTCTCATCCATTTCTCTAGATAGAACACTGAGATAAGCGGAAGATAATCTTTTCGGCAAGTGACCACCAGTATACAGATTGCATGCTGGAAGTCACATGATGGCCTGTTCATTCTTGCAATGAAGGAGAATCCTGACAGTGTGCTTAGTTCACACTGTCAGGATTCGCCAATCTGCAGTCACGTAGAAAACCCCTTTTTCTATTAGAGCACATAGCACAATCCTTGCTTCTAATGAACGTCACCGTGGCTGCTACCAGTGGCATCCTATCTGGACCTACTGACATGGGGACGTTTCACCCAAATAATGAATCCCATCACTCACTTACGCTGCAATCATGCACTGCAACGGCGTTGGAATTTTTTTTTAATGCCATCGAGGCAAAACCACAATGGTTTTTCTGTCATTTTAAAAAATCTGCACCGCGGCCGCAACATGTGAACGAACCCTTATACACTGCTCATATGTGAGTGTAATATATCATGTGTAATACATAACCTCGCACACCTGTTACAACTCAGTTACATCACCCACATATCATGAGTGGCATTAGGAAACATTATTAGACATTATAGCTCGTGCCTAGCTAAAATGGGCCCAATAGTACCAAGCAACAGCTGGTGATACGCAGCAGGTATATAAAACATTGCATGGCATAGATCAATATAATATTGACATTTGCTTGGCAACAAGACAACTAAAACAACCATAAAAATATATATCAGTCCTGGATAGTTATGGACACAGGGTCAGACTGGTCCACTGGGAAATCGGAAAATCCTCTGGTGGACCCGCCAACTGCCTTCTTCAAATTGGTGCCTGCTTTGCCCTGTATTCTGATTGTATGACCTGAGTGGTGCGTGCTTTATTCTATCCCTGGTGCCGGCAGGCCAGACATTGGACACCACGATGCATTTAGGTGGCAAAAGTCCTTCGCTTGTGTACTAGATTGGCGGACTTATTTATAACTCACAAGTGTAAGGCAATGATGTAGAATTCCTTTAATGCAGCATTAATGACACCCCACATTCTGGATCATTGAACACATAGAAACTTATATAAAATAGGCGCATGTAAAAGCAGAAAAGAAGACAAATGCACAAAATATACGACTCTACCTTTTATTTTTATTAGAGTGGCCTAATTGATATTTGGATGAATCGTTGAACTAGAAGCCAAATCAGAGGAATTTACCAATGTACAGTACATTTTTATAGGTAATCAAGCCAGTAAGGTGCCTTCATAAGGCATAAACATCACATACCTGATTTCTGGCGGGGCGTTATAATAAATCACCAGAGCGCTGTCATCAGTAATTAATAACTGTCATAGGATCTGCACCGACTCTCTGTATTGGAAGGACCAGAACACTGCATGCTGTATACAGAGTAGATTGAGTCTCGCTTTGCACAGAATCCCATCGCATTTGTATAAAACAGACATGTTTTAAGCCTCATTCCAGTTTTGCATGCTCTCCAGCTTATTTGAAAGCTTGATTTTCATAGTCTAAGTCAAACAGGGAATTTTAGCTCAGAGTTTACATATGAAGAATAATATATGTATTGTATATGACTAGCAAGTGACTAGCATACTAGTGGTCCTCGGCTACATTTGGAGTGCATAAGAGACCAATTTTACCTAAAGGTTCAATTCCCAGTCAGTAGGTTCTTTGCTATGTAAGAGCACCATGATGTTGGGGTTGAGACACTGATTCCAGCGATGTATCACTTAGTAGGCTGTACGTTGCTGATTCAATAAAATCAGTGTTTTATCAGCAAGAGATTATCACTACAGGACTAGGTGTCTCGTGCCTGCTGGTCCAACCACGCCCCCACTGCTGATTGGCAGCTTGTACTCAGCATAGATCTGAATCAGAAAAAACTGTGATTGTATCAAAACTATAGTATGCCCCCCAGCAAGTGACACATCATTGGATTCGGGGTCTTAGCCCCTACATCATGCTACTGTAATATAAAAGCAAGACAGATTTCCTTTAAAGTGATTGTATAAGGTTAAAAAAAAAGGTTTCTTTCTTCCAAAATCAGCAACACATCTGTTCACCTGCTTATGTGCTCCACTAATTTCAACAGAGCAGAGTAGCAATACTAACCAACGAACAGATGGGGCGCTGTTGTCAGAAGAAAATAGCTGTCTTTTTCTAAGGAGAGGTTCGCATTGCAGTGCTCTACGATGAGTGCTTATATGGCAGCTTGTGTCTAAGTCTCCAAAAAAAACGGGATTTAGACGAGACCTCCCGAGGGAGCCATTCAGTTTAATGAGGCAGAGACGTCATTGCAGTTCTTGAAGTGTTGGTGGAAGCATTTTGTTTTGCGGATCTATCAGTCAGAACGGTTCCGACATTTCCACATGAGACTTTTTTAGTACAAGGAACTTGAAATTTTTCATTTGACAAATCCGCAAGAGTGAGCTTTATTGCGTAGAGCACGAAAAACGCAAGAACAGGAGAGACTGTGACTTCAGAGCAGTGTGTCAAGCTTGGACAGCTACAGTTAGGGCCAGAAATATTTGGACAGTGACACAAGTTTTGTTATTTTAGCTGTTTACAAAAACATGTTCAGAAATACAATTATATATGTAATATGGGCTGAAAGTGCACACTCCCAGCTGCAATATGATAGTTTCCACATCCAAATCGGAGAAAGGGTTTAGGAATCATAGCTCTGTAATGCATAGCGTCCTCTTTTTCAAGGGACCAAAAGTAATTGGACAATGGACTCTAAGGGCTGCAATTAACTCTGAAGGCGTCTCCCTCGTTAACCTGTAATCAATGAAGTAGTTAAAAGGTCAGGGGTGGATTCCAGGTGTGTGGTTTTGCATTTGGAAGCTGTTGCTGTGAGCAGACAACATGCGGTCAAAGGAACTCTCAATTGAGGTGAAGCAGAACATCCTGAGGCTGAAAAAAAAGAAAAAATCCATCAGAGAGATAGCAGACATGCTTGGAGTAGCAAAATCAACAGTTGGGTACATTCTGAGAAAAAAGGAATTGACTGGTGAGCTTGGGAAGTCAAAAAGGCCTGGGCGTCCACGGATGACAACAGTGGTGGATGATCGCCGCATACTTAATTTGGTGAAGAAGAACCCGTTCACAACATCAACTGAAGTCCAGAACACTCTCAGTGAAGTAGGTGTATCTGTCTCTAAGTCAACAGTAAAGAGAAGACTCCATGACAGTAAATACAAAGGGTTCACATCTAGATGCAAACCATTCATCAATACCAAAAATAGACAGGCCAGAGTTAAATTTGCAGAAAAACACCTCAAGAAGCCAGCTCAGTTCTGGAAAAGTATTCTATGGGCAGATGAGACAAAGATCAACCTGTACCAGAATGATGGGAAGAAAAAAGTTTGGAGAAGAAAGGGAACGGCACATGATCCAAGGCACACCACATCCTCTGTAAAACATGGTGGAGGCAACGTGATGGCATGGGCATGCATGGCTTTCAATGGCACTGGGTCACTTGTGTTTATTGATGACATAAGAGCAGACAAGAGTAGCCGGATGAATTCTGAAGTGTACCGGGATATACTTTCAGCCCAGATTCAGCCAAATGCTGCAAAGTTGATTGGACGGCGCTTCATAGTACAGATGGACAATGACCCCAAGCATACAGCCAAAGCTACCCAGGAGTTCATGAGTGCCAAAAAGTGGCACATTCTGCAATGGCCAAGTCAATCTCCAGATCTAAACCCAATTGAGCATGCATTTCACTTGCTCAAATCCAGACTTAAGACGGAAAGACCCACAAACAAGCAAGACCTGAAGGCTGCGGCTGTAAAGGCCTGGCAAAGCATTAAGAAGGAGGAAACCCAGCGTTTGGTGATGTCCATGGGTTCCAGACTTAAGGCAGTGATTGCCTCCAAAGGATTTGCAACAAAATATTGAAAATAAAAATATTTTGTTTGGGTTATGTTTATTTGTCCAATTACTTTTGACCTCCTAAAATGTGGAGTGTTTGTAAAGAAATGTGTACAATTCCTACATTTTCTATCAGATATTTTTGTTCAACCCTTCAAATTAAACGTTACAATCTGCACTTGAATTCTGTTGTAGAGGTTTCATTTCAAATCCAATGTGGTGGCATGCAGAGCCCAACTCGCGAAAATTGTGTCACTGTCCAAATATTTCTGGCCCTAACTGTATGTGATACCACTCTGAGCGCTGCTGAGTAGTATAATCACTGGGTTAGATTGTATTTTAAGTCTCCTGTTCCATTATCCTTCATAAGTCCTTAAAAGTGATGTCATGTGTCAGTACGATGCATTGACCACATACGTATTTATACATTTAAATGAGATCCGGTAATAATGAAGTTTCCGCCTTTGAACTGACTCTATATTCCAAATATCTTTTTTAAAATGTGGAGCTGAAAACTGGACCCCATATCCAAGATGTGGCCTTACAAGTGCTTATAATTAGTGATGAGCGAATATGCCGCGCCCCATGGTCCTGGTCGTTGCAGTAATATCATTCTCCTCTAGGGGGGAGTGATTTTACGTCTGAAGGCAATAAAGGAGATCACTTTACCAGGTATCACAAACCACACAACACACTTCACACTCCAGTCCAGCAGGGGGAGCTACGCTCCTATTTATTAGGGACCTCCTCACAATTAGGTAAAACTGGTGGTCTGGATAGGAAGTTAGTCAGAAGCTGGCTGAGCTTCACTCAGTCAGTCCCTGACAGGCAGACAGAGGGGAAGGAGGAACATCTAGCAGTTGCCAACAGGGTGGTCCCTGACAGGGGTGGGATCCTGTCAGAGGCCTGGACAGAGGGACACGGAGCTGAGCCTGCCCCACGTGCGGCAACATCCTAAGAAAGAGACACGAACAGCAAATTGTATTGTTGAGGGTGAGAAACAAAGTCATAGCAAAAGGAGAGGAAACCAGAAGGAGTTCTGCCCAACACAGGCTGCCTCCTTCTGAGGCGCAGGATCCGGTAGCCGGAACACCGACAGAGCAACCGTCTCCATGCCTTGCTCCAGAGACCGGCAGGACAGCTAATTCCAAGTTACTGATCCACCCCTATACCCAGGAGGCACGGTGGCAACTTGTGGGGGTCGGGGCGTGCTAGAGTCCCTGTAAAAAGCCCAAGGCCAACAGTCATACGGGTTTGTTCCTATCCATCTGGGGGACAGAGAGAGAAACATAATGTGGCACCCCTAGGGGTATTTGCCACAAAAAATAGTTACTGACAGTAAATACAAATACTAAAGTAGCAAGACTGCACTACCACCTCCGGCCAGAAGGGGGAGCTCCAGAGACTCCCCTTGATCCATTCTGGTCTGAGAGAAGAAATGGCAGTTGGGCTAAGGAGCTGAAAGTGAGAGGTCATACAGTTGAATCTCTAACAGCCCTGTGACTGTTACCAGGCCTAAATCACCGGCCTGAGGAGAAGAGGGATAGAGAAAAAGGACATTGTGAGAACCGGGTAGCATTAATCACTACCCAGAACAGGCGCAAAGACGGATACCGGATCCGTGGCTGTATTCATTATATATAATACAGCAACCGGAAAAACGTGAGGTGATATCAGCTTCACTAGGGCCGGACGCAGCAACAGACACAGAGTTCAGCGGTACTCCCAGAGGGGGTAAACCGATAAAAGGACTCGGGTTGCCCGTCGAACCAGGACCCGGAGGGGACAGATTGGGCCGGCAGCCAGTTCACATACAGCAGCAGGGCCACACAGAAATTGCGCACAATAAGAGGCGAAGACCCCGGCAGGGTCAAAGTAACTCAGAGTTCCCATACAGACTCCGGTGACAGGACTGGTTGTAAATCCTTTTATGTTAAAGTAAACTGGTTAAACGTTTCAGTGCCTCAGTCTTTCATTTGGACAATAGCCATCTATCCAGGATCGGGATCGTCACCGCTGGGAGAATCTGCTGCTGATCAAGTAAGTGCCTGTCCCCTCATGATACCCCTTATACTGTGCATTGCCTGAGGCCACAGCACCGGGTCAAGCCACCCGTGACATCCCCCTCAAGAGACAGACTCCATTGGTCCGATGCTGGGTATCCCGGTCTCCTGGGCGTCACAATTGGCGTCACGAACAGGATCTAGCCAGCCCGTATACCGGGTATTGTGTGCCGTGATTGGAGCCCAAAACTGTGAAAACTGGGATGAAAAATCTTGAAAATTGACTTTATTAAAGAAAAATCCATTCCCCATTGAAAACTATTGAAAGTGACTTTTCCCCATTGGTTATAATGGAGTAAAGATGGCCGCCATCCCCTGAGGTAATCACTTCATAACCGTTAGGCACGAGACTGTTAATTGAGCTACGCCATCACCTGAGCCCCAGTCTAACTGAAAAACTTCAGAATCCGCCATTACAGAGCGCGGTGGGTGGGAGCAGCAGGGGGCGTGTCATTGTGGGCGGCACCAAGCTGAGCGCTCTGACATCAGAGCAAGGGGAAAATCGATCCTGCTGCACAGCGGAACGAATCTACACTATCCCGACGGAAGCGGAGGACCGGAAGGGTCCGGATTAACTAAGGGGGCACAGTATGTCGCAGCACGGAGACGCCGCAGCACCCGGCAACGCTAATGCAGCTAAAAGACAGAGTGTCAATAGAGAGTCCGGCAGCGCAGCGGTGCAAGGAGTGGCGCCCATCATGCCGGTGCTGATGCCATATACCCCGGGTGGCCCATGGCTTCCAATGTATGAAGGTGAGCCTAATACCCTTGACGATTTCAGAGAAAAGATGCTGGCCCATTTTGACATGTTCCCCGTGGGTGAAGTTCAACGTGTTAGTCTCCTGATGATGCAGTTAAGTGGCCATGCTAAGCGAGAAGTCACAGCATAGGCAGCTGATCTAAAAGGCACTGTTGAACGCATATTTGCTGGATTAAAAGCTACATTTGAAACCACTGCCAGCAGCAAAGCTAAAGTACGATTCTTTAATTGCAAACAAAAAGCTAATGAGGGCGTGAGAGACTTTGCCTTAAACCTGCAGGAAGCCCTTAAATCACTTACACTGGCTGAACCCATTTTTAACACCGGAGCGGATAAACTGCTAAGAGATCAATTTATTGAGGGACTCTACACCCCTTCTCACCGGGGGCATGTGAGCATGCTTGTTTTTAAGAACCCTGAATTGACATTTGCCCAATTAAAGGAGAGCGCTATACGTCTCCAGCTGGCAGAGGCACCTCGGGATCAGGATCCTGCGCAACCCATGGCAGAGGCACCTCAACAACAGGGAGTGCCAGTGACATCAGCTATGTCTGGGGCCATTGCTAAGCCCCTGGGGCCCAGTACTAATGAGGCTCTTCAACAAAAGCTTGACTCTTTAGCTGATGTTGTTGCTTCAATGGCTAAAACCATGCAGGAGATGAGAGGACCCAAGATGGAGTTGTCAAACCGTAGAGAAGGTGTTCCATGGATGAGACCCCGGAGATACCCGACATGGAAAGGACGACCCCGCGACCGCTACCAACCGGATGGACAGCCCATTTGCCGCCGTTGCCAGCAGCCAGGCCACTTTGCACGAGATTGTGATTTAAACGGGAATCCCCTGGGAATGCGGGCCGCTTCGCAGGAATGAACTTTCAAGGCCCAACACCCTGGCATGACAGGTACATCGGAGGACGACCCATTATCCCTATCGTGCTGGACGGAATTCCCCTCAACGCTTTGCTGGACACAGGTTCCCAGATTTCATCTATACCGTATATCCTTTATAAGAGGTACTGGGCTGATGCAGATATTGATAAAGGGCCCTCTGATGTTGAACTAGATATATGGGCCAGTAATGGTAAGTTGGTACCGAAACTAGGATTCAGGGAGATGACCATAAAGATTGGTAAAGTAGAACTGAAGAAACAGGGTATAATTGTTGTTGATGTTGACCGGCGGAACTGTGAACCAACTGTATTGATAGGAATGAATGTGTTAGAGAACTGCTTTTCCGAAGTCATTTCTGTCTTACAGCAAATTGCTGAAACTGCCCAATCCTGCCAGCAGAGAGTTCTCCGGAGGGAAATAAAAGTATTGATGTTAAGGCAACAGGTAGAAGTTGCAGGTGGAGAAATCGGCAGTGTGAGGGTAAGTGATCCAACGTCTATTGTAATCCCACCAAAAACAGAAATGCTGGTATGGTGTAGAGCAGCCATTGGTACTAAGGGACGAGATTATCAAGCCTTAATAGAACCAGTGTACACCGACAGCAGGCCCACTATACTCACAGCACGAGGGATAGTCGAGGTACACCGGGGACGAGTGCCGGTACGACTTTTGAACTGTGGAGAGGAAGAGGTCACTTTGCCAAGGTATGCTACAATGGCAAAGCTATATACTGTTGACAACAATGCCATCACAACCATTGAGCCCTTAGAACCAACCTGTCAGGTGGAAGGCAATGGCTCAGATGGAGAAATGGAGGATTGGTGCCAACAGCTACACGTGGGCATAAATTCAACACCTACCCATCAAAAACAAGGGGTGTATAGGCTAGTGACGGAATATGAACAGGTCTTCAGTAAACACCCATTGGACTTCGGACGGATAGAAGGGGTAGAACACACAATCCCCACAGGTGACCATCCCCCAATAAAAGAAAGATATAGACCCATACCGCCCGCTCACTATCAATGTGCAAAAGAGATGCTGAGGGAAATGAAACAGGCCGGGGTAATAAGAGACAGCTGTAGCCCCTGGGCGGCCCCTCTAGTGATTGTCAAAAAAAAGGACGGAACCATGAGAATGTGCGTAGACTACCGGAAGATTAATAACATCACCCATAAAGACGCCTACCCCTTGCCTAGGATAGAAGAGTCCTTAACTGCTTTGAAATCTGCTAATTATTTTTCCACCTTAGACTTAACAAGCGGGTATTGGCAAGTCCCTGTGGCTGAGAGAGATAAGGAAAAGACGGCATTCACCACACCAATGGGTCTATGTGAATTTAATCGCATGCCGTTCGGACTCTGCAACGCATCCGGTACCTTCCAGCGGCTGATGGAATGCTGCCTCGGACACAAGAACTTCGAGACCGTCCTCCTGTACCTAGATGATGTGATCGTCTACTCAAAGACTTACGAACAACACTTAATAGACCTGGCAGAAGTGTTCGAAGCCTTATCCAGGTATGGCATGAAAGTCAAGCCATCCAAATGTCACCTTCTCAAGCCAAAGGTACAGTACCTGGGACACATCGTGAGTTCGGAGGGAGTAGCACCAGATCCCGAGAAAATAAGCGCCATAAGGGATTGGCCAAGACCTACCAGCGCAAAAGAAGTGAGACAATTCCTGGGATTGGTGGGTTACTATCGCAGATTTATAAAAGGATTTACCAAGTTGGCAGCACCCTTGCAAGACACCTTGGTAGGGCAGACGAAGAAACCTTCAAACCGAAACCCTCCTTTTCAGTGGAACGACGAAAGGGAAGACTCCTTTGAACAACTAAAGAAGGCACTAACCGGAGAAGAGGTTCTGGCATACCCAGATTACCATAAACCTTTCATCCTCTACACCGATGCCAGTAATGTGGGACTAGGAGCGGTGCTGTCACAAAAGCAAGAAGGTCGGGAGAAAGTCATCGCCTTTGCAAGTAGAAAGCTCCGGCCTACTGAAAGAAATTCAGAAAATTACAGCTCCTTCAAATTGGAACTACTGGCAGTAGTTTGGGCTGTGACGGAGCGTTTCAAACACTATCTGGCCGCTGCAGAATTTATTGTCTATACTGACAACAATCCGTTGACCCACCTGGACACAGCCAAATTAGGTGCGTTAGAACAGCGATGGATAGCCCGGTTATCTAATTACAACTTCATAATCAAGTATCGAGCAGGTCGCAAGAATGGAAATGCCGATGCCCTATACCGGATGCCACACTTGAGAGATGTAGAAGAGGAAACGGGGGAGCTTGAAGAAATTGAACTACCAGCCTTCCATCATCCCAAGGCAAAACATCATCAGTCAAGTACCTATCAGAAACAACAAGAGGTGAATTTTAATCCGTTAGCACACCATAGATGGGCTGACACCCAAGACAGCAATCCGGCTGTGAAGTTGGTGAAGGAACTGTTGACTGAGCAAAGTGCATATCCCTATGAGGATGCCCCAGAAGAGACGCATCAACTCTGGAAAGAGAGAGGCAAAATGTTCCTGTATCAAGGGAAGCTCTGTAGAAGATACACCAATCCGAAAACACATGAATTGGTTTGGCAGATTATTGTGCCTAAACAAGATGTGAAGATGGTCCTCGAAGCTTACCATAATGGTGCTGGTCACTTCGGTTGGAAAAAGTTAGAAGTACTTCTAAGAGAAAGATTTTATTGGGTCGGGATGAGAAAATCAATCGAACAGTGGTGCAGAAATTGTGGCCCGTGCAACCTCAGAAGAAACGATCAAAAGAACCAAAGAGCACCACTGCAGCCCATAATCACCAAACAACCACTTGAACTTGTGGCCATGGACCACGTGAAGTTGACACCAAGCCGGTCCGGCTATGTCTATGCCTTGACCATCGTGGACCATTATTCACGTTTCTTGGTAGTAGTACCCGTAAAAGATCTGACAGCAAAAACAGCAGCCAAAGCGTTCCAAACGTACTTTTGTAGACCCCATGGATATCCGGAACAGGTTCTCACCGACCAAGGTACAGCCTTTGAATCAGAGATCTTCAGAGAATTCTGTAATATGTATGGTTGCAAAAAGATCCGGACGACGGCCTATCATCCACAAACAAACGGCTTATGCGAGAAGATGAACCATATTGTAATAGACCTACTAAAGACTTTACCTGAGACAGAAAGGAATCAATGGCCAGAGAAATTGCCTGACTTGGTGGATCTGTATAATCATGTCCCGGTGAGCTCCACCAACTGCACCCCAGCTTACCTTATGCGTGCAAGACCCGGCCAATTACCAATCGATCTAGAAATGGGAATTCTGAAACCAGACGCAGAAGTTCAAGACTCCAATTGGGATATGATACGGCAAAAGCAGTATCGCCAAGTGCAAGAGAGTGTGGAAAGAAGCCTTCAGCAAACTAGAGAAAGACAAGAGCGAACTTTCAACCAGAATGCTCTAGCGACCCCATTAAGACCGGGTGACCAAGTTCTCAAGAGAAATCGTCGAACCAATAAACTGGACAATCAGTGGGAAGCCGTACCCTACACAGTTTTACCAACAAGAGTGGATAATCCTAAATTGTGTCTCATTAGCAAAAACGGAGGCTTAACATCTGTACTAGTGTCAAGAGACAATCTTAAATTGTGTCCGGAAGCATTGAAAGAGCCAGACGTTGTCCAGCCAGAACCAGAAGTTATTCAACCCATACAGGTTCAACCAGTAAAGGAAAAAGAAGAGGAAGTGTATCACACCTGTATAGGAGACTTTCCCAAAACCCTACTAACATACCATGGTGCAGTAGTGGTTCCCATGGTGGCCTTTTACCCAACACCGAACCCAATACCAGAAGTCCCAAGACAGGAAGAGGCTGACCCCGTACTACAGGAGGTTCCAGGCCAGGAAGAACAGATTCCTGGTCAGAGTAATCCCATTCACGGTGGACTTGCCAACTCCATAGTCGTGGACTTATCTTTAGCAGAGCGGGCAGATACTACATCCGCAGTAGACAGTAGTACACCACATGAAGAGACACCGCTATTACGTAGATCACAGCGTAGTACCCAGGGTCAATTACCAGCCAGGTATGCAGATTACCAACTATAAAGCTCATAATGTGAATTGTATATATGTTATGCCGTATATAGTTAAACAGAAAATGTAGTATAGTCATTGTTATCAGTCTGCAACGTTTAAGCCCAGTGCCTACAGAGACTTGTCTGTATGAACTTCTTGCATATTCTGGAACTTTTTATCAGCCCGGAGGCACTAAATCAAAGCTCCGGAAAGACTGCTTTTTGAACTTTGCTTTTTGCTCTTTTTGAACTTTCTTTAGACTTTATATTGATAACTCCGTTGGAAAAATGGTACTAAATTCCTGGACACTAAGTACAGTGCCTTTCCTAATACCTTCAAGGATAGAACTGTATTAATGGACGCTATTTGAAGTAACATAGTAACATAGTAACATAGTTAGTAAGGCCGAAAAAAGACATTTGTCCATCCAGTTCAGCCTATATTCCATCATAATAAATACCCAGATCTACGTCCTTCTACAGAACCTAATAATTGTATGATACAATATTGTTCTGCTCCAGGAAGACATCCAGGCCTCTCTTGAACCCCTCGACTGAGTTCGCCATCACCACCTCCTCAGGCAAGCAATTCCAGATTCTCACTGCCCTAACAGTAAAGAATCCTCTTCTATGTTGGTGGAAAAACCTTCTCTCCTCCAGACGCAAAGAATGCCCCCTTGTGCCCGTCACCTTCCTTGGTGTAAACAGATCCTCAGCGAGATATTTGTATTGTCCCCTTATATACTTATACATGGTTATTAGATCGCCCCTCAGTCGTCTTTTTTCTAGACTAAATAATCCTAATTTCGCTAATCTATCTGGGTATTGTAGTTCTCCCATCCCCTTTATTAATTTTGTTGCCCTCCTTTGTACTCTCTCTAGTTCCATTATATCCTTCCTGAGCACCGGTGCCCAAAACTGGACACAGTACTCCATGTGCGGTCTAACTAGGGATTTGTACAGAGGCAGTATAATGCTCTCATCATGTGTATCCAGACCTCTTTTAATGCACCCCATGATCCTGTTTGCCTTGGCAGCTGCTGCCTGGCACTGGCTGCTCCAGGTAAGTTTATCATTAACTAGGATCCCCAAGTCCTTCTCCCTGTCAGATTTACCCAGTGGTTTCCCGTTCAGTGTGTAATGGTGATATTGATTCCCTCTTCCCATGTGTATAACCTTACATTTATCATTGTTAAACCTCATCTGCCACCTTTCAGCCCAAGTTTCCAACTTATCCAGATCCATCTGTAGCAGAATACTATCTTCTCTTGTATTAACTGCTTTACATAGTTTTGTATCATCTGCAAATATCGATATTTTACTGTGTAAACCTTCTACCAGATCATTAATGAATATGTTGAAGAGAACAGGTCCCAATACTGACCCCTGCGGTACCCCACTGGTCACTTCGACCCAGTTAGAGACTATACCATTTATAACCACCCTCTGCTTTCTATCACTAAGCCAGTTACTAACCCATTTACACACATTTTCCCCCAGACCAAGCAATCTCATTTTGTGTACCAACCTCTTGTGCGGCACGGTATCAAACGCTTTGGAAAAATCGAGATATACCACGTCCAATGACTCACCGTGGTCCAGTCTATAGCTTACCTCTTCATAAAAACTGATTAGATTGGTTTGACAGGAGCGATTTCTCATAAACCCATGCTGATATGGAGTTAAACAGTTATTCTCATTGAGATAATCCAGAATAACATCCCTCAGAAACCCTTCAAATATTTTACCAACAATAGAGGTTAGACTTACTGGCCTATAATTTCCAGGTTCACTTTTAGAGCCCTTTTTGAATATTGGCACCACATTTGCTATGCGCCAATCCTGCGGAACAGACCCTGTTGCTATAGAGTCACTAAAAATAAGAAATAATGGTTTATCTATTACATTACTTAGTTCTCTTAGTACTCGTGGGTGTATGCCATCCGGACCCGGAGATTTATCTATTTTAATCTTATTTAGCCGGTTTCGCACCTCTTCTTGGGTTAGATTGGTGACCCTTAATATAGGGTTTTCATTGTTTCTTGGGATTTCACCTAGCATTTCATTTTCCACCGTGAATACCGTGGAGAAGAAGGTGTTTAATATGTTAGCTTTTTCCTCGTCATCTACAACCATTCTTTCCTCACTATTTTTTAAGGGGCCTACATTTTCAGTTTTTATTCTTTTACTATTGATATAGTTGAAGAACAGTTTGGGATTAGTTTTACTCTCCTTAGCAATGTGCTTCTCTGTTTCCTTTTTGGCAGCTTTAATTAGTTTTTTAGATAAAGTATTTTTCTCCCTATAGTTTTTTAGAGCTTCAATGGTGCCATCCTGCTTTAGTAGTGCAAATGCTTTCTTTTTACTGTTAATTGCCTGTCTTACTTCTTTGTTTAGCCACATTGGGTTTTTCCTATTTCTAGTCCTTTTATTCCCACAAGGTATAAACCGCTTACACTGCCTATTTAGGATGTTCTTAAACATTTCCCATTTATTATCTGTATTCTCATTTCTGAGGATATTGTCCCAGTCTACCAGATTAAGGGCATCTCTAAGCTGTTCAAACTTTGCCTTCCTAAAGTTCAATGTTTTTGTGACTCCCTGACAAGTCCCCTTAGTGAAAGACAGGTGAAACTGCACAATATTGTGGTCGCTATTTCCTAAATGCCCAACCACCTGCAGATTTGTTATTCTGTCAGGTCTATTAGATAGTATTAGGTCTAAAAGTGCTGCTCCTCTGGTTGGATTCTGCACCAATTGTGAAAGATAATTTTTCTTGGTTATTAGCAGAAACCTGTTGCCTTTATGGGTTTCACAGGTTTCTGTTTCCCAGTTAATATCCGGGTAGTTAAAGTCCCCCATAACCAGGACCTCATTATGGGTTGCAGCTTCATCTATCTGCTTTAGAAGTAGACTTTCCATGGTTTCTGTTATATTTGGGGGTTTGTAACAGACCCCAATGAGAATTTTGTTACCATTTTTCCCTCCATGAATTTCGACCCATATGGACTCGACATCCTCATTCCCTTCGCTAATATCCTCCCTTAAAGTGGACTTTAGACAAGACTTTACATAGAGACAAACCCCTCCTCCTCTCCGATTTTTTACGATCCTTTCTAAACAGACTGTAACCCTGTAAGTTAACTGCCCAGTCATAGCTTTCATCTAACCATGTCTCGGTTATTCCCACTATGTCAAAGTTACCTGTAGATATTTCTGCTTCTAGTTCTTCCATCTTGTTTGTCAGGCTTCTGGCGTTTGCGAGCATGCAGTTTAGAGGATTTTGTTTTGTTCCAATCTCCTCACTGTGGATTGTTTTAGAAATGTTCTTACCTCCCTTCTGAGTATGTTTTCCTGGGTCGTCTTTGTTTGAGTCTAATGTTTTTCTTCCCGTCCCCTCTTCTTCTAGTTTAACGCCCTCCTGATGAGTGTAGCGAGTCTTCTGGCGAATGTGTGTTTCCCAGGTTTGTTGAGGTGTAGTCCGTCTCTGGCGAGGAGTCCATCATACCAGTAATTCACACCGTGGTCCAGGAATCCAAATCCTTGTTGTCTGCACCATCGTCTTAGCCAGTTGTTTGCATCAAGGATCCTGTTCCATCTCCTGGTGCCATGCCCGTCTACTGGAAGGATAGAAGAAAAAACTACCTGTGCATCCAGTTCCTTTACTTTCTTCCCCAACTCTTCAAAGTCCTTGCAGATTGTCGGTAGGTCCTTCCTTGCCGTGTCATTGGTGCCAACATGTATCAGAAGAAATGGGTGGACGTCCTTGGAGCTGAAGAGCTTTGGTATCCTATCGGTCACATCCTTGATCATCGCACCTGGAAGGCAAAAAGTGACTTTTTACAGAACTCTATTTTTGTTTCCTTGAGTGGTTTTTGTAACTTTTCCTTTTTAAGACTCTGTACATATTAATTGTTATTTCAAAATGTTATTGTCCCACAGTCCCGGAGTACTGTTCTTAACTAAGGGGGAATGTGGCACCCCTAGGGGTATTTGCCACAAAAATAGTTACTGACAGTAAATACAAATACTAAAGTAGCAAGACTGCACTACCACCTCCGGCCAGAAGGGGGAGCTCCAGAGACTCCCCTTGATCCATTCTGGTCTGAGAGAAGAAATGGCAGTTGGGCCAAGGAGCTGAAAGTGAGAGGTCATACAGTTGAATATCTAACAGCCCTGTGACTGTTACCAGGCCTAAATCACCGGCCTGAGGAGAAGAGGGATAGAGAAAAAGGACATTGTGAGAACCGGGTAGCATTAATCACTACCCAGAACAGGCGCAAAGACGGATACCGGATCCGTGGCTGTATTCATTATATATAATACAGCAACCGGAAAAACGTGAGGTGATATCAGCTTCACTAGGGCCGGACGCAGCAACAGACACAGAGTTCAGCGGTACTCCCAGAGGGGGTAAACCGATAAAAGGACTCGGGTTGTCCGTCGAACCAGGACCCGGAGGGGACAGATTGGGCCGGCAGCCAGTTCACATACAGCAGCAGGGCCACACAGAAATTGCGCACAATAAGAGGCGAAGACCCCGGCAGGGTCAAAGTAACTCAGAGTTCCCATACAGACTCCGGTGACAGGACTGGTTGTAAATCCTTTTATGTTAAAGTAAACTGGTTAAACGTTTCAGTGCCTCAGTCTTTCATTTGGACAATAGCCATCTATCCAGGATCGGGATCGTCACCGCTGGGAGAATCTGCTGCTGATCAAGTAAGTGCCTGTCCCCTCATGATACCCCTTATACTGTGCATTGCCTGAGGCCACAGCACCGGGTCAAGCCACCCGTGACATCCCCCTCAAGAGACAGACTCCATTGGTCCGGTGCTGGGTATCCCGGTCTCCTGGGCGTCACAATAACATCTATAACATCTACAATAGTTGTGAGGACCTTACCGAGAAGCTTAGCAGGAAGGGACTACAACACTCAGGCGCTAGAGGAAGGCTACTGATTTCCACCTGGATAAGGGGACTCGGGAATTGCCTTCAGACCGGCCGGACTCTGCCTGCCCTGTGATCTGGTGCTCTGGACTGTGGATGCTGAAGCCTTCAGTAAAAGGTAAAGAGACTGCAACCTTGTGTCCTCGTTCTTCACTGCGCCCAGCACCATCCACCATCTGGGAAGCCCTGGGGACACACTTCACCTGTGGGAAGGTATACCATCTAGCTGCCATAACATTGTGGACCATCCTGAAATGTTTCGGGATGGTCTTGAGGGTAGATATATCCTCCACTCCCCTCGCTGCGCCAGTTAGTTTTACCAACAAAAACGCAGCGTGGCCATGGGTGCGGCCTGTGCCCCTGCATACGCCAACCTCTTTCTGGGTCACTGGGAGAGGTTGGTTTTCGGGGATGCAGGGGCGGGGGCCGCTGACCATGTGCTGTGCTGGTTGCGTTATATTGATGTTTTATTGTTTTGGCGGGGGACGGTGCAGCAGTTAGATGACTTATGGCAGTACTGTTTTGTTATATACAGGCTCCTTCTGGATGAATGGCACCTTATTTTTTCTTTTTGGATCTCACCACTTCTGAGAATATGGAAAGAAAAAAAATCATATGGACTAACGAACTATTCAACTCTGTTTGCTTCACATTGAATGGAATATAACATTGTACCATTGAAACCCTTCAGTTGTTGTAATATTGGACATTGTCGCTTTATTGTTAATGTATATATTCCATGTCCATGTCTAAATAATATAGACGCACTGTTGTTTACATTTCTAATGGCTTCTGCTGTGGTGCGCGTGTGCTGGCTGGCGGTCTGTGCTTGCCCCCCCCTCTGACCGGCGATGTCCTGCTGCAGGCACGACTGGGACTCACTAGTGCCCACTTGTGTATGCGGTAGGGAAGGTCTGGGCAGGGGTGGGTTAACCCGGACGGCGGCCGGGGCATGCGCCATACAAACACAGCGGTGATTGCAAGAAGTCAGGTGACAGTCACATGATGAGTTTCCATGGTTACTTAAGGTCCTGTAGACAGCCCAAACCACACTCCCCTTGAGAAAGCGAGTGCTGACAGCGGTGAAACGCGCGTCGGGGTACGTGCAGTGGGCCCCACATTCATAGGTGAGACATGCTTCCCTAGCATCCATATGCTGACCCACCAGGCCGGGTACTTTTACGGCTAGAGGTTTTTACAATAGCTGGTGGTGCGCGGTATCTACACTCCAATAGGTTATTACAAGAAATGGTCTGTGTACTAATGATTTTTACCGCTCATGATTGGGGGTTGTGGCTACCTGTGATATTTCTGGGAGCATTTGTTTTTTTTTCACCAGTTGTATTAATATCAATGCACTGAGGCAATTACCTATGTATTTTGAGGGCCACTCATGATCTGGTGTCGTTGTTTAAATAGCACTTTCATGACATTGTTTGTGTGTTTTTAAAATGTTTATATTTGTTAATAAAGCTTTGTGATATTTTAATATAAAAACAAAAGCTTCCGCTGTTTCTCCGGTATTTTCATTGCCTGTATGTAGAAGTACATTGAGGTAGTTGGTAACTATTTGAGTCACAATTATGAATCTGGAAAATGTTGTATTACGCCTCAATTTTTGTAGTATTAAAAAAAAGTAAACAAGTCCAAGAACGGTAAAGGATCCAGCTTCCAGAATATAATTTTTTAATTTAATCCATTCAAAATTGTAAAAATATACAAACTTTGCAAAGGGTTGAAGTGAACACTTTCTATAAGAATCAACACGTTTCAAATGTTACAACATTCTTAGTCCTGGTTCGAAAGGCGACGGTTTTTATGACGGGTATTCAGAAAGTGAAATCTCTGTTCCCCTGCACTTTACACACTCTCCCCTGCTCCAGGGCTGAATCTCTGGTGCCACCCATGGTATCTGTTATTGTCTGCAGCGCTGACTTCACATTGACAGCGCTGCAGACAATTAGAGAGCTCAGCAGCTTATGATGTCAACTCAAGCAGAGTCACTGAGCTAAGTTACTGACTGCAGCGCTGTCATCAATGTAATGATGAAGTCAGTAAGGATTTACAGCACTTTTACATGGCGATATTTTCCATCAGTATTTGTCAACAGACTCCGGGAGTGGATCCAAAACACAGAGGAGGTGAAAGTCACTCAGTTATTATTTTTCTCAGTGTTTGCTCCTGTCTGTTTTTTTTAGCTGACAAAAACTGATGTAAAATACTGGCCAAAACACTCACTGTGTGAATGAGGCGAGGAAGCTGCTTGTAATCCTGCTGTAATATAAGTCCTTATTCCAATGATGCAGTGGCGTAGGAAGTGGGTTGCGGCACACTGCAGGGGGCGGGTCACCGGGCCGCGGCCGGCGCTGCAGGAGGAGTGAAAAAAAAAAGATGTGTGCCCTTTAAATCTTCGGGTGCCCCTCCCCCCCCCCCCCCCCCCCGTGCCAGCGCTAATACTCACCTCTCCTGGTTCCTGCGGCTGCGCGGTAGCTGCAGTGTCTTCAGCGCTCTCTGACTCTGCGACGTCTCAGGGCAGAGGGTGCGATGACGTCACTACTGTGCGCTCAGCCTCTCTGTCCTGAGCGTTGCAGAGCCGGAGAGACGTTGAGTGCACCGGACCTGCGCTGGGAACGGGAGAGGTGAGCATTTTACTTTTTTTTTTTCTTTTTCTGACTCTGTCTGTCTGGGGGCAATGCTGGAGACCCTGGGGCAGATTTCTGGACAGACTGGGGCAGATTTCTGGACAGACTGGGGCAGATTTCTGGACAGACTGGGGCAGATTTCTGGACAGACTGGGGTAGATTTCTGGACAGACTGGGGCAATGCTGGACACTGGGGCAGATCGCTGGACACACTGGGGGCAATGCTGGACGCACTGGGGCAATGCTGGAGACCCTGGGGCAGATTTCTGGACACACTGGGGGCAATGCTGGACACACTGGGGGCAATGCAGGACACACTGGAGCAGATTGCTGGACATACTGGGGCAGATTGCTGGACACACTGGGGGTAATATGCTGGACACACTGGGGCAGATTGCTGGACAACCTGGGGGTAATATGCTGGACACACTGGGGGTAATATGCTGGACACACTGGGGCAGATTGCTGGACACACTAGGGGCAATATGCTGGACACACTGGGGCAATGCTGGAGACCCTGGGGCAGATTTCTGGACACACTGGGGGCAATGCAGGACACACTGGGGCAATGCTGGACACACTGGGGCAGATTGCTGGACATACTGGGGCAGATTGCTGGACACACTGGGGGTAATATGCTGGACACACTGGGGGTAATATGCTGGACAACCTGGGGGTAATATGCTGGACACACTGGGGGTAATATGCTGGACACACTGGGGCAGATTGCTGGACAACCTGGGGGTAATATGCTGGACACACTGGGGGTAATATGCTGGACACACTGGGGCAGATTGCTGGACAACCTGGGGGTAATATGCTGGACACACTGGGGGTAATATGCTGGACACACTGGGGCAGATTGCTGGACAACCTGGGGGTAATATGCTGGACACACTGGGGCAGATTGCTGGACACACTGGGGCAGATTGCTGGACACACTGGGGGCAGATTGCTTGACACACTGGGGGCAGGACTGGAGGCATGGGCAGAATGTAGACATGGGGCAGGATTGGATCATGGGGCAGGATGGATACAATGGAGACAGATGGGGCAGGATGTGGAGATCATATGGGGTAGAATGGATACTCATGAGGGCAGGATGCGAGAACATATGGCTGGAGCCAGGAATGAGACACACGGGGCCAGGGTGGGGAATAGTATTACCATAGGGGCTAATTAAGGGATGTTATTACTGCAGTGATGTATTTAATTTATTTTTTGAGTATACTGTTTTAAATGGGGGGGCGGTCCTGTTACTGTGCAGAGTGACACTATATCACCTTTTTTTCTTCATGTGGTGTAATGTAGAAGTTGTTAAAAATTAAGTAACGTGTTCTGCAAGCGGAGCTCGAGATAACTGTGTTATTTCCTGCAGAAACGAGTGCTGGCTGGGAGAAATGATGGCGGTCTGTGCTGGATGAAAGATGAATGAAGGGCTTCATCTAGAGACGTCACTGGTGAGTCAGTGTTACCTATACACTGACACTATACACTATATACTATATACAGCGGTCCTGTGTACAATGTCACCAGTGATCACTGTATTACCTATACATTATATACAGAGCTCCTGTGTATAATACTACCAGTGATCTTTGTATTACCTCTACACAGACACTGCATACTAAGTACAGATCTCCTGTGAATACTGGCACTTGTGGTGATAGTATTGTGTTTTTTTTTTCTTTATTACTGATCAGTATTGTAGTATTCAGTCACTATGTGGTGGTAATATGTGGTCTGGAAATGGTGTTGTGGTATTTGTCCCTTGTATGTGCTATTTGGTCACCAAGTGGTGGTAATATGTGATCTGGTCATGGTGAGGCGGTATTTGTCCCTTGTATATAGTATTATTCGGTCACTATGTGGTCTGGTCATGGTGTGGTGGTGTTTCTTCCTGTATGTGATATTATTGGTCTTGGTATAGTGGATTCCGTTGTGTATGGCGGTCATTTGTTCTCTCTGATATTAATTAATTAAAAGTCACAGGTTTGGCATGTGGGGGTGACAGCATTAGGCCCAGTTTAAGTTCTACAAAACAGGAAAACTTTTTTTGGTAAACTTTGTGTGTATTGAGTGGGGGGGGGGGGGAAACGCCAAACTCGGGAGCAGCCCCAGGCGGCAAAAGCTCTAGCTACGCCTCTGCAATGATGAGGGCACATTTGCTTGTCTTCTCTGCTCCATGATATTCAGCAGAGCAGGAGCAACACCTGGAGCAAAACTGTGGCAGGCAGAAGTCCGGCCATATGACACAGTGACATGTGATGGACCCCAACTCCCAAACAAAATGAATCACACAGACACACACAAAATAAATACACAAAGCATTGTAATTAGGTGTCAAACGTTCTCAATTTTATTTGCATTCACATGACACCGAAAATGGCACAACCCTCGACTCACGAAGAGTCACCCTCCAGCACTCAGGAGAGGAAAAAACCCCTGTGGTGGAAACCTCTAGGGAACCATGGCTGGAGGATCGCTCTTCCCTTGGGCTTACAGAGTTAGTGCCGATATATAACAGATGTAACAAGTTTTAAGATTTGTACATTTTACCAGATTTACAGAGAACAACATAACAAATATAGACTATAAATGTGATAAACCAGATATGGGAGAGATCTGGCTGCGATATCGGTCACCACATTGGTTGTTATACCCAATTTAGTGGATCTGATTGTCCAGATGGATGAACCATTTCTTCCTTACAGATCCAGGTCCACTTTTCATAACTTTAGATTTTTGGTTACAGGGATTGTTCATAATGGATAATAGGAGAAATACCCCCTCTCCCATCCCAATTTATCACCATTAAAGTCATAGCTGCTTCCATGAACTCCCAAAGGAGAGCAGCTCTTTGTAGAGGGTAACAGAAGGGGATTCTGTGCTGGGGACCCCCCTCGGTTACCTTCTCATGCCCTGGGGGTGTCTAAAGCAGACAACCCTTTTCCCTGCTAGAACCTCCACATTTCACCAAGGTCAGCACATTACGTGGGGTGGTCAAGCTCAACGTCCTCAAGCGCTTCAGTAATGGCACTGATCGTGGCAGCAATCATGCGATCATTGAATTTGGGACAACTACAGGAGGAACACTTGTGAAGACTCAGACTTCAAGGTTGAATTTCAGAAAGGCAGATTTTAAGGGCCTCAGAAAGAGGATAGGAGCGATCCAATGGCTGGATGTACTTATGGACAGAAATGTCCAGGAAGATGGGACACTTTGAAAAATTAGACTCTCAAAGCACAATTCATAAAAGAGGGAATAATAGGAAGCATTTAAGGAAACCAGGATGGATGAACACAGAAATTAAACACATGCTAAAAAGGAAGAAATAAATGTTTATCAAATGGAAAGAGGGAGGCATATCTAAAGAAGAACATAATGCTGTCTGCAGAACCTGCAGGGCACGCATCAGATTAGCTAAAGCTGATAATGAATTAAGGATCGCAAGAGATGGCAAAAACAATAAAAAAGGATTGTTGGGGTACGTCAAAAGTAAAAGAAAAGTCAAAGCTGCTATAGATTTTTCCAGGATGAAAAAAGTGAAGTGGTAAAAAATGTTGTTGAGAAGGCTGAACTTTTAAATTCCTTTTTTCCCATCTGATTTCTCTCAGAAAGTAAATGTAATATTAACTGATCTTCACTGAATTATTGAAGGAATAGAAGAATCCACACTATCTATAAGCAGAGAGATAGTAATGGAATACTTAGCTAATATAAATGAATTCAAGTCTCCATGTCCAGATGAATTACATCCTGGGGTACTGAAGGAGATAGCGGAGGAAATTATTGAACCAGTCTAGCAGAATAGGGCAAAGAAACTTGACAGTACTTAGGTTATGTCAATCTTCATGTCACCAGGAATTATTAATCCAATTTTTCAAAATATACAGCATATTTAGATTGAGAATCACCGTAGAAAGTCATCACTTTCACACTTTTATAACATTTTTTTATGCTATGAAAAATGTATAAATCCTTAGACTACATTCACATGAACTTTTTTGAGGAGTTAAAAAAATTGCGAGTTTTTCCAGCAGAAACTGCTTTAGGAAACGCTCCTTTTTTGGAGGAAAATTTATTTTCCTGAAGTAGTTTTGAAAAATTTTTTTTTCTTGAAGCATTTTTTTTGATTTGAGAGTACCTAGATTTAATTGGATTCCTGCTGAAAAGAACAAACTTGCATTTTACCACCAGGTATTTTTCAAAACCTCCTCCGTGTTTACAATGTGAGTGCATTTCTTTCTTTTTTTTTAATCACAATATTTTGAAATTGTAGTAAATATAAAATACATTGTTTTTGCCACGATCTTCCAAAATCATGGCAAAACCACTGCGTTTTTACCGTGAGTTTGGAAAATCTTGGTTAAAGAAAAAATAAACAGCACAATTCCATCATGTGATCATTCTTTTCAGAAACAAAATACTCCAAAAACTTCTCATGTGAGCAGTAAAGTTGACTTCCCGTAGAAATGAATAGCACAAGTTTTCCAACTGTTTTTAAATTGTTTTTTTTTGGGAGGATTAGGAGCAGATCTACTAAAAAAAAATCCTGAAAAAACTCTGTGTTAACATAGCCTTATTCTGCAAAAATCATGATCAAAAGTAATTCAATACCATTGAACCAGACAGTAACATGCATCTAGTGTCGGACTGGGTTGACAAAAGCCAACCAGTAACATTGATTCTTGGGGTCCACTGTTCGGCTACATGACTCTAGTATACAAAACTAGTTTTGCTTTTATGTAATACTAGCTGAAGAGCCCGGCGTTGCCTGGGCATAGTAAATATCTGTGGTTAGTTATAGCACGTCACTTCTCTTATTTTCCCATCACGCCTCTCATTTTCCCAATCACATCTTTAATTTTCTCCCTCACATCTCTCATTTTCTCCCTCACTCCTCTCATTCCCCCCTAACACATCATTTCGACCTCACATCTGTCATTTTCCGATCACTACACTATTTTCCCTCACTCCTCTCATTTTGCACTCACACCTTTTCATTTTCACCTCACACCTCTCATTTTCACCTCAGTATATACATGTTTGTCATCTCCCTTATATATAGTATACACCTGTATGTCATCTCCTGTATATAGTATATACCTGTATGTCATCTCCCCTGTATATAGTATATACCTGCTGTGTGTCATCTCCCCACAGGTATATAGTATATACCTGTATGTCATCTCCTCCTATATATAGTATATACCTGTATGTCATCTCCTCCTATATATAGTATATACCTGTATGTCATCTCCTTCTATATATAGTATATACCTGTATGTCATCTCCTCCTGTATATAGTATATACCTGTGTGTCATCTCCCCTGCATATAGTATATATCTGTGTGTCATCTCCTCCTGTATATAGTATATACCTGTATGTCATCTTCTATATATAGCATATACCTGTATGTCATCTCCTCCTGTATATAGTATATACCTGTAGGTAATCTGCTCCTGTATATAGTATATACCTGTGTGTCATCTCCTCCTGTATATAGTATATACCTGTATGTCATCTCTTCCTGTATATAGTATGTACCTGTATGTCATCTCCTCCTCTATATAGTATATACCTGTGTGTCATCTCTCCTGTATATAGTATATATCTGTGTGTCATCTCCCCTGTATATAGTATATACCTGTGTGATCTCCTGTATTAGACCTCGTTAACACGTTATTTGCTCAGTATTTTTACCTCAGTATTTGTAAGATAAATTGGCAGCCTGATAAATCCCCAGCCAACAGGAAGCCCTCCCCCTGGCAGTATATATTAGCTCACACATACACATAATAGACAGGTCATGTGACTGACAGCTGCCGTATTTCCTATATGGTACATTTGTTGCTCTTGTAGTTTGTCTGCTTATTAATCAGATTTTTATTTTTGAAGGATAATACCAGACTTGTGTGTGTTTTAGGGTGAGTTTCGTTTGTCAAGTTGTGTGTGTTAAGTTGTGTGTGGCGACATGCATGTAGCGACTTTTGTGAGATGAGTTTTGTGTGGCAACATGCGTGTAGCAACTTTTTGTGTGTCGAGTTGCATGTGACAGGTTAGTGTAGCAAGTTGTGTGCAGCAAGTTTTGCGCATGGCGAGTTTTGCGCGTGGTGAGTTTTATATCTGGTGCCTTTTGAGTATGTGCAAGTTTTGTGTGAGGCAACTTTTGCATGTGTTGCAAATTTTGTGCATGTGGCAATTTTTCCGCGTGTGCAAGTTTTGCGTGTGGCGAGTTTTCCATGAGGTGAGTTTTGCACTTGTGGCGAGTTTTGCGTGAGCCTAGTTTTTGCATGTGGCGAGTTTTGCGCGTGGCGAGTTTTGAGCGGCGACTTTTGTGTCTCGACTTTTATGTGGCGAGGTTGGTGTATGTGTGGTGAAATGTGTGCTGAGGGTGGTCTATGTGTTCAAGCACGTGGTAGTGTGTGGCGCATTTTGTGTGTGTGTTCATATCCCCGTGTGTGGTGAGTATCCCATGTCGTGGCCTCACCTTAGCAACTGTACGGTATATACTCTTTGGCGCCATCGCTCTCATTCTTTAAGTCCCCCTTGTTCACATCTGCCAGCTGTCAATTCGCCTCCAACACTTTTCCTTTCACTTTTCCCCATTATGTAGATAGGGGAAAAATAGTTTGGTGAATTGGAAAGCGCGGGGTTAAAATTTCACCTCACAACATAGCCTATGACGCTCTTGGGGTCCAGACGTGTGACTGTGCAAAATTTTGTTTCTGTAGCTGCGACGCCTCCAACACTTTTCCTTTCACTTTTTTCCCCATTATGTAGATAGGGGCAAAATTGTTTGGTGAATTGGAACGCGCGGGGTTAAAATTTCGCATCACAACATAGCCTATGACGCTCTCAGGGTCCAGACGTATGACTGTGCAAAATTTTGTGGCTGTAGCTGCGACGGTGCAGATGCCAATCCCGGACATACATACATACACACACACACACATTCAGCTTTATATAGTAGATTAACTTGGCTAGCTTGTCTAGGGATTGATTAGATTATACCTTTTTTGCAAATTAGGAATCAAATGTAATAGCACTGCTCATTAGTAGTTCTTCACTGCGGCCTACCGGAGGATTCTCCTGTTCTCCTGTGGGCCAGTCCAGGCCTGCATGCATCCCACCACATTGAGAAGATCTCACCTCGTGCTCCCACTCCCTCTCTTGGTGTAGGACTGGATGGTTGTTTGGAAGTGCTTTGTGGTATTAAATTGAGGCTTACAGTAAATTATGTAACATTTTGGGAAAAAATAGCCACCGGTAATACCCAATAGGCTGGCTAAAGCCAGACCGGCATTAATTGGGGTGACGTATTCTCCCACATCAATGAGTTGAGCGGTAAAGAAAGAGATGCAGACGACGAAATAAATCAACATGGCAAAAGTGATGCATTTGGCTTCGCTGTAGTTTTTGGGTAATTCTTTGCCCATATAAGCAAATGTAAAGCAGAGAAGACTGAGAAAAGCGTTATAACCGTACTGCAGGATGTTGTAGATGGATCCAAACTGGCTGCAGTCCACGAGATCTTCATCTGAGCTCAGTTCCTTTGTGGATGGTTGTGGAGGCTTGGTGGAAATCCACAGACAGGAGATCAAGACCTGAACACCGGAAAGGACCGCCAAACAGATGTACTGCCCGTTCTGTTTTACCCAGTAGTCGTAGGTGGCCGGCAACTTTGAAGACATCTTAAATATGCAGACTATCTGAAAGGACCGTATGGAAATATAGGAGAAGCAGATGGTGAGGGCGATGCTGTATATAGGGTGTCTCATGATGCACTTTGTTATACTTGGCTCTCCAAGGTAGGCCAAGACGCTGAGATAGGCCACCATCAGTGATACTAGCATGAGGAAGCACATTTTACCCCCTGCAGCCTTCACCACCGGACTGGATAAACGCAGAACGAAGGTCACAATGATGACGACTGCTAGCAACATCCCAGTGACCGTTGTCACAAATAAAGCTATGGTCAGGACGTCATCCCAGGTCAGATAGCATCTTCTTTTATTATAGCAGACAGTACTTCTCTCTGTGGACCACTGGCCTGCATTGCAGCTCATACAGGAACCTAAAAAATTAAGAAACGGTACAATAACAAATATGCATTAAAAAAAATAGAGAGTGAAATTCCAACAACGGGAATACTTAAAATGATTTATCGCATAGAAAAAAAAGTCAAAAGAATCAAAATAAAAAAATTAGACGCGTTTCACACCCAGTCCTTACTAATGGAATCAACACTAGGACTGTGTCTGAAACCCGCCTGATTTTTTTTGTGTGTTAAATGTGGATTTTTGGGGCTTTTTTCTATGCAATAAATAATTTCAAGGATTCACGTTGCTGGAATTTCTATTTATGAATATTTGGGACTTGGTATATTATAAGACTTCCATGCTATCTGAATCTCTGTTTCCCAGGTGCACTAACCTTCTCTTGGTCTTTTGCTAACATGCTATACCGTTACGACACGAGACGACATATATCATCAGCTATCATCAGAAAATGGCTTACTGTTTGAATCTGTTTTATGTGTATTTTTTTTTTTGCATTTTTTAAATGAATAAAAATAAAATTAGTAATTTTGCAATTTTCAAAGTCCACTGGGACTTTTTTTAGAATTATACTTTGTTTTTGTTTTTTTTAGGAAGTTTTCATCAAGCTCCTTATCATCATAGGCGGGAATACAATGAAAGGCAACACCAGCTGATAACTCAGGATCCACCAATCACAATAGGCAATATCACATCTCTCCTGCTCCCCCTCACTTCACATTGATTTTTGCACGCGCTCTTTAGATGCTTCAATACAAAAGATACAATCTAACCATTCTGGCTAGGTACATGTGTTGTTTCCTGAAACAAAATAAAAAAAAAAAAAAAAAAACTACAGTGGCCAGTGTGAAAATTGCAAGATTTCTAATTTTTTTTTGTAATACAGATTGTGATATGTGAAAAAAAGTGGCCAAAATATTTAAAGCATTGGTAATTTTCTGCTGATAGCTTCCCTTTCAAGATAAAATCCACCCTGAAAATAACACAATCACAGTTGTAATTTACTGTAAGTGATCATTATTCCTGCAGCACCTCCGCAGGCGAAATGAGGCATTACACTGTTCCTGGAAAAATTAATTTGTAGTTCAGTTCCAGCTAACTAATAAAGGTCCCAAATAGACTCTTTTTTCATTACTTGGTCACTGTCCTTTGAGACAACTTGATCTCATTTGAACCAAAGAAATGAGCTGCACATAAGTTAGTATACATGCAACATATAAGAGCATGTTCACACTGTGGTCATTTAACAACAAAAAAACTAAGATAAAAGCAAAATTAGTATATACCCTGCTGTAATTAAATAGTAGTAGTAATATATGTATATATATATATATATATATATATATATATATATATATATATAACAGAGGGTACATAGAAAACACTGTTTTTGATTTAAAAAAAAAGCATAAAAGCCATCCCACCACAACAAGGTGACCCAATCGGGATGGTCCTGTCCTCTAGAATTAATAAGCTTGCCTTGTATCAGACCACCTCAATGTAGATGGGGGCAGAGCAGGACCGGGGTCCGATCTGATTGGTCAGACACCTGGCCATGGGAAGCTTTATAAAGTAAATGCATTGCTCAAAAAAGGGATCCATACCCCCGTTTGTACAAAAGTACAAGACACTACAGCAAAAATCAAAGAAATGAGCAGAAGCAAAAGTTATACATGCAACATATAAGAGCATGTATACCAACTTTATCTCATCTGATAGATAATTTGATAAATGTGCATTATGCCAATCACATTATACATACATAATGTTGACCCCTCCACTCCTTAAAAAAAAACTGACTTCAAATTTGCCAACTAGTAGTTGTCTCACTTCTGTTTAACTATCTAAAAACTACACGCTGTCAAATGTAATTAGTCCCAAGGCGCAATAATATACTAAATAGAAGTCCCAGCTCCTATAGTGCTGGCAGAATGCAGATGAAGAGGAATTTCTTAATGTAGAGGGGTGCATGGCAATTTAAAAAGTACAAGAACTGACTAGGTTCCTGGACATAGTAAACAGATATGTGAAACAAAATTTAACTGGTAGCTGGTGACCAAGAAATGAGAGTCAAATTGTCCTAAAATTGTACATTACAATGGAATGTCCAATACAAACACCTTAAGCTCAACATTATATTAAGGCTTGGCTCCATGTACAGTCATAAATAAAAAAAAACCCTGGAGATAGTGGTATAGGGGCGCAAAGGTTGTAGACCCTAGACCTTGAAGAGGCCCAAAGGTCCCTTTTCCCCTTATTTGTGGACCTGTAACATAAATTATGCCATATATATAACATCTCCTAGGAAAAACAGAGGGTTTACCAACCATTCTTATTAAGGTAGGTCCCGGGCGCACAGCTGACACATGAAAAACAGCACGAGTATTGCCCTTTTTGATGTTTTTCCTGTCCTGGCAAGCAGTCGGAGGAACACACGGAGGAAGGTACCTACAAGAAGCAGAGAATCAAAATCATAACATAAGGACAGAAGTACATCAAATCGAGACGTCTCAATTTATAGGGTCCTAAAGAGTAACCGTCGGTTTCATTTTTATTTAAAATATCAGTAACACACATGAAAGTAAGCAACTTTGGAAGTTATCTGATCAGAGAAATCTGCTTCTTTCTTCTCCTAAACTGATTTTTCACTCTCAATTCATAGGAAAAATCTGCAAAATATGTATTTACAGATCTTTCCCATTACTGAGATAGGAGATGACAGTTGGTGCTCATAAAGTTCTATGGAGGAGGGGATGAGCTATGGGAGATAGAGACTCCTGGTATAAATCCTGCTGTTTTACTTAATGTAGCATTATTTTTCTTTCTTTCTCCATTTCTGAGGTACGGCTCCTTCTTCAGGAACAAAAGAAAAACGACAGATTCAGGAGAACAGCGGCATTTAGACTTGGTAGAAAAATCAATTATTTATGGTGAGTGACAGATCATTTTTAAAGGGGTTGTTTACTTAATTTTAGCAAATTAATTTTAAGGTGTATCTATAAGTATTGCAGGTTCTGCTCCTTTTTGAAGCGTAACCCGCTTGTTCATGCAGCCTGCACATGTGAAAGCTGAGAGACAGGTGCGGTCACATTCTCTTCTATTAATGACCGTTCTGAGAACAGGAGAACAAACTAGTGCAGAAGGAGAATCTGTAATATACCGTATATATATATATTACTAAGTGTCACTAAATCATGTCCCCAACACATTTGTCGATAGATAAAATGGACAAACCCTTTAAAGAAGGCCAGTCACCTGGTCAAAAGTTTTGCCTTATTTTATTTCCACTGCTCCCTTGAGTATTCAGCAGGTTTTTTTTTTGTATATAATCTGCCATACGATTACAGAGATATGGGCTTTTTGATTTACTTCTGCTTTTTATGATCTTTACAAAGGGGCGGCGCTCGCGGGGTAATAATGCAAAGCAGCCTAAAAACACGCCCCAGAGGATCCAGTGAGCCACGCCCCAGAGGATCCAGTGAGCCATGCCCCAGAGGATCCAGTGAGCCACGCCCCAGAGGATCCAGTGAGCCACGCCCCAGAGGATCCAGTGAGCCACGCCCCAGAGGATCCAGTGAGCCACGCCCCAGAGGATCCTGTGAGCCACGCCCCAGAGGATCCAGTGAACCATGCCCCCTTGATAAAAATTATAAACAGCAGCGCTAATTAAAAAGGTCCATATCTCTGGAACCGTACGGAGGATTTTAACAAAACAAAAAAAAAAAAAGCAGAAGATTCAGGAGAGTAGCGGGAATAAAATAGGATAAAAAATTGGCCATTTTTGTCCAGGTGACAAGTCTTCATTAAGTCACCATAGACTGGAAACTTTGTACAATACCAGCAACCGGGTACTATATAAAACTTTAGGCAACTGGAGACGGTATACATGCATCATTGGGTCACCATGGGGTTCAGTTTAGTGTCAATTACTAAGAACAGTCCCAAAGTATTAAGTGAAGTTTTCGGGTATGACCATTACTACATCCATGCATCATACTAACTAACCTCATTGTTTTCTGTTTGCCAATTAATCACGTCTGCCTTGATATCCAGGCTTCCTGAGCTAGCGTAGGTCCCAATACTCTGAAACGGAGATCCACCCAACCAGTTCCAGAAGACAATGTCATATCCGGTAGGAGAATCACCATGTATGTCAAAGTTTATTTCATTATCCAGCAACGAAAAGTTCACTTGTCCCAGAGCTTCTGTGATCTAAAGTGAGCAAAAGATACGATAAATACCCCTTCATCCAAAGAAACAGCGAGTCCTACCTGCACTGAAAAGTAGGGGGAAAGAGAAGAGCAAATCTCCAAATGTTCTATTTGATTCAGTCCGAATTAAAAATGTCCCAATTGCCGTGAAAATATATTTATTATTGTTATTATTATTATTATTATTATGGTCTCCAGATCCCAAAACATAATAAACAGAGGGGATGAAAAAGGTAGAAAAACATAAAAAAAAACACCACATAATATTCACCTGTGTTAGGCTTTCACCTAACTCCTCTCCCCAAGCTCCTCGCTCCTCAACACTGAGTTCAAAGATGTGTGCTGCACCCCTCACGCATGGGTGTGACTGAGTGGTCTGCAGAAGAGTCAGGTTATGGCCAAACACAGGTGAGTAGAACGTGTTTTGCTTTATTTTATTATTTTATTTTAACCTCATGCTCAGTTCTTAAAAGAATCTGTCAAAATCGTTGTCAGCTTGTTGCCATTTTGCTCGATCCTTGAAAATAGAATCTTGAAAATTTCAAATTCACCAGGATACTGAATTTTGTCTAAAATACGTAACTAATTCAATTACGTTTGGATCATTCATATCTAGTAAGGGATGACATATTTTATATATAGGATATCATTCCCTTTAGTTAGAAAACCCTTCTAGGCCTTATTCACACGTGGCGTAAACACTGACGATTTCAGCTGCTTTTGTGCAGAAAAACCTCAGTTCAGAATTCAAAAAAAGTGGATGCAATTTCATGAAAGTCTCTTTTGAAATGGTAATTTTTTTTTTTGGTGCATTTTTTCTCTAAAAAATTTTATTGGGGTGTCTAAAACGACTAGAAAAAAATGCATTTTGAAGTGCAGAATCCCAGCATTTCTCTATGAAATATTGTAAAAAAAATTAATGGAGTGTAAATCTGCACCAAAAACACAACAAAAAAAGAGAAAACACTCAGAAAATGCAGCAAAACTGCAGCAGCAGTGATGAAGAGGTTTGGGATTGAAAAGGTTCTTGGCTTTTTTTATTTGATATATTGGATCACATTTGCATGTTACCAATTTCATATTTCCCTTTTCTTTTGCTTATATTGTGAAAGACTTGGGGAGCGAGCGCACGTAACAACACGTTCCCAATCATTGGCTCACGTAAACATGCTGCCGATCAGCCGAGAAAAATGCTTATTGGTCGTCTCATGGGATCAATTATGTGGGACATTATCTGATCGTTCTTGGCAGCTTCTAGTGTAAAGGGCAAACATGCTGGAGACCATACTCAAACTGTATGGGGGCAAAACAATGGTCATTGTCCACATATAGTGGCCAGTGTCAAAGGGTCTTTAAATAAGTGATGATCTACCTGTATATAGTCTATCAATGTCTATGTTAGTGTTCCTTAAAGGAATTGTCCAGGACTTTAATATTGATGGCCTATCCTTAGCAGACACCAGGAACAGCTGGTCAGTGGGGGTGGCGGGTGTCACGCCCATTACGGATCAGATATTGATGGCCTATCCCAAGGATAGGCCACCAATATAAAAGTCCTCGCCAACCCTTTTAAGGCCTAACCCATATGGGTGTGCATCATGCTTCTTCTTTGCAGGTTGTATCCCTGAGACATTTTTATACTAAGGGGAGACTATGATATATAGCACCAGATTGAGTACTTTACACAGTGTCAAACAGAGGTGCCAAGGACCCACCAGTAATCATCTCCAGGGACCCACTTTTCAGGTGACATCATCCTCAATCACAGATTTATATAACAATAAACTGTGTAGATTGTCAAATTAATAAGATAACGCCTTTCTCTATACATGGTGATTCAGTATATTGTGCCAAGCACTGCTCATATAACAGGGTGTTGGTCTACTCTTGAACAGCGGCCCACCAGAGGATTCTCCGGTTCTCCTATGGGCCAGTCCAAGCCTAAGTCTGTACAGCAGCACCAGGTAACATGGGTGTACTGTCTCCGTCTCCATCTATGTCTGTATGCGTACGTGCTGTTTTTGCATTTTATTTAATTGAAAAACATGGGGGGGGGGAAGGGGGGAATCCTCTAAAATGAAAAAGTAAAAAAAAAAAAGTCTAGAGATCTGGTAAAAGGTGCCACCTACTTGCCAGGGGTAGATCTCCTTTTTGTTGCAGGATATTTCATTACAACCAAGTACATTATGCAGGGCATGTGCTACGGCATACACGGCTGAGTAGATACTGAAGCTGACTCTTTTATCCGAGGAACCCAAAAAGTTACTGAGAGGTGTACTGAGACATTTATCACAGTCTTGGTTGCATCCTTCGTCTAGGCTTGAAGTTCCTGAAGTGTTTCTTTTTTCATAGTATACCTTCAGGAGATATTCATCGAAGGCTGGTATCTTGACATATTTTAGAGCAATGCCGAGTACCAACCCTAAATTCTTCATATTCGGCAAATCGTAAATTTCTTTAGACAATGACCACGTCTCGGTAGCCAGCCAGATCTTCGAGGGAACATTCAGTTCCGCCGCTTCCTTAAAAAAGTCCAGAACGACAATGTCAACGGAGAACACCAAGATGACATTGACGTTAGTAAGGATGATATTGGCGATCATACTATGTACAGAATCTTCCCACTCTGTCTCTTTTCCCACGATTTTAATAGGTATGAATCCTATATATGCGATACAAATGTTCGTATCTGATGTGAGTTCTACAAACTGCTGAACTCCGTTCAATCCATATTCATCCAAACTTCCCAGCACGGCGATCCAGGTCCAATTAAAATAGTTTAGGATGTCCGTGATGGCTTGTTGCTGCACCCTGCTGCTTGGAATCGTCTGGAAGCTGGACGGCAGGCTCAGCTCACCCATTCTCTTACTGGTAGCAAAAATGTTGATCTATAAATGTACAAAAATAAATATTTTTACAGATTTAGTTCCCAGTTCTGTGTTGTCTTTCCCAGAGATTCTTGGCCATCAGCCTACGGTCTAGAAGTTCTCTGGGGATTTGCTGTAGTCTCGAAATGTAGACTTTTAGAAGTAACAATCCTAAAAGTCAACATTAACCCAAACCAGAAACTTCAATTTTCAGACGCTTTTCGCAGTGTTTGCAGCTCATCAGTACAAAACTCAAGAACTGGTTGGCTGGGTAAGTGGCCATTGATAAAGGATCTAGAGCACGTGTATCAAACTGCATTCTTCGAGGGCTGCAAACAGGTCATGTCTTCAGGATTTCCTTGTACTGCACAGGTGATAATTTAATCACCAACTCATTATTTGTGTAGGTGATTAAATTATCACCTGTGCAGTACAAGGAAATCCTGAAAACATGACCTGTTTGCAGCCCTCGAGGAATGCAGTTTGACACCCCTGATCTAGAGGGCAAAGTTTCTCCTTGTGGAGATCACTAAGTTGGTGTAAGGAGACTTATAGGCTCTCCTAGCAATACGTACAAATGAAAAACAGGAGAAATACACCAAAAACTAAAACTAAAAAAAAAATCAATAATAAATCGGGCCCAAATAGAACTTTTAATTATGTACAAAGTTCATGACCCAAGTGCAACTTTTTAAAGAATTTGCCTCAAAAACCATTAACCCCTTCCCGACCTGTGACACAGCGTATGCGTCATGAAAGTCGGTGCCAATCCGACCTGTGACGCATATGCTGTGTCACAGAAAGATGGCGTCCCTGCAGGCCGGGTGAAAGGGTTAACTCCAATTTCACCCGGCCTGCAGGGACAGGGGGAGTGGTAGTTTAGCCCAGGGGGGGTGGCTTCACCCCCCCCGTGGCTACGATCGCTCTGATTGGCTGTTGAAAGTGAAACTGCCAATCAGAGCGATTTGTAATATTTCACCTAAAAAAATGGTGAAATATTACAATCCAGCCATGGCCGATGCTGCAATATCATCGGCCATGGCTGAAAACACTTATGTGCACCCACCCCACCCCACCGATCGCCCCCCCAGCCCCCCGATCTGTGGTCCGCTCCCCTCCGTCCTGTGCTCCGCTCCCCCGTCCTCCTGTCCGCTCCCCCCGTGTTCCAATCACACCCCCCGTGCTCCAATCAAACCCCCCGCACTCCGATCACCCCCCCCGCACAGCGATCCCCCCTCCCGTGCTCCGATTCCCCCCCGTGCTCCGATCCACCCCCCTGCACAGCGATCCCCCACTGTTGTGAATTCTGTGGCTGAGTTCACTTCTGTGGTCACAAGTGGTATTGCAGTCTCTGGGCTTCCTCCCTCAGGTGTTTTGGTGAGCTCGTTGGCTGCCTTGCTATTTAGCTCCACCTGAGTCTGTCTTCCTTGCTCCTTGTCAATGTTCCAGTGTTGGATCTGAGCTACTGCATCTTTCCTTGGGCCTGCTGCTCTGCTAGATAAGTGCTTCTAGTTTGTTTTCTGTTTTTTCTGTCCAGCTTGCTATTAACTTTTGCTGGAAGCTCTGAGAAGCAAAGGGGTGCACCGCCGTGCTGTTAGTTCGGCACGGTGGGTCTTTTTGCCCCTTTGCGTGGTTTTCGTTTTAGGGTTTTTTGTAGACTGCATAGTTCTCTTTGCTATCCTCGCTCTGTCTAGAATATCGGGCCTCACTTTGCTGAATCTATTTCATTCCTACGTTTGTCTTTTCATCTTGCTAACAGTCATTATATGTGGGGGGCTGCCTATTCCTTTGGGGTATTTCTCTGAGGTAAGTCAGGCTTGTATTTCTATCTTCAGGCTAGTCAGCTCCTCAGGCAGTGCCGAGTTGCATAGGTAGTGATAGGCGCAATCCACTGCTGCTTATAGTTGTGTGAGGATAGATCAGGTACTGCAGTCTACAGAGATTCCACGTCTCAGAGCTCGTCCTATTGTTTTTGGTTATTGCCAGATCTCTGTATGTGCGCTGATTACTGCACGCTGTGTTGCCTGATTGCCGGCCATAACAGTACAAGGAGCCACACCAATGATTCCCAATAGAGGGAAAAAAGAAATCCTGACATCATTTTTTTTTCTTAGCTCTGTCTTCAGTCTTTTTTTTCCCCTAGACATTAGAGTGCTTCAGGACACAGCTGTGGACATGGATATTCAGGCTCTGTGCTCCTCAATGGATAATCTCGTTGTAAATGTACAAAAGATTCAAGATACTATTGATCAGAAATCGATGCTAGAACTAAGAATTCCGATTCCTGATTTGTTTTTTGGTGACAGAACTAAGTTCCTGAGCTTCAGAAATAATTGTAAGCTATTTTTGGCCTTGAAACCTCATTCTTCTGGTAATCCTATTCAACAGGTTTTGATTATTATTTCTTTTTTGCGCGGCGACCCACAGGACTGGGCGTTTTCTCTTGCACCAGGAGATTCTGCATTGAGTAATGTTGATGCATTTTTCCAGGCGCTGGGATTGCTTTACGATGAGCCTAATTCAGTGGATCAGGCTGAGAAAAATCTGCTGGCTTTATGCCAGGGTCAGGATGATGTAGAAGTATATTGTCAGAAATTTAGGAAGTGGTCAGTACTCACTCTGTGGAATGAATCTGCACTAGCGGCTTTGTTCAGAAAGGGTCTCTCTGAAGCTCTTAAGGATGTAATGGTGGGATTTCCTATGCCTGCTGGTTTGAATGAGTCTATGTCCTTGGCCATTCAGATCGGTCGTCGCTTGCGCGAGCGTAAATCTGTGCACCATCTGGCGGTATTGTCTGAGAGTAAACCTGAGCCTATGCAGTGCGACAGGACTATGACTAAAGTAGAACGACAAGAACACAGACGTCTGAACAGACTGTGTTTCTATTGTGGTGATTCTACTCATGCTATTTCTAATTGTCCTAAACGCACTAGGCGGTTCGATAGCTCTGCCGTTATTGGTACTGTACAGTCCAAATTCCTTTTGTCCATTACCTTAATATGCTCTTTGTCATCGTATTCTGTCATGGCGTTTGTGGATTCAGGCGCTGCCCTGAATCTGATGGATTTGGATTATGCTAAACGTTGTGGATTTTTCTTGGAGCCTTTGCGGTGTCCTATTCCGTTGAGAGGAATTGATGCTACACCTTTGGCCAAGAATAAGCCTCAGTACTGGGCCCAGCTGACCATGTGCATGGCTCCTGCACATCAGGAAGTTATTCGCTTTCTGGTACTGCATAATTTGCATGATGTGGTCGTGTTGGGGTTGCCATGGCTACAAACCCATAATCCAGTATTGGATTGGAACTCTATGTCGGTAACCAGCTGGGGTTGTCAGGGAGTACATGGTGATGTTCCATTTTTGTCTATTTCATCATTCATTCCTTCTGACATCCCAGAGTTCTTGTCGGACTTTCAGGATGTATTTGAAGAGTCCAAGTCTGATGCCCTACCTCCGCATAGGAATTGTGATTGTGCTATCGATTTGATTCCTGGTAGTAAATTCCCTAAGGGTCGTTTATTTAATTTGTCAGTACCTGAACACACCGCTATGCGCAGTTATGTGAAGGAGTCCCTGGAGAAGGGACATATTCGCCCATCGTCGTCACCATTGGGAGCAGGGTTCTTTTTTGTAGCCAAGAAGGATGGTTCGCTAAGACCGTGTATTGATTACCGCCTTCTTAATAAGATCACTGTTAAGTTTCAGTATCCCTTGCCATTGATTTCTGACTTGTTTGCTCGGATTAAGGGGGCTAGTTGGTTTACTAAGATTGATCTTCGTGGTGCGTATAATCTGGTGAGAATCAGGCAGGGAGATGAATGGAAAACGGCATTTAATACCCCCGAGGGTCATTTTGAGTATCTGGTGATGCCGTTCGGACTTGCCAATGCTCCATCTGTTTTTCAGTCTTTTATGCATGACATTTTCCGTGAGTATCTGGATAAATTCTTGATTGTTTACTTGGATGACATTTTGATCTTCTCAGATGATTGGGAGTCTCATGTGAAGCAAGTCAGAATGGTTTTCCAGGTACTGCGTGCTAATTCCTTGTTCGTGAAGGGATCAAAGTGTCTCTTCGGTGTGCAGAAAGTTTCATTTTTGGGGTTCATCTTTTCCCCTTCTACTATCGAGATGGATCCGGTTAAGGTTCAGGCCATCCAGGATTGGACTCAGCCGACATCTCTAAAAAGTCTGCAGAAATTCCTGGGCTTTGCTAATTTTTATCGTCGCTTCATCTGTAATTTTTCTAGCATTGCCAGACCATTGACCGATTTGACCAAGAAGGGTGCTGATTTGGTTAATTGGTCTTCTGCTGCCGTGGAAGCTTTTCAGGAGTTGAAGCGTCGTTTTTGCTGTGCCCCTGTGTTGTGTCAACCTGATGTTTCTCTTCCGTTCCAGGTCGAGGTTGATGCTTCTGAGATTGGTGCAGGGGCGGTTTTGTCACAGAGAGGTTCTGGTTGCTCAGTGTTCAAACCATGTGCTTTCTTTTCCAGGAAATTTTCTGCTGCTGAGCGTAATTATGATGTGGGCAACCGAGAGTTGCTGGCCATGAAGTGGGCATTCGAGGAGTGGCGTCATTGGCTTGAGGGTGCTAAGCATCGCGTGGTGGTATTGACTGATCATAAGAACCTTACTTATCTTGAGTCTGCCAAGCGCTTGAATCCTAGACAGGCCCGTTGGTCGTTATTTTTTGCTCGTTTTGATTTTGTGATTTCATACCTTCCGGGCTCTACAAATGTGAAGGTGGATGCTCTGTCTAGGAGTTTTGTGCCCGACTCTCCGGGGTTATCTGAGCCGGCGAGTATCCTCAAGGAAGGAGTCATTGTGTCTGCCATCTCCCCTGATTTGCGGAGAGTGTTGCAGAAATTTCAGGCTAATAAACCTGATCGTTGTCCGGCCGAGAAACTGTTCGTCCCTGATAGGTGGACTAGTAAAGTTATCTCTGAACTTCATTGTTCGGTGCTGGCCGGTCATCCAGGAATCTTTGGTACCAGGGAGTTGGTTGCTAGATCCTTCTGGTGGCCATCTCTGTCACGGGATGTGCGTGCTTTTGTGCAGTCCTGTGGAATTTGTGCTAGGGCTAAGCCCTGCTGTTCACGTGCCAGTGGGTTGCTTTTGCCCTTGCCGGTCCCGAAGAGGCCTTGGACACATATTTCGATGGATTTCATTTCTGACCTTCCCGTTTCTCAAAAAATGTCGGTCATTTGGGTGGTCTGTGATCGCTTTTCTAAAATGGTCCATCTGGTGCCCTTGGTTAAATTGCCTTCCTCCTCTGATTTGGTGCCTTTGTTCTTCCAGCATGTGGTTCGTTTGCATGGCATTCCTGAGAATATTGTTTCTGACAGAGGTTCCCAGTTTGTCTCGAGGTTCTGGCGAGCCTTTTGTGGTAGGATGGGCATTGACCTATCTTTCTCCTCGGCTTTCCATCCTCAGACTAATGGCCAGACCGAACGAACCAATCAGACCTTGGAAACATATCTGAGATGTTTTGTTTCCGCTGACCAGGATGATTGGGTGTCATTTTTGCCGTTGGCTGAGTTCGCCCTTAATAATCGGGCCAGCTCGGCTACCTTGGTCTCTCCATTTTTCTGCAATTCTGGGTTCCATCCTCGTTTCTCTTCAGGACAGGTTGAGTCTTCGGACTGTCCTGGTGTGGATTCTGTGGTGGACAGGTTGCAGCAGATCTGGACTCAGGTAGTGGACAATTTGACCTTGTCCCAGGAGAAGGCTCAGCTTTTCGCTAATCGCAGACGCCGTGTGGGACCCCGACTTCGTGTTGGGGATCTGGTTTGGTTATCTTCTCGTCATATTCCTATGAAGGTTTCCTCTCCTAAATTTAAACCTCGTTTTATTGGTCCATATAGGATTTCTGAGATTCTCAATCCGGTGTCTTTTCGTCTGACCCTCCCAGACTCCTTTTCCATACATAATGTATTCCATAGGTCGTTGTTGAGGAGATACGTGGCACCTATGGTTCCATCTGTGGAGCCTCCTGCCCCTGTTTTGGTGGAGGGGGAATTGGAGTATATTGTGGAGAAGATTTTGGATTCTCGTGTCTCTAGACGGAAACTCCAGTATCTGGTCAAATGGAAGGGTTATGCTCAGGAAGATAATTCCTGGGTTTTTGCCTCTGATGTCCATGCCCCAGATCTTGTTCGTGCCTTTCATGTGGCTCATCCTGGTCGGCCTGGGGGTTCTGGTGAGGGTTCGGTGACCCCTCCTCAAGGGGGGGGTACTGTTGTGAATTCTGTGGCTGAGTTCACTTCTGTGGTCACAAGTGGTATTGCAGTCTCTGGGCTTCCTCCCTCAGGTGTTTTGGTGAGCTCGTTGGCTGCCTTGCTATTTAGCTCCACCTGAGTCTGTCTTCCTTGCTCCTTGTCAATGTTCCAGTGTTGGATCTGAGCTACTGCATCTTTCCTTGGGCCTGCTGCTCTGCTAGATAAGTGCTTCTAGTTTGTTTTCTGTTTTTTTCTGTCCAGCTTGCTATTAACTTTTGCTGGAAGCTCTGAGAAGCAAAGGGGTGCACCGCCGTGCTGTTAGTTCGGCACGGTGGGTCTTTTTGCCCCTTTGCGTGGTTTTCGTTTTAGGGTTTTTTGTAGACTGCATAGTTCTCTTTGCTATCCTCGCTCTGTCTAGAATATCGGGCCTCACTTTGCTGAATCTATTTCATTCCTACGTTTGTCTTTTCATCTTGCTAACAGTCATTATATGTGGGGGGCTGCCTATTCCTTTGGGGTATTTCTCTGAGGTAAGTCAGGCTTGTATTTCTATCTTCAGGCTAGTCAGCTCCTCAGGCAGTGCCGAGTTGCATAGGTAGTGATAGGCGCAATCCACTGCTGCTTATAGTTGTGTGAGGATAGATCAGGTACTGCAGTCTACAGAGATTCCACGTCTCAGAGCTCGTCCTATTGTTTTTGGTTATTGCCAGATCTCTGTATGTGCGCTGATTACTGCACGCTGTGTTGCCTGATTGCCGGCCATAACACCCCACCCCGTGCTCCAATCCACCCCCCCGTGTTCCGATCCACCCCCCTATGCTCCGATCCACCCCCCCCCGTGCTCCGACGCTCCCCCCATGCCCTGATCTCCCCCCCCTTATACTTACCTCCCGGGATCCGTCCGTCTTCTTCCCTGGGCGCCGCCATCTTCCAAAATGGCGGGCGCATGTGCAGTGCGCCCGCCGAATCTGCCGGCCGGCAGATTCGTTCCAAAGTGAGTTTTGATCACTGAGATAGGTTATATCTCAGTGATCAAAATAAAAAAAATAGTAAATGACCCCCCCCCCCCCTTTGTCACCCCCATAGGTAGGGACAATAAAAAAATAAAGAATTTTTTATTTTTTTTACACTAAGGTTAGAATAGGGTTAGGGTTAGGGGTAGGGTTAGGGCTAGGGTTAGGGTTAGGGTTAGGGGTAG
Source organism: Ranitomeya imitator (assembly GCF_032444005.1). Taxonomy (NCBI): domain Eukaryota; kingdom Metazoa; phylum Chordata; class Amphibia; order Anura; family Dendrobatidae; genus Ranitomeya; species Ranitomeya imitator. Next base: position 118,737,332 of record NC_091291.1, read on the forward strand.
GGTTAGGGGTAGGGTTAGGGCTAGGGTTAGGGTTAGGGCTAGGGTTAGGGTTAGGGTTAGGGGTAGGGTTAGGGTTAGGGCTAGCGGTAGGGTTAGGGTTAGGGTTTCGGTATGTGCACACGTATTCTGTTCCTCTGCGGATTTTTCCGCTGCGGATTTGATAAATCCGCAGTGCTAAACCGCTGTGGATTTATCGCGGATTTACTGCGCTTTTTCTGCGCATTTCACTGCGGTTTTACAACTGCGATTTTCTATTGGAGCAGTTGTAAAACCGCTGCGGAATCCGCAGAAAGAAGTGACATGCTGCGGAATGTAAACCCCTGCGTTTCCGTGCAGTTTTTCTGCAGCATGTGTACAGCGATTTTTGTTTCCCATAGGTTTACATTGAACTATAAACTCATGGGAAACTGCTGCGGATCTGCAGCATTTTCCGCAGCGTGTGCACATACCTTTAGAATTAGGCTATGTGCACACGGTGCAGATTTTGCTGCGGATCTGCAGCGGATTGGCCGCTGCGGATTCGCAGCAGTTTTCCATCAGGTTTACAGTACCATGTAAACCTATGAAAACCAAATCCGCTGTGCCCATGGTGCGGAAAATACCACGCGGAAATGCTGCGTTGTATTTTCCGCAGCATGTCAATTCTTTGTGCGGATTCCGCGGCGTTTTACAGCTGTTCCTCAATAGGAATCCACAGGTGAAATACGCATAAAAAACACTGGAAATCCACGGTAAATCCGCAGGTAAAACGCAGTGCCCTTTACCCGCGGATTTTTCAAAAATGATGCTGAAAAATCTCACACGAATCCGCAACGTGGGCACATAGCCTTAGGGTTAGGGTTGGAATTAGGGTTGTGGTTAGGGGTGTGATTACTGTTATGGCTACAGTTGGAATTAGGGTTAGGGGTGTGTTGGGGTTAGTGTTGGAGGTAGAATTGAGGGGTTTCCACTGTTTAGGCACATCAGGGGTCTCCAAACGCAACATGGCGCCACCATTGATTTCAGCCAATCTTGTATTCATAAAGTCAAATGGTGCTCCCTCAATTCCGAGCCCCGACGTGCGCCCAAACAGTGGTTTACCCCCACATATGGGGTACCAGCATACTCAGGACAAACTGCGCAACAATTACTGGGGTCCAATTTCTCCTGTTACCCTTGTGAAAATAAAAAAATGCTTGCTAAAACATCATTTTTGAGGAAAGAAAAATTATTTTTTATTTTCACGGCTCTGCGTTGTAAACGTCTGTGAAACACTTGGGAGTTCAAAGTGCTCACCACATATCTAGATAAGTTCCTTGCGGGGTCTAGTTTCCAAAATGGGGTCACTTGTGGGGGGTTTCTACTGTTTAGGCACATCAGGGGCTCTGCAAATGCAACGTGACGTCCGCAGACCATTCCATCAAAGTCTGCATTTCAAAAGTCACTACTTCCCTTCGGAGCCCCGACGTGTGCCCAAACAGTGGTTTACCCCCACACATGGGGTATCAGCGTACTCAGGACAAACTGGACAACAACTTTTGTGGTCCAATTTCTCCTGTAACCCTTGGGAAAATAAAAAATTCTGGGCTAAAAAATTATTTTTGAGGAAAGAAAACGTATTTATTATTTTCACGGCTCTGTGTTATAAACTTCTGTAAAGCACTTGGGGGTTGAAAGTGCTCACCACATATCTAGATAAGTTCCTTTGGGGGTCTAGTTTCCAAAATGGGATCACTTGTGGGGGGTTTCTACTGTTTAGGCACACTAGGGGCTCTGCAAACGCAACGTGACGCCCGCAGACCATTCCATCAAAGTCTGCATTTCAAAAGTCACTACTTCCCTTCTGAGCCCCGACGTGTGCCCAAACAGTGGTTTACCCCCACACATGGGGTATCAGCGTACTCAGGACAAACTGGACAACAACTTTTGTGGTCCAATTTCTCCTGTAACCCTTGGGAAAATAAAAAATTCTGGGCTAAAAAATTATTTTTGAGGAAAGAAAACGTATTTATTATTTTCACTGCTCTGTGTAATGAACTTCTGTGAAGCACTTGGGGGTTCAAAGTGCTCACCTCGCATCTAGATAAGTTCCTTTCGGGGTCTAGTTTCCAAAATGGGGTCACTTGTGGGGGGTTTCTACTGTTTAGCCACATCAGGGTCTCTGCAAACGCAACGTGACGCCCGCAGAGCATTCCATCAAAGTCTGCATTTCAAAACGTCACTACTTCACTTCCGAGCCCCAGCATGTGCCTAAACAGTGGTTTACCCCCACATATGGGGTATCAGCGTACTCAGGAGAAACTGGACAACAACTTTTGGGGTCAAATTTCTCCTGTTACCCTTGGAAAAATAAAAAAAGGCGGGCTAAAAAATCATTTTTGAGAAAAGAATTTTTTTTTTTAATTTTCATGGCTCTGCGTTATAAACTTCTGTGAAGCACTTGAGGGTTCAAAGTGCTCACCACACATCTAGATTAGTTCCTTTGGGGGTCTAGTTTCCAAAATGGGGTCATTTGTGGGGGATCTCCAATGTTTAGGCACACAGGGGCTCTCCAAACGCGACATGGTGTCCGCTAATGATTGGAGCTAATTTTCCATTTAAAAAGCCAAATGGCGTGCCTTCCCTTCTGAGCCCTGCCGTGCGCCCAAACAGTGGTTTACCCCCACATATGGGGTATCTGCGTACTCAGGACAAACTGGACAACAACATTTGTGGTCCAATTTCTCCTATTACCAATGGCAAAATAGGAAATTCCAGGCTAAAAAATCATTTTTGAGAAAAGAAAAATTATTTTTTATTTTCATGGCTCTGCATTATAAACTTCTGTGAAGCACCTGGGGGTTTAAAGTGCTCAGTATGCATCTAGATAAGTTCCTTGGGGGGTCTAGTTTCCAAAATGGGGTCACTTGTGGGGGAGCTCCAATGCATAGGCACACAGTGGCTCTCCAAACGCGACATGGTGTCCGCTAACAATTGGAGCTAATTTTCCATTCAAAAAGTCAAAAGGCGCGCCTTCCCTTCCAAGCCCTGCCGAGTGCCCAAACAGTGGTTTACCCCCACATATGAGGTATCAGTGTACTCGGGAGAAATTGCTCAACAAATTTTAGGATCCATTTTATCCTATTGCCCATGTGAAAATGAAAAAATTGAGGCGAAAATAAATTTTTTGTGAAAAAAAAAGTACTTTTTCATTTTTACGGATCAATTTGTGAAGCACCTGAGGGTTTAAAGTGCTCACTAGGCATCTAGATAAGTTCCTTGGGGGGTCCAGTTTCCAAAATGGGGTCACTTGTGGGGGAGCTCCAATGTTTAGGCACACAGGGTCTCTCCAAATGCGACATGGTGTCCGCTAACGATGGAGATAATTTTTCATTCAAAAAGTCAAATGGCGCTCCTTCCCTTCCGAGCCTTACCATGTGCCCAAACAGTGATTTACCTCCACATGTGAGGTATCAATGTACTCAGGAGAAATTGCCCAACAAATTTTAGGATCCATTTTATCCTGTTGTCCATGTGAAAATGAAAAAATTGAGGCTAAAATAATTTTTTTGTGAAAAAAAAGTACTTTTTCATTTTTACGGATCAATTTGTGAAGCACATGGGGGTTTAAAGGGCTCACTATGCATGTAGATAAGTTCCTTGGGGCGTCTAGTTTCCAAAATGGGGTCACTTGTGGGGGAGCTCCAATTTTTAGGCAAACGGGGGCTCTCCAAACGTGACATGGTGTCCGCTAAAGAGTGCAGCCAATTTTTCATTCAAAAAGTCAAATGGCACTCCTTCCCTTCCAAGCCCTGCCGTGCGCCCAAACAGTGGTTTACCCCCACATATGAGTTATCAGCGTACTCAGGACAAATTGGACAACAACTTTCGTGGTTCAGTTTCTCCTTTTACCATTGGGAAAATAAAAAAATTGTTGCTGAAAAATCATTTTTGTGACTAAAAAGTTAAATGTTCATTTTTTCCTTCCATGTTGCTTCTGCTGCTGTGAAGCACCTGAAGGGTTAATAAACTTCTTGAATGTGGTTTTGTGCACCTTGAGGGGTGCAGTTTTTAGAATGGTGTCACTTTTGGGTATTTTCAGCCATATAGACCCCTCAAACTGACTTCAAATGTGAGGTGGTCCCTAAAAAAAATGGTTTTGTAAATTTCGTTGTAAAAATGAGAAATCGCTGGTCAAATTTTAACCCTTATAACTTCCTAGCAAAAAAAAATTTTGTTTCCAAAATTGTGCTGATGTAAAGTAGGCATGTGGGAAATGTTATTTATTAACTATTTTGTGTCACATAACTCTCTGGTTTAACAGAATAAAAATTCAAAATGTGAAAATTGCGAAATTTTCAAAATTTTTGCCAAATTTCCGTTTTTATCACAAATAAACACAGAATTTATTGACCTAAATTTACCACTAACATGAAGCCCAATATGTCACGAAAAAACAATCTCAGAACCGCTAGGATCCATTGAAGCGTTCCTGAGTTATTACCTCATAAAGGGACACTGGTCAGAATTGCAAAAAACGGCAAGGTCTTTAAGGTCAAAATAGGCTGGGTCATGAAGGGGTTAACAAGTACCACAAAACAAAAAAAGAAAAGTGACTTAAAAATTTGCTAGATGTGCATTGCATGGCCGTTAAGTTTCCTTATGTCACTTTTTTTTTTGTCTTGTGGTATTTGTTGACGTTTTTGCGGCAAATTCTTCATAAAGGCCCACAAGGCTCATGAACTTTATACCAAATTAAAAGTTCTCTTTGGGCCTGATTTATTATTGTATTTATGCTTTTTTTTAGTCTAGGTTTTGGTGTTTTTCATTTGTACTTAATTTTTTTAATTTGCAGCTTTTTAAAGTTTTTTTTTGTATGTGTTCACATTTTTTTAGGCTTGTGATTTGGGGTTTCCAAATGTTTTCGGCAAATTCATCAATTCCAATTTTTTTTTTTTTAAAACATTGCAACATTTTGCGCAAATGTATTCAAACCACCTTCATTGTAGTGACTTTATTGCACATTCAGTTCCTTTGCACAAATTTTGCAGAACATGGAAATTTTTCTGCTAAATTAAAAAAATAATAATAATAACACCAAGTGGTTAAAGACAAAAATAAAGAGCATTTTTATTTTGCACAAATTTCTCAAACCTGGGTGCACCATTTGAATGCACCAGTGAGTACTAAAAGACAAAAAAAAGCTGACTTAAACTAAAATAAAACACAAAAGATAAATCAGGCCCTTTATTCTTGCCTATAAGCTTTTTTTTTTGCAAACGTTTGGCTGAAAAAAAAAAAAAGCATATCACACTAAAAATTTCACAAAATTTGTACAAAGAATCTGGACTGGAGTATATTTGCTCAAAAAAGTTTGCAAGTTGATGAATCAGCCGAAAACATCTGGAAACTCCAAACCCCCTCACAATGATGCACGTATAAAAAAAAAAAAACAATATATATAAAATGGATTTTGAAATAGGCGCAAATTAAAAGAAGAATAAGGTGTGAATGAAAAACAGATGAAAAAAAGAAAAAAAAGGTGCAAATGGAACAATGACCCAGATCCATTGTGCCTGGATATAAAATGTAGGGACTGAAGTTTATGGTTAACCATAATATGACATTAGTGTCCGACTTGAAGAATTACAAGACGAGTACTCATTCATTGCCGCTGGGACTGCCGAAGACAGCCGAGCACGGTCTTCAGCTTTTACTATCAGTCCCATAGACAATGTGGCAAAAGTGCACATGCCACTCCATTATAATGGGAACACAGGAGCAACGATTTTGTGTTTGTTAGGCCGGGGTCACACTAGACCGTAATACGGACGAGTGCAATGCGATAAAAAAATCGCATAGCACTCGTCCCAATGTTAATCAATGGGGCAGCTCCCATCATCCGATATTTTCTCGGCCGTATTCAGGATCCGAGTGAAATCGCAGCATGCTGCGATTGTCAGCGTTTCTCGGCCGAGAATCGCCAATGAAAGTCTATGGAAGCCCCAAAAATACGGATTACACACGGACCAGCAGTGTGACTTGCGAGAAATACGCAGAGCTGTTACAGAGAAAAGCCGGTAATTCAGTGCGGTGTACAGTAAAATCACACTGACAGCTTACAGTAGAATAGGTAGAATAAATATGTACACATAGAATAGGTATATATATATATATATGTCAGTGAGACACATATATGTATATATATTCTTACTTCATACAGCCGCGATATAGCAAAAAGCCGGTAATTCAATTACCGGCTTTTGCTTTCTCCTTCCTAAAACCCAACATGATTTGAGACCTGGTTTACATACAGTAAACCATCTCATATCACCATTTTTTTTGCATAATCCACACTACTAATGTTAGTAGTGTGTATGTGCAAAATTTGGCCGTTCTAGCTATTAAAATAAAGGGTTAAATGGCGAAAAAAATTGGCGTGGGCTCCCGCGCAATTTTCTCCACCAGAGTAGTAAAGCCAGTGACTGAGGGCAGATATTAATAGCCTGGAGAGGGTCCACGGTTATTGGCCCCCCCTGGCTAAAAACACCTGCCCCCAGCCACCCCAGAAAAGGCACATCTGGAAGATGCGCCTATTCTGGCACTTGGCCACTCTCTTCCCATTCCCGTGTAGCGGTGGGATATGGGGTAATGAAGGGTTAATGCCACCTTGCTATTGTAAGGTGACATTAAGCCTAATTAATAATGGAGAGGCGTCAATTATGACACCTATCCATTATTAATCCAATTGAATGAAAGGGTTATAAAAAAAACACACACACATTATTAAAAATTATTTTAATGAAATAAAAACAAAGGTTGTTGTAATATTTTATTTAACGCCCAATCCAATCACTGAAGACCCTCGTTCTGTAAAAGAAAAAACATAATAAACCAACAATATACTTACCTTCCGCAGATCTGTAAAGTCCAACGATGTAAATCCTTCTGAAGGGGTTAAAACATTTTGCAGCAAGGATTTCCGCTAATGCAGGCTGCTCCTTGCTGCAAAACCCCAGGGAATGAGCTAAATATAGGTCAATGATCTATATTTAGCTTCATTTGCGGTGAGGCGCCCTCTGCTGGCTGTTCATAGATCGTGGGAACTTACCTAGAAAGGCTTTCTAGGTAAGTTCCCACGATCTATGAACAGCCAGCAGAGGGCGCCTCACCGCAAATGAAGCTAAATATAGATCATTGACCTATATTTAGCTCATTCCCCGGGGTTTTGCAGCAAGGAGCAGCCTGCATTAGCGGAAATCCTTGCTGCAAAATGTTTTAACCCCTTCAGAAGGATTTACATCGTTGGACTTTGCAGATCTGCGGGGGGGGGGGGGGGGAGGGGCCATAACCGTGGACCCTCTCCAGGCTATTAATATCTGCCCTCAGTCACTGGCTTTACTACTCTGGCGGAGAAAATTGCGCGGGAGCCCACGCCAATTTTTTTCGCCATTTAACCCTTTATTTTAATAGCTAGAACGGCCAAATTTTGCACATACACACTACTAACATTAGTAGTGTGGATTATGCAAAAAAAATGGTGATATGAGATGGTTTACTGTATGTAAACCATGTCTCATCATGTCGGGTTTAGGAAGGAGAAAGCAAAAACCGGTAATTGAATTACCGGCTTTTTGCTATCTCGCGCTGGATGAAATATTAATATATATACATATATGTGTCTACTGACATATATATATATATATATATTTACAGTATATATGTTTTGTTTTTTTTGGTCACATGGATCCCTTGTATTGCCGTATGTCGGTTTTGCAAGCCTGCGATAAAAACACGCAGTAGGGATGCCATACGGATGTCACACGGATGTCACACGGATCATTTGATGCGAGAAAATTGCATCCTCGCACTGCACACGAATCAAGGTTTTGGTAACATTTGTGCGATTCTCGTCCATCAAAAACGGTCCGTTTTTTTATACGTTGTGTGTGTCCCCGGCCTTAAAGGGGTTTTCCAGGCTTGAGATTGAAATTTGAGACTCCTCACAGAGTGCAATGTGCACGCTGTCAGGATTCTCCGGTGCTGGAGGATTCATGACTACAAGTATGTGATTTGCATTCATGCAGTCACATGCCAACTAGACGTGCCAAATACAAGTGAATTGAGTAAGGCCGGACACGTCTAGTGGGAATGTGGCCACAAGTATGCAAATCACTTACTTGTGGTCACATGTGCTAGACAACGCCTTTAAGGGTTCCCTCCTAGCAATCAAATACTTACATACTGCCCTATAAATGTTGTATTTGGCAGTTGTCTAATTAGATCCTAAACTAAGCTGCCGGTTTGTTGGGTTACCATTAGAATTGAAAAGGTCCTAAAGTCCAAGTTCGATGTAGATTCTGACCATGATCATACTATTAAAGTCAATTATCACAACAGGTAATATTATATTAAATCTACAATTTTATAATGCATACATTATAGTGTATCCTACCAATAGTAACGGGAACGTTTTCTTTTTTTCCCACTGTATAGCCAGCAGAGGGCACTATTTCACTACTGGATTTGAACAATAATGTGGGGTGGCTGAAGGCAAAGAAGTTGTAGGCGACATCTGTAATTAGATAATCGATAGTAACTCATAATTATGATCAGATACTTACTTGTGGAAGAAGCAGTAGATTAAAGAGGTCGGCGGTGGTCTCCGCAGCGTCAGTGTTATCAGGGCCAATCACAGAGATCACATTGGGGATGTATTCTGCGAAACTTTCTGTAGGGTTAATCACGTAATCCCGTGACATGAAGTTCAGAGCCGGCTGGATGTTGTTATACACATAGCATGTGTCAAAGACATTGTATCCAAGGGTTATGTTGGGAAGAAGTTTCCTACTAGTGTTAATTTCCTCCACTGCAAATCTCATGACTTGAAACCATCGATATCCTGCAAAATTGACTTTTAAACTATAGGTGGGAAAATGCACATTGTTAGCACCAGATCATAGAGCTGAGCATCATAATATACTGCATGAAACTGTACGTTTCAAAAACAGATAACCCTCTGACATTTATAATAAAAGTTTTCAAATAAAAAAAAAAGATAACTAATTAAATCTTGTACTAATCCTGAACTAATCCTTAAACTACAGAGCTTCACTCACTATTCTGCTGGTGCAGTCACTGTGTACATACATTACATTACTGATCCTGAGTTACATCCTGTATTATACTCCAGAGCTGCACTCACTATTCTGCTGGTGCAGTCACTGTGTACATACATTACATTACTGATCCTGAGTTACATCCTGTATTATACTCCAGAGCTGCACTCACTATTCTGCTGGTGCAGTCACTGTGTACATACATTACATTACTGATCCTGAGTTACATCCTGTATTATACTCCAGAGCTGCACTCACTATTCTGCTGGTGCAGTCACTGTGTACATACATTACATTACTGATCCTGAGTTACATCCTGTATTATACTCCAGAGCTGCAGTCACTATTCTGCTGGTGCAGTCACTGTGTACATACATTACATTACTGATCCTGAGTTACATCCTGTATTATACTCCAGAGCTGCACTCACTACTCTGCTGGTGCAGTCACTGTGTACATACATTACATTACTGATCCTGATTACATCCTGTATTATACTCCAGAGTTGCACTCACTATTCTGCTGCTGCAGTAACTGTGTACATACATTACATTACTGATCCTGAGTTACATCCTGTATTATACTCCAGAGCTGCACTCACTATTCTGCTGGTGCAGTCACTGTGTACATACATTACATTACTGATCCTGATTACATCCTGTATTATACTCCAGAGTTGCACTCACTATTCTGCTGGTGCAGTCACTGTGTACAAACATTACATTACTGATCCTGAGTTACCTCCTGTATTATACCCCAGAGCTGCACTCACTATTCTGCTGGTGCAGTCACTGTGTACATACATTACATTACTGATCCTGATTACATCCTGTATTATACTCCAGAGCTGCACTCACTATTCTGCTGGTGCAGTCACTGTGTACATACATTACATTACTGATCCTGAGTTACATCCTGTATTATACCCCAGAGCTGCACTCACTATTCTGCTGGTGCAGTCACTGTGTACATACATTACATTACTGATCCTGAGTTACATCCTGTATTATACTCCAGAGCTGCACTCACTATTCTGCTGGTGCAGTCACTGTGTACATACATTACATTACTGATCCTGAGTTACATCCTGTATTATACTCCAGAGCTGCACTCACTATTCTACTGGTGCAGTCACTGTGTACATACATTACATTACTGATCCTGAGTTACATCCTGTATTATACTCCAGAGCTGCACTCACTATTCTGCTGGTGCAGTCACTGTATACATACATTACTGATCCTGAGTTACATCCTGTATTATACTCCAGAGCTGCACTCACTATTCTGCTGGTGCTGTCACTGTGTACATACATTACATTACTGATCCTGAGTTACATCCTGTATTATACTCCAGAGCTGCACTCACTATTCTGCTGGTGCTGTCACTGTGTACATATATTACATTACTAATCCTGAGTTACATCCTGTATTATACTCCAGAGCTGCACTCACTATTCTGCTGGTGCGGTCACTGTTTACATACATTACATTACTGATCCTGAGTTACATCCTGTATTATACTCCAGAGCTGCACTCACTATTCTGCTGGTGCAGTCACTGTGTACATACATTACATTACTGATCCTGAGTTACATCCTTTATTATACTCCAGAGCTGCACTCACTATTCTGCTGGTGCAGTCACTGTGTACATACATTACATTACTGATCCTGAGTTACATCCTGTATTATACTCCAGAGCTGCACTCACTATTCTGCTGGTGCAGTCACTGTATACATACATTACATTACTGATCCTGAGTTACATCCTGTATTATACTCCAGAGCTGCACTCACTATTCTGCTGGTGCAGTCACTGTGTACATACATTACATTACTGATCCTGAGTTACATCCTGTATTATACTCCAGAGCTGCACTCACTATTCTGCTGGTGCAGTCACTGTGTACATACATTACATTACTGATCCTGAGTTACATCCTTTATTATACTCCAGAGCTGCACTCACTATTCTGCTGGTGCAGTCACTGTGTACATACATTACATTACTGATCCTGAGTTACATCCTTTATTATACTCCAGAGCTGCACTCACTATTCTGCTGGTGCAGTCACTGTGTACATACATTACATTACTGATCCTGAGTTACATCCTGTATTATACTCCAGAGCTGCACTCACTATTCTGCTGGTGCAGTCACTGTGTACATACATTACAGTACTGATCCTGAGTTACATCCTGTATTATACTCCAGAGCTGCACTCACTATTCTGTTGGTGCAGTCACTGTGTACATACATTACATTACTGATCCTGAGTTACATCCTTTATTATACTCCAGAGCTGCACTCACTATTCTGTTGGTGCAGTCACTGTGTACATACATTACAGTACTGATCCTGAGTTACATCCTGTATTATACTCCAGAGCTGCACTCACTATTCTGTTGGTGCAGTCACTGTGTACATACATTACATTACTGATCCTGAGTTACATCCTGTATTATACCCCAGAGCTGCACTCACTATTCTGCTGGTGCAGTCACAGTGTGCATACATTACATTACTGATCCTGAGGTACATCCAGTATTATACTCCAGAGCTGCACTCACTATTCTGCTGGTGCAGTCACTGTGTACATACATTACAGTACTGATCCTGAGTTACATCCTGTATTATACCCCAGAGCTGCACTCACTATTCTGCTGGTGCAGTCACTGTGTACATACATTACATTACTGATCCTGAGTTACACCCTTTATTATACTCCAGAGCTGCACTCACTATTCTGCTGGTGCAGTCACAGTGTGCATACATTACATTACTGATCCTGAGGTACATCCAGTATTATACTCCAGAGCTGCACTCACTATTCTGCTGGTGCAGTCACTGTGTACATACATTACATTACTGATCCTGAGGTACATCCAGTATTATACTCCAGAGCTGCACTCACTATTCTGCTGGTGCAGTCACAGTGTGCATACATTACATTACTGATCCTGAGTTACATCCTGTATTATACTCCAGAGCTGCACTCACTATTCTGCTGGTGCAGTCACTGTGTACATACATTACATTACTGATCCTGAGGTACATCCTGTATTATACTCCAGATCTGCACTCACTATTCTGCTGGTGCAGTCACTGTGTACATACATTACATTACTGATCCTGAGTTACATCCTGTATTATACTCCAGAGCTGCACTCACTATTCTGCTGGTGCAGTCACTGTGTACATACATTACAGTACTGATCCTGAGTTACATCCTGTATTATACCCCAGAGCTGCACTCACTATTCTGCTGGTGCAGTCACTGTGTACATACATTACTAATCCTGAGTTACATCCTGTATTATACTCCAGAGCTGCACTCACTATTCTGTTGGTGCAGTCACTGTGTACATACATTACATTACTGATCCTGAGTTACATCCTTTATTATACTCCAGAGCTGCACTCACTATTCTGTTGGTGCAGTCACTGTGTACATACATTACAGTACTGATCCTGAGTTACATCCTGTATTATACTCCAGAGCTGCACTCACTATTCTGTTGGTGCAGTCACTGTGTACATACATTACATTACTGATCCTGAGTTACATCCTGTATTATACCCCAGAGCTGCACTCACTATTCTGCTGGTGCAGTCACAGTGTGCATACATTACATTACTGATCCTGAGGTACATCCAGTATTATACTCCAGAGCTGCACTCACTATTCTGCTGGTGCAGTCACTGTGTACATACATTACAGTACTGATCCTGAGTTACATCCTGTATTATACCCCAGAGCTGCACTCACTATTCTGCTGGTGCAGTCACTGTGTACATACATTACATTACTGATCCTGAGTTACACCCTTTATTATACTCCAGAGCTGCACTCACTATTCTGCTGGTGCAGTCACAGTGTGCATACATTACATTACTGATCCTGAGGTACATCCAGTATTATACTCCAGAGCTGCACTCACTATTCTGCTGGTGCAGTCACTGTGTACATACATTACATTACTGATCCTGAGGTACATCCAGTATTATACTCCAGAGCTGCACTCACTATTCTGCTGGTGCAGTCACAGTGTGCATACATTACATTACTGATCCTGAGTTACATCCTGTATTATACTCCAGAGCTGCACTCACTATTCTGCTGGTGCAGTCACTGTGTACATACATTACATTACTGATCCTGAGGTACATCCTGTATTATACTCCAGATCTGCACTCACTATTCTGCTGGTGCAGTCACTGTGTACATACATTACATTACTGATCCTGAGTTACATCCTGTATTATACTCCAGAGCTGCACTCACTATTCTGCTGGTGCAGTCACTGTGTACATACATTACAGTACTGATCCTGAGTTACATCCTGTATTATACCCCAGAGCTGCACTCACTATTCTGCTGGTGCAGTCACTGTGTACATACATTACATTACTGATCCTGAGTTACATCCTGTATTATACCCCAGAGCTGCACTCACTATTCTGCTGGTGCAGTCACTGTGTACATGCATTACATTACTAATCCTGAGTTACATCCTGTATTATACTCCAGAGCTGCACTCACTATTCTGCTGGTTGGATCACTGTACATACATTACTCATCTTGTCTTAGATATGTATTATACTCCAGAGCTGCACTCACATTGTTAATTACTTATGAATGTGCTGAAGGAGCTATTGACCGATGTGCTCAGTAATATAAATGTAGCCCCCAGTAATGGCAGTGGAGGCACTATACTAGTTTCCTAGGTTTAGAAAACATGACATGGCTATAAAGCTGTATACCATAGAGTCAGACGACCCGTGTGATAGTTGTAGGCTGTAACCATGTAGACACATAGGTCTTCATAAGAGCTGCATACACAAATTGTCAGAATATTATTTAATCAAAACTATTAACTTGCTTCATTCTTAATTGTAGACACATTTAGGTGATACAAACTCCTGCACCTCTAGTGTGAACGGTCTTACCTGGAGCAGGTCTCTACGTCAGGTGTGTAGTCATTGCTCTGGTCTTTCCCGGAGGCGTGGAGGCTGAATAATCCTCCTAGAGTATAATCTCCCTTAGACACAAACTCAGACGCAACGTTGTCATCTTGACAGCAGTCCCCAACTGGTGTAATGGCGAAGAGAAGCCCAAAAGCAATGACATTGGTTGCCATTAGAGTTGAGCGACCTTGACCTTTTTAGAGTCGAGCCGGGTTTTGCGAAACCCGACTATGTCCAAAGTCGGGTCGAGTGAAATCGGCCGATTATGACGTAAAGTCGGGATCGACCGAAACACGAAACCCAATGCAAGTCAATGGGGCAGCATAGTCGGCAGTGAGTGGGGGCCAGGAAAACACCTAGAGTGGCCATTTTAATGTCAAAACCATCCATTCTTCTTAATGAAGCTTGTCAAGCGTAATTTACCTTATAATAATTGGAAGGCATTTGAAATTGGGGGTCATTTGGCTAAAGTTGTGGGGGGTAGGGCTGGTTCAAGTAATTAGTGGGCCCAGGAAATCTGGACCACGTCACGGCAGTGGAGCAGGGAGAGGTAAGTATTTCAACTTTGCAAGTGCTGTGAACCTGAGCAAGCAGGGGGGGCCCACTCGTTGGCATTGGCACTGGCACAGGGCCCCTCAAAGTACAGCGGTGTGTTTGCACGGCGGGGGCGCCTCCCACCGGCAGCAACACTTTTGCGTACTATGAGAGGCCCTGTGCCAGTGACGTCGCCAACTAGTATTCCTCCCCCCACCTGATGAAGGAACCTGCACTTTCATCTGCACCTTCCTCTTTGTCCCCGTGTAAGGTGGTATGGTATGCGGGAAGAGCAACCTGACTTTCAGCAGGGTCACAATGTTGTTGTGTAGCGTGCACGGGGAATGTTGCGTTATGGGTCAATGTACCAGCAGACTCATCTATCACTGGCTGGGCAATGGGCACGATGAAGTGGAAACACAGATATAGGCCCAAAGAAGAAAGTGGGCTAAATGCAGTTCAAAATTGGTAACACAGGAATAACCAGGGGGCATTGCAGTGGAGGACAACTGGAATGAGAGGCTGACACAGAGAGTAGGGCCAAATCAGTAAGTAGTCGAAATGCAGTTCAAAATTGGCAACCGTAGTAAACAGGCGGCACAGCTTTGTTCAGTGGAGGAGAACAGCAAGGAGTGGCAGACACCGATAGTAGGCCCCAAACCAACTAGTACGCCAAATGCAGTTGTTCCATTTAACCACAATTTAATGAGAGCCTGAAGATAGAAGCTCAGGAAAGGCAACCTGGGGAACACCTTGGAGTGTAACACACCATCTCTCTCCACCCCATACCCATTTTGTATGGCCTAATGCAGTGTACTTTTCTACAACTACTAAACGAGAGTCGGAAGACCGAAGCAATGGCAAGGAAACCTGGGGAACACCTTAGAGTGTAACACACCCTCTCTCTACACCCCATACCCAATTTGAAGGCCTAATGCAGTGTAGTTTCCAAGAACTACTAAACGAGAGCCGGAAGATCGAAGCTCAGGAAAGGCAACCTGGGGAACACCTTGGAGTGTAACACACCCTCTCGCTACACCCCATACCCAATTTGAAGGCCTAATGCAGCGTAGTTTCCAACAACTACTAAACGAGAGCCGGAAGATCGAAGCTCAGGAAAGGCAACCTGGGGAACACCTTGGAGTGTAACACACCCTCTCGCTACACCCCATACCCAATTTGAAGGCCTAATGCAGCGTAGTTTCCAACAACTACTAAACGAGAGCCGGAAGATCGAAGCTCAGGAAAGGCAACCTGGGGAACACCTTGGAGTGTAACAAACCCTCTCTCTACACCCCATACCCAATTTGTAGGCCTAATGCAGCGTAGTTTCCGACAACTACTAAACGAGAGCATGAAGATCGAAGCTCAGGAAAGGCAACCTGGGGAACACCTTGGAGTGTAACACACCCTCTCTCTACACCCCATACCCAATTTGTAGGCCTAATGCAGCGTAGTTTCCGACAACTACTAAACGAGAGCCGGAATATCGAAGCTCAGGAAAGGCAACCTGGGGAACACCTTGGAGTGTAACACACCCTCTCTCTACGCCCCATACCCAATTTGTAGGCCTAATGCAGCGTAGTTTCCGACAACTACTAAACGAGAGCCGGAATATCGAAGCTCAGGAAAGGCAACCTGGGGAACACCTTGGAGTGTAACACACCCTCTCTCTACGCCCCATACCCAATTTGTAGGCCTAATGCAGCGTAGTTTCCGACAACTACTAAACGAGAGCCGGAATATCGAAGCTCAGGAAAGGCAACCTGGGGAACACCTTGGAGTGTAACACACCCTCTCTCTACACCCCATACCCAATTTGAAGGCCTAATGCAGTGTAGTTTCCAAGAACTACTAAACGAGAGCCGGAAGATCGAAGCTCAGGAAAGGCAACCTGGGGAACACCTTGGAGTGTAACACACCCTCTCGCTACACCCCATACCCAATTTGAAGGCCTAATGCAGCGTAGTTTCCAACAACTACTAAACGAGAGCCGGAAGATCGAAGCTCAGGAAAGGCAACCTGGGGAACACCTTGGAGTGGAACACACCATCTCTCTACACCCCATACCCAATTTGAAGGCCTAATGCAGAGTAGTTTCCAAGAACTACTAAACGAGAGCCGGAAGATCGAAGCTCAGGAAAGGCAACCTGGGGAACACCTTGGAGTGTAACACAACGTCTCTCTACACGACGGAAGGGCTGATTCTTAGGAAGGAAGGCTGTTGGAAATAAGCATTGCGCGTCCGAGGGTGATTATATTCTTATTAGGTATATACTCACCCTCGGACGCGCCCTGCTTCTTTATTTGGAATGAATGTTTATTTGCAATGTGGTGTTGACTTTCTCTATTATTTTGGTAATTAATGATTTTATTATTTTCATTATTTTGCATCTTCTCGGCAATAATATAAAGAAGACGCGACAGGACAACACTCGGTGGATGCCATATGTGTGTTTTCAATTTAAAAAAACTTTCAGTTAACTACTTGCAGGAGAAAGTAATTGTAGCTGGTGGCCATTTTTAGTACTGTACCAGATTAGAGTTGTGTGTTTGTTTTTAATGTTAAAATGTCTGCATTTGATATCTCACCAGTATTTTCTTTTTTATAAGCAAAATACTTATTTTTATATTTTCTGATGTTGGTTCCAGGGGTACACGGCCAGCAGTGCCCTGGTCAGTGTAGTAGTAGTTGAAAGAATGGACCGCAGACAGGCATCGAAGGCCTAAAATAATAACACATGGCTGTAGGCAATTTTAAATTGGTTCCAGGGGTACACGGACAGCAGTGGTGTGGTCAGTGGAGGCCTAGTGGAAGGAGTGACCGCAGACAGGCATCGAAGGCCTAAAATAATAACACATGGCTGTAGGCAATTTTAAATTGGTTCCAGGGGTACACGGGCAGCAGTGACCTGGTCAGTGTAGTAGTAGTTGAAAGAATGGACCGCAGACAGGCATCGAAGGCCTAAAATAAAAAAATTGGGCTGGCTGTAGGCAATTTTAAATTGGTTCCAGGGGTACACGGGCAGCAGTGGTGTGGTCAGTGGAGGCCTAGTGGAAGGAGTGACCGCAGACAGGCATCGAAGGCCTAAAATAATAACACATGGCTGTAGGCAATTTTAAATTGGTTCCAGGGGTACACGGGCAGCAGTGACCTGGTCAGTGTAGTAGTAGTTGAAAAAATGGACCGCAGACAGGCATCGAATGCCTAAAATAATAACACATGGCTGTAGGCAATTTTAAATTGGTTACAGGGGTACACGGACAGCAGTGACCTGGTCAGTGTAGTAGTAGTTGAAAGAATGGACCGCAGACAGGCATCGAAGGCCTAAAATAAAAAAATTGGGCTGGCTGTAGGCAATTTTAAATTGGTTCCAGGGGTACACGGACAGCAGTGGTGTGGTCAGTGGAGGCCTAGTGGAAGGAGTGACCGCAGACAGGCATCGAAGGCCTAAAATAATAACACATGGCTGTAGGCAATTTTAAATTGGTTCCAGGGGTACACGGACAGCAGTGGTGTGGTCAGTGGAGGCCTAGTGGAAGGAGTGACCGCAGACAGGCATCGAAGGCCTAAAATAATAACACATGGCTGTAGGCAATTTTAAATTGGTTCCAGGGGTACACGGACAGCAGTGACCTGGTCAGTGTAGTAGTAGTTGAAAGAATGGACCGCAGACAGGCATCGAAGGCCTAAAATAAAAAAATTGGGCTGGCTGTAGGCAATTTTAAATTGGTTCCAGGGGTACACGGGCAGCAGTGGTGTGGTCAGTGGAGGCCTAGTGGAAGGAGTGACCGCAGACAGGCATCGAAGGCCTAAAATAATAACACATGGCTGTAGGCAATTTTAAATTGGTTCCAGGGGTACACGGGCAGCAGTGACCTGGTCAGTGTAGTAGTAGTTGAAAGAATGGACCGCAGACAGGCATCGAAGGCCTAAAATAAAAAAATTGGGCTGGCTGTAGGCAATTTTAAATTGGTTCCAGGGGTACACGGGCAGCAGTGGTGTGGTCAGTGGAGGCCTAGTGGAAGGAGTGACCGCAGACAGGCATCGAAGGCCTAACATAACAAACTTGGGCTGGCTGTAGGCACTTTTAAATTGGTTCCAGGGGTACACGGGCAGCAGTGGTCTGGTCAGTGGAAGTCTAGTGGAAGGAGTGACCGCAGACAGGCATCGAAGGCCTAAAATAATAACACATGGCTGTAGGCAATTTTAAATTGGTTCCAGGGGTACACGGACAGCAGTGACCTGGTCAGTGTAGTAGTAGTTGAAAGAATGGACCGCAGACAGGCATCGAAGGCCTAAAATAAAAAAATTGGGCTGGCTGTAGGCAATTTTAAATTGGTTCCAGGGGTACACGGGCAGCAGTGGTGTGGTCAGTGGAGGCCTAGTGGAAGGAGTGACCGCAGACAGGCATCGAAGGCCTAAAATAATAACACATGGCTGTAGGCAATTTTAAATTGGTTCCAGGGGTACACGGGCAGCAGTGACCTGGTCAGTGTAGTAGTAGTTGAAAGAATGGACCGCAGACAGGCATCGAAGGCCTAAAATAAAAAAATTGGGCTGGCTGTAGGCAATTTTAAATTGGTTCCAGGGGTACACGGGCAGCAGTGGTGTGGTCAGTGGAGGCCTAGTGGAAGGAGTGACCGCAGACAGGCATCGAAGGCCTAACATAACAAACTTGGGCTGGCTGTAGGCACTTTTAAATTGGTTCCAGGGGTACACGGGCAGCAGTGGTCTGGTCAGTGGAAGTCTAGTGGAAGGAGTGACCGCAGACAGGCTTCCAAGGCCTAACATAACAAACTTGGGCTGGCTGTAGGCACTTTTAAATTGGTTCCAGGGGTACACGGGCAGCAGTGGTCTGGTCAGTGGAAGTCTAGTGGAAGGAGTGACCGCAGACAGGCTTCGAAGGCCTAACATAACAAAATTGGGCTGGCTGTAGGCACTTTAAATTGGTTCCAGGGGTACATGGGCAGCAGTGTATGGTCAGTGGAAGTCTAGTGGAAGGAGTGACGGCAGACAGTCTTCGAAGGCCTAACATAACAAAATTGGGCTGACTGTAGGCACTTTTAAATTGGTTCCAGGGTAACACGGCCAGCAGTGGCCTGGTCAGTGTAGTAGTTGTAGAAAGAAGGGACCGCAGACAGGCTTCGAAGGCCTAACATAACAAAAATGTCAAAACAATGGTATTGTCAGTGCCAGGCATTGAAGGATGTCAGCGGCTAGACTACACATTGGTGAAGCTGTGAGAGATAATTTTGCTAGTGGTAGAGCACTGTTTGAGCTGGGGGGGGGAACTGTCTTGTGGCCGGCGGTACAGGCACAGGGCCCCTCATATTACAACGGTGTGTCTGACGTTGGGTGCGCACCACCACCGCCAGAGACACTTTATTGTACTATGAGGGACCCAGTGGCAGTGCCGTCGACCAAAAGCGGCCACACCCACCTCTTCAGACAAACAGCACTCTCAAGGGTCCAAGCGCAAAGTGGCGATAGCACGGCCCCGTGTGGGGAGTTTGGCCATTTCGTGAGGTGGAAACATGTCGTATGCTGGACAATCAGGTGAAGAAAATTACGAGATTGGAAAAGTCATTCAGAATAGTCCACAGGCAAGACCTTTTCATAGGAAAGCTAGGTGTCAGCCGGGCAGGGTGGGGCAAAAGATTTTGAAATCCAGTTGTGGTTCATTTTAATGAAGGTTAGATCATCTACATTTTGGGTAGCCAGACGAGTCCTTTTTTCTGTTAGTATTGAACCTGCAGCACTGAATACTCTTTCTGATAGGACACTAGCTGCCGGGCAAGCAAGCTCCTGCAATGCATATTCTGCCAATTCTGGCCAGGTGTCTAATTTGGATGCCCAGTAATCAAATGGGAATGACGGTTGAGGGAGAACGTCGATAAGGGATGAAAAATAGTTTGTAACCATACTGGACAAATGTTGTCTCCTGTCACTTTGAATTGATGCTGCAGTACCTGTCCTGTCTGCGGTCATAGAAAAATCACTCCACAACCTGGTCAGAAAACCCCTCTGTCCAACGCCACTTCTGATTTCTGCCCCTCTAACACCTCTGGTCTGCTGGCCCCTGGAGCTCGTGTGAGAACGATCACGGGCGCTGTGTGCAGGGAATGCCAGAAGCAAACGGTCAACAAGAGTTGATTGTTTTGTTGCTAATATTAGTTCCAAGTTCTCATGTGGCATAATATTTTGCAATTTGCCTTTATAGCGAGGATCAAGGAGGCAGGCCAACCAGTAATCGTCATCGTTCATCATTTTTGTAATGCGTGTGTCCCTTTTGAGGATACGCAAGGCATAATCCGCCATGTGGGCCAAAGTTCCCGTTGTCAAATCTGCGGTTGTGCTTGGTTGAGGGGCAGTTGCAGGCAAATCTACGTCACTTGTGTCCCTCAAAAAACCAGAACCCGGCCTTGCCACGCCACCAATTTCCCGTGCCCCCGGGAAAGCTTCCTCATTAAAAATATACTCATCCCCATCATCCTCCTCATCCTCCACCTCCTCTTCGCCCGGTACCTCGTCATGTACACTGCCCTGACCAGACAATCGCTGACTGTCATCAAGGCTTTCCTCTTCCTCTGGTGCAGACGCCTGATCCTTTATGTGCGTCAAACTTTGCATCAGCAGACGCATTAGGGGGATGCTCATGCTTATTATGGCGTTGTCTGCACTAACCAGCCGTGTGCATTCCTCAAAACACTGAAGGACTTGACACATGTCTTGAATCTTCGACCACTGCACACCTGACAACTCCATGTCTGCCATCCTACTGCCTGCCCGTGTATGTGTATCCTCCCACAAAAACATAACAGCCCGCCTCTGTTCGCACAGTCTCTGAAGCATGTGCAGTGTTGAGTTCCACCTTGTTGCAACGTCTATGATTAGGCGATGCTGGGGAAGGTTCAAAGAACGCTGATAGGTCTGCATACGGCTGGAGTGTACAGGCGAACGGCGGATATGTGCGCAAAGTCCACGCACTTTGAGGAGCAGGTCGGATAACCCCGGATAACTTTTCAGGAAGCACTGCACCACCAGGTTTAAGGTGTGAGCCAGGCAAGGAATGTGTTTCAGTTGGGAAAGGGAGATGGCAGCCATGAAATTCCTTCCGTTATCACTCACTACCTTGCCTGCCTCAAGATCTACAGTGCCCAGCCACGACTGCGTTTCTTGCTGCAAGAACTCGGACAGAACTTCCGCGGTGTGTCTATTGTCGCCCAAACACTTCATAGCCAATACAGCCTGCTGACGTATGCCAGTAGCTGCCCCATAATGGGAGACCTGGTGTGCAACAGTGGCAGGTGCGGATGGAGTGTTTGTGCGACTGCGGTCTGTGGACGAGCTCTTGCTTCTGCAGGAGGACGAGGAGGAGGAGGAGGAGGGGGTGCGAACGGCTACAGACAACTGTTTACTAGACCGTGGGCTAGGCAGAACTGTCCCAAACTTGCTGTCCCCTGTGGACCCTGAATCCACCACATTTACCCAGTGTGCCGTGATGGACACGTAACGTCCCTGGCCATGCCTACTGGTCCATGCATCTGTTGTCAGGTGCACCTTTGTGCTCACAGATTGCCTGAGTGCATGGACGATGCGCTCTTTAACATGCTGGTGGAGGGCTGGGATGGCTTTTCTGGAAAAAAAGTGTCGACTGGGTAGCTCGTAGCGTGGTACAGCGTAGTCCATCAGGTCTTTGAAAGCTTCGCTTTCAACTAACCGGTAGGGCATCATCTCTAACGAGATTAGTCTAGCTATGTGGGCGTTCAAACCCTGTGTACGCGGATGCGAGGCTAAGTATTTCCTTTTTCTAACCATAGTCTCATGTAGGGTGAGCTGGACTGGAGAGCTGGAGATCGTGGAACTAGCGGGGGTGCCGGTGGACATGGCAGACTGAGAGACGGTGGGAGATGGTATTGTTGCCGCCGGTGCCCTAGATGCAGTGTTTCCTACTACGAAACTGGTGATTCCCTGACCCTGACTGCTTTGGCCTGGCAAAGATACCTGCACAGATACAGCAGGTGGTGCGCTAAATGGTGGTCCTACACTGCCGGAAGGGATGTTGCGTTGATGACTAGCTTCATTGGCCGAGGGTGCAACAACCTTAAGGGACGTTTGGTAGTTAGTCCAAGCTTTCAAATGCATGGTGGTTAAATGTCTATGCATGCAACTAGTATTGAGACTTTTCAGATTCTGACCTCTGCTTAAGGAAGTAGAACATTTTTGACAGATGACTTTGCGCTGATCAATTGGATGTTGTTTAAAAAAATGCCAGACTGCACTCTTTCTAGCATCGGATACCTTTTCAGGCATTGCAGACTGAGCTTTAACCGGATGGCCACGCTGTCCTCCACCAGGTTTTGGCTTTGCCACGCGTTTTGGGCAAGATACGGGCCCGGCAGATGGAACCTGTGGCGATGTTGATGCCTGCTGCGGCCCCTCCTCCTCCTCTGCTTCAGAACTGCTGCCGCCTGCACCCTGTTCCCCCAATGGCTGCCAATCGGGGTCAAGAACTGGGTCATCTAATAACTCTTCTTGTACCTCCTGCGCAACTTCGTCTGTGTCACCGTGTCGTTCGGTGGTATAGCGTTCGTGATGGGGCAACATAGTCTCATCAGGGTCTGATTCTTGATCAGCACCCTGCGAGGGCAATGTTGTGGTCTGAGTCAAAGGACCAGCATAGTAGTCTGGCTGTGGCTGTGCGTCAGTGCACTCCATGTCAGATTCAATTTGTAATGGGCATGGACTGTTAACTGCTTCACTTTCTAAGCCAGGGACGGTATGTGTAAAGAGCTCCATGGAGTAACCCGTTGTGTCGCCTGCTGCATTCTTCTCTGTTGTTGTTTTTGCTGAAGAGGACAAGGAAGTGACTTGTCCCTGACCGTGAACATCCACTAACGACGCGCTGCTTTTACTTTTACCAGTTTCACGAGATGAGGCAAAAGAGCTAGAGGCTGAGTCAGCAAGATAAGCCAAAACTTGCTCTTGCTGCTCCGGCTTTAAAAGCGGTTTTCCTAATCCCAGAAAAGGGAGCGTTCGAGGCCTTGTGTAGCCGGACGACGAACCTGGCTCCACAGCTCCAGACTTAGGTGCAATATTTTTTCCCCCACGACCACCTGATGCTCCACCACTACCACTACCCTCATTACCAGCTGACAATGAACGCCCCCGGCCACGACCTCTTCCACTAGACTTCCTCATTGTTTTAAAAACGTAACCAAACTAACGTTATTTGTTGCAGTCACACAACTTACACGGTGAGCTATAACTTCAGTATGATTTAGCTACCCCTTTACAGGTTGGTGAGACCACAGCGAAAATCAGGCCCAATGTTACACACTCTTTTTTTGGTGGCTGCAAATTAGAGAGATGCCCCACACGCAGGACTGTCACTGAAGCACAAATGTTAATATTAATGTCACACTATTATTTTTTTTTTATTTTTATTTTTTTCAGGAACACTTTAGAAACCCCCCAAAAAAAAAAAAATAGATTTTTGCAGGGAGAATTTAGAAAACAAATGTAACAAACTATATGCTTTCTATGGGCCACTGAGTGAGAGATGACGCACACAGGAATCAGGAGTGGCACACAAGCCCAGAGGCCAATATTTTTCTACCAATGATTGATGGAGTTATTTTCTCTGGTAGATTTTGGAACCCAAATCAAGGAAAAAAAATGTAGGCTTTCTATGGACCACAATTGGAGAGAGAGAGAGAGAGAGATGGCACACCCAGGAGTCAAGACTGGCACACAAGCAGAAAGGCCAATATTAATCTCCCACTGTTTTTTTTGGTTGTTTTTTTTTTTTTTTTTTTCAGGGAGACTTTAGAAAAAAAAATAATAAAAAAAATATGATTTTATCAGGAAGAATTTAGAAACCAAATAAAATAAAATGATTTTTTCAGGGAGAATTTATAAAACAAATAAAACCAAAAATAGGCGTTCTATGGCCCACTGACTGAGAGATGACGCACCCAGGAGTCAAGACTGGCACACAAGCAGAAAGGCCAATATTAATCTCCCACTGTTTTTTTTGGTTGTTTTTTTTTTTTTTTTTTCAGGGAGACTTTAGAAAAAAAAATAATAAAAAAAATATGATTTTATCAGGAAGAATTTAGAAACCAAATAAAATAAAATGATTTTTTCAGGGAGAATTTATAAAACAAATAAAACCAAAAATAGGCGTTCTATGGCCCACTGACTGAGAGATGACGCACCCAGGAGTCAAGACTGGCACACAAGCAGAAAGGCCAATATTAATCTCCCACTGTTTTTTTTTTTTTTTTTCAGGGAGACTTTAGAAAAAAAAATAATAAAAAAAATATGATTTTATCAGGAAGAATTTAGAAACCAAATAAAATAAAATAATTTTTTCAGGGAGAATTTAGAAAACAAATAAAACCAAAAATAGGCGTTCTATGGCCCACTGACTGAGAGATGACGCACACAGGAGTCAGGAGTGGCACACAAACCCAGAGGCCAATATTTTTCTACCAATGATTGATGTAGTTATTTTCTCTGGTAGATTTTAGAACCCAAATCAAGGAAAAAAAATATAGGCTTTCTATGGACCACAATTGGAGAGAGAGAGAGAGAGAGAGAGAGAGAGAGAGATGGCACACCCAGGAGTCAAGACTGGCACACAAGCAGAAAGGCCAATATTAATCTCCCACTGTTTTTTTTGGTTGTTTTTTTTTTTTTTTTTTTCAGGGAGACTTTAGAAAAAAAAATAATAAAAAAAATATGATTTTATCAGGAAGAATTTAGAAACCAAATAAAATAAAATGATTTTTTCAGGGAGAATTTATAAAACAAATAAAACCAAAAATAGGCGTTCTATGGCCCACTGACTGAGAGAGAGAGAGAGATGGAACGCTTAGTACTGGCACACAAGCCCAAAGGGCAATATTAATCTCCCTTTTTTTTTCCAGGGAGAATTTCTGAAACCCAAAAAAAAAATAAAATAGGCTTTCTATGGCCCACTATTTGTGAGAGAGATGGGACGCTCAGGACTGGCACAGATGGCACGCTCAGGACTGGCACAGAAGCCCAGAGGCCAATATTAATCTCCCTTTTTTTCTGGGAGAATTTATAAAACCAAAAAAATATTTAAATAGGCTTTCTATGGCCCACTATTTGTGAGAGAGATGGCACGCTCAGGACTGGCACAGATGGCACGCTCACAACTGGCACACAAGCCCAGAGGCCAATATTAATCTCCCTTTTTTCAGGGAGAATTTCTAAAACCCAAAAAAAAAATAAAATAGGCTTTCTATGGCCCACTATTTGTGAGAGAGATGGGACGCTCAGGACTGGCACAGATGGCACGCTCAGGACTGGCACAGAAGCCCAGAGGCCAATATTAATCTCCCTTTTTTTCTGGGAGAATTTATAAAACCAAAAAAATATTTAAATAGGCTTTCTATGGCCCACTATTTGTGAGAGAGATGGCACGCTCAGGACTGGCACAGATGGCACGCTCACAACTGGCACACAAGCCCAGAGGCCAATATTAATCTCCCTTTTTTCAGGGAGAATTTCTAAAACCCAAAAAAAAAATAAAATAGGCTTTCTATGGCCCACTATTTGTGAGAGAGATGGGACGCTCAGGACTGGCACAGATGGCACGCTCAGGACTGGCACAGAAGCCCAGAGGCCAATATTAATCTCCCTTTTTTTCTGGGAGAATTTATAAAACCAAAAAAATATTTAAATAGGCTTTCTATGGCCCACTATTTGTGAGAGAGATGGCACGCTCAGGACTGGCACAGATGGCACGCTCACAACTGGCACACAAGCCCAGAGGCCAATATTAATCTCCCTTTTTTCAGGGAAAATTTATAAAACAAAAAAAAAAATTAAATAGGCTTTCTATGGCCCACTATTTGTGAGAGAGATGGCACGCTCAGGGCTGGCACAGATGGCACGCTCAGGACTGGCACACAAGCCCAGAGGCCAATATTAATCTCCCTTTTTTTCAGGGAGAATTTATAAAACCAAAAAAAAAAATAAATAGGCTTTCTATGGCCCACTATTTGTGAGAGAGATGGCACACTCAGGACTGGCACACAAGCCCAAAGGCCAATATTAATCTCCCACTGTATTTTTATCAGGGAGAATTTATACACCCCACAAAAAAAAATACAGAAAAATGAAAAGGCTTTCTATGGCCCACTATGTGAGAGAGATGGCACACACAGGGATGGCACTCTAGCAGAAATGCCAAATTGCCAATCTTAATCTCCCACCAAAAAAAAAAAAAAAAAAAAAACAGGGAATGTCCTACAATTACTATCTCCCTGCCTGCAGTAATCTCAGCCAGGTATGGCAGGCAGCTACTATCTCCCTGCCTGCAGTAATCTCAGCCAGGTATGGCAGGCAGCAATAAGGAGTGGACTGATGCACAAATGAAATAAAAAGTGTGGACAAACAAAAAAGATAGCTGTGCAGAAAGGAAGGAACAAGAGGATTTGTGCTTTGAAAAAAGCAGTTGGTTTGCACAGCGGCGTACACACAGCAATGCAGCTATCAGGGAGCCTTCTAGGGCAGCCCAATGAGCTACAGCGCTGAGGGGAAAAAAAAAAAAAAAAAAAATTCCACTGTCCCTGCACACCGAGGGTGGTGTTGGACAGTGCAAATCGCTGCAGCACAAGCGGTTTTGTGGTTAATGGACCCTGCCTAACGCTATCCCTGCTTCTGACAAAGCGGCAGCAACCTCTCCCTAAGCTCAGATCAGCAGCAGTAAGATGGCGGTCGGCGGGAACGCCTCTTTATAGCCCCTGTGACGTCGCAGACAGCAAGCCAATCACTGCAATGCCCTTCTCTAAGATGGTGGGGACCAGGACCTATGTCATCACGCTGCCCACACTCTGCGTTTACCTTCATTGGCTGAGAAATGGCGCTTTTCGCGTCATTGAAACGCGACTTTGGCGCGAAAGTCGCGTACCGCATGGCCGACCCCGCACAGGGGTCGGATCGGGTTTCATGAAACCCCGACTTAGCCAAAAGTCGGCGACTTTTGAAAATGTTCGACCCGTTTCGCTCAACCCTAGTTGCCATCTTTACAGGTTCTCTATGTATGTTACCTCCGCGTCGAGAACATCAAGAGTCTCTATGTGAATCCTCTGCGTCCCGTCTTCTCATTTACATCCTCATTGGTGGGCCGCCTGCATGGGTTTACATTCACTCCAGTTTGGTTTGGGAGGTTTCTTTGCTTATGAAAAGCAAAGTTTGCATGAAGGTGAGGATTCCGAGACTTTAAAGGGTTATTCTCATGTCAGGCTTTCATGACTACAGGAGCTAGAGCTATGGAAAAAATGGAGGGTTTGGGGCAAGGCAGCAACCTGGGCATCGGGTCTCCATCATGTAAATTCAGGAGAACCTTCTACCAGTGCGGTGTGGGACACAGGTACATGTGGCTGATGCCAGTGAGAGACCATGTTGCAACCTGACAAGCGTATTCCTATTTTAATTTAACACATTCAAGATATTTTTCAAGTTAAAGCGAGTCCATCAGCACAAAATGACTGTTCAATCCAAGCGCAGGAGCTCGGTGCACCCTTGGTGTGGCCAAACATTTAGGCCCACCTTCCCTCCTACTTGTTTTCCATCTATCTCCTCCCTCATCTTCCTTTATTGACAGGTCAGGCTTTAAAGAAGCCAGAGAAGTCAGAGATAGGCGGAAATTCTAAAACAAGTACAGTAGGTGGGAAGGTGCACTGAACTGCTCGGCCACACCAAGGGTGCACCAAGTGCCTGTTTGTGCAGTCAATTTGGGCAGATAGACTCCCGTTAAGCCTCTGCCCGTGTGATAATTGAAGAGGCAGCACCCTTAACGTGCGAACTTGGATTAGAACTGTATTAGCATCTTTTGTTCTGGAACCATTGTAGCACAAACATCACGAGGTGCGCACCTTATGAGCGTGCAGACATGGCAAGGTCGTATTCTGTGAAAGGTGCTGACACAGCAGCAATGAGGACCCATTAAAGGGAATCTGTCACCTCAAATTGGCGGGCTATGTAAATGCCCTATGTCCGGTCCAATGGGCGGTGTTTCGTCTTCTTTTCTCCACCCCATCCTTCCCCGCTGTCCGCAATATTTTCGTGAATTTGAGTAGGTGTCCTCCGTAGTTTGCGCGTGCGCAATGCAATCTTGCCTCGCGCACGCGCAGTATGCTTTGCCCATCTGCGGGCAATGCCGAAAAGCATTACTGCGCATGCCAAGAACACAGCGACATACTTCCGGGACATTTTCCTTCTCGCTTCATGTGGATGATGCGTCCCTACATCATCCACACAATCTCCCCGCCATCACGCTCCTGCGCAGGCATACTCACGAGGGCAGAGCAAAGTATTGCAGTGTGCATGCTCTTTGGGGCTCTTTGACCTTTTCTGGCGCATGCGCACTGCAGCGCTTTTTTTCTCTGCCCTCATCAGTATGCCTGCGCAAAAGCGCGATGCCGGGAAAGCTATGTGGATGAGGTAGGGAGGCATCATCCACACAAAGAAAGAAGGAGGGCGGCATCGAAAGAAGAAATAAGGCACCGGATCAAGACCAGCAACATTCCTTGGCCCGGACCGCCGCACCCGGGCCGTGAGTATAGTAAGAGGTATTGTTCTTGTCTTGCAGATCGGGGGCAGATATGCAGCATTACAGAATGCTGTATATCAGGCCTAAAAGGTACAGGTCGTATCTCATATCGACCAAACCTGGTGACAGGTTGGCTTTAAGAATCATAACGTCTGAGTCAAACTTTGGGAGATTCTTTTATGGGTGCCATACAGTGCCATCACCACTAACATACACTGCAAAAATAATCTACAGCACCTTGCCTAAGTCTACTAGAATTAGCAATAAATACTGCCATCCAGTGCTGAAATAATACCAGTATTGACCACAATACAACTCTATACATAATGTAATCCAATAAACATGGTATACAATTTAGTAATATTAGTATTCATGATGCATACCAGTCTACATAAGCAGCTGCATTAATGTAGCCGGAGCTGGCTAAAACCAGTGTATGACAGATGGAAGATAAAGGTTCACAATGTGTTTGCTCTAGATAAGGATCTTTCCCTTTAGTTTCCAACAATAAAGTTGCGTGTTTTTGTTAAAAACAGAACTTTCTCTGATTGTTGAGGGACACTGTTAATAAGTACACACCAATAGGGATAAGCTGAGCGTATGTACCAACAACACCACAAAGAAGCTTGTTTGTAGGAAACTCTTTATGATGTAGACTAGATCAAACCTGAATTATATCTTCATGGAATACATTGCAGCATGCTTTACTTTGGCCTGTTTTATGGGCCAGAATAATGTATTTAATGCAAAGGGATCTCCGGCACACGTCCCAGCACAAGTAATTGCACATGGAGGCAGTAAAGTCCGCACTTGGTGGTCAAGACTGGTCCCAGTTCCAATACGGCAGTCCAAACCTGGCCATAAGCTGGTAATTCTATCAGCAAAAGTCTTTTCGTCGATCCACATCCACCGACTTTAGAACCTCAAATATTGGCCATGACCATAGCACACGGTCTATGTACAAGAGCACAAACTTATATAAGGGGATGAAACAGTAAAGAGACGCGCACAATAGTGTTTAAAGGTACCGTTACACTAAACGATTTACCAACGATCACGACCAGCGATACGACCTGGCCATGATCGTTGGTAAGTTGTTGTGTGGTCGCTGGGGAGCTGTCACACAGACGGCTCTCTCCAGCGACCAACGATCCGGGGAACAACTTCGGCATCGTTGAAACTGTCTTCAATGATGCCGAAGTCCCCGGGTAACCATCGGGTTACTAAGTGCAGGGCCACGCTTAGTAACCCGATATTTACCCTGGTTACCATCGTAAAAGTGAAAAAAAAAACAGTACATACTCACATTCCGATGTCTGTCACGTCCCCCGGCGTCAGCTTCCCTGCACTGTGTAAACACCGGCTGTAAAGCAGAGCGGTGACATCACCGCTGTGCTCTGCTTTACGGCCGGCCGGCACTGACACAGTCAGTGCGGGAAGCTGACGCCAGGGGACGTGACAGACATCGGAATGTGAGTATGTACTGTTTTTTTTTTTTTACTTTTACAATGGTAACCAGGGTAAATATTGGGTTACTAAGCGCGGCCCTGCACTTAGTAACTCAATATTTACCCTGGTTACCAGTGAACACATCGCTGGATCGGCGTCACACACACCGATCCAGCGATGACAGCGGGTGATCAGCGACCAAAAAAAGGTCCTGATCACTCCCCAACGACCAACGATCTCCCAGCAGGGGCCTGATCGTTGTTCGCTGTCACGCATAACGATTTCGTTAACGATAACGGCCTCGACCAATCAGAGACGCGGGATGTCTA
This sequence comes from Ranitomeya imitator, assembly GCF_032444005.1. Lineage (NCBI taxonomy): Eukaryota > Metazoa > Chordata > Amphibia > Anura > Dendrobatidae > Ranitomeya > Ranitomeya imitator. The sequence continues at coordinate 118,768,288 of NC_091291.1, forward strand.
CATCCTTTATGACATCATCGTCGCTGTGCCCGTCGCTGATTGGTCGAGGCCTGGCGGCCTCGACCAATCAGAGATGCGGGATTTCCTGGACAGACAGACAGACAGACAGACAGAAAGACAGACAGACAGACGGAAAAACCCTTAGGCAATTATATATATATATATATATATATATATATATATATATTATATATTACAGTCCAAAAGTTTGGACACACCTTCTCATTTAAAGATTTTTCTGTATTTTCAGGACTATGAAAATTGTACATTCACACTAAAGGCATCAAAACTATGAATTAACACATGTGGAATTATATACTTAACAAAAAAGTGTGAAACAATTGAAATTATGTTTTATATTCTAGGTTCTTCAAAGTAGCCACCTTTTGCTTTGATGACTGCTTTGCACTCTCTTGGCATTCTCTTGATGAGCTTCAAGAGGTAGTCACCGGGAATGGTCTTCCAACAATCTTGAAGGAGTTCCCAGAGATGCTTAGCACTTGTTGGCCCTTTTGCCTTCACTCTGCGGTCCAGCTCACCCCAAACCATCTCCATTGGGTTCAGGTCTGGTGACTGTGGAGGCCAGGTCATCTGGTGTAGCCCCCATCACTCTCCTTCTTGGTCAAATAGCCCTTACACAGCCTGGAGGTGTTTGGGGTCATTGTCCTGTTGAAAAATAAATGATGGTCCAACTAAACGCAAACCGGATGGAATAGCATGCCGCTGCAAGATGCTGTGGTAGCCATGCTGGTTCAGTATGCCTTTAATTTTGAATAAATCCCCAACAGTGTCACCAGCAAAGCCCCCCCACACCATCACACCTCCTCCTCCATGCTTCACGGTGGGAAACACGCATGTAGAGTCCATCCGTTCACCTTTTCTGCGTCGCACAAAGACACGGTGGCTGGAACCAAAGATCTCAAATTTGGACTCATCAGACCAAAGCACAGATTTCCACTGGTCTAATGTCCATTCCTTGTGTTCTTTAGCCCAAACAAGTCTCTTCTGCTTGTTGCCTGTCCTTAGCAGTGGTTTCCTAGCAGCTATTTTACCATGAAGGCCTGCTGCACAAATTCTCCTCTATAGGCTGGGATCACACATATACTCGAGATACGACCGAGTCTCGCAGGTGAAATCTCTCCTCTGGCACCGGCACTCCGGAGCAGAGCGTGCAGCCGCACAACAATACATGGAGCTGCACGCTCCGCTCCCAAGTGCCGGTGCCATAGGAGGGATTTCTCGCGTATGTGTGATCACGGCCTAACAGTTGTTGTAGAGATGTGTCTGCTGCTAGAACTCTGTGTGGCATTGACCTGGTCTCTAATCTGAGCTGCTGTTAACCTGCGATTTCTGAGGCTGGTGACTCGGATAAACTTATCCTCAGAAGCAGAGGTGACTCTTGGTCTTCCTTTCCTGGGGCGGTCCTCATGTGAGCCAGGTTCTTTGTAGCACTTGATGGTTTTTGCCACTGCACTTAGGGACACTTTCAAAGTTTGCCCAATTTTTCGGACTGCCTGACCTTCATTTCTTAAAGTAATGATGGCCACTCATTTTTCTTAGCTGCTTTTTTCTTGCCATAATACAAATTGTAACAGTCTATTCAGTAGGACTATCATCTGTGTATCCACCAGACTTCTGCACAACACAACTCATGGTCCCAACCCCATTTATAAGGCAAGAAATCCCACTTATTAAACCTGACAGGGCACACCTGTGAAGTGAAAACCATTCCCGGTGACTGCCTCTTGAAGCTCATCAAAAGAATGCCAAGAGTGTGCAAAGCAGTCATCAAAGCAAAAGGTGGCTACTTTGAAGAACCTAGAATATAAGACATAATTTCAGTTGTTTCACACTTTTTTGTTAAGTATATAATTCCACATGTGTTAATTCATAGCTTTGATGCCTTCAGTGTGAACGCACAATTATCATAGTCATGAAAATACAGAAAAATCTTTAAATGAGAAGGTGTGTCCAAACTTTTGGTCTGTACTGTATATCTCTGCATAGATATCCTGCTTAATTGTATCACTGTGTTCTGATTGTACCATGTTGTATTGCACTATCATTGTTCACTTTTACTCTCGATAGTGTGCCTACATATTTATCGTGCTAGCTAAACTGATTGTTAAGTACTGTACCTCTGTCTCCTCATTGTCTGGCATGTTGCCTTGGCGTACCTGTTAACATAACCACAACCGGATCTAGTGTTGTTCTTCTCTGGGATTATTAGATCCCACAATTACTTTTGATGATTATAGACGCTACTTCTCCATAGTCCATGAAGATCTGGAGCACAACCTGCCCGGTCCCCGTCCATCAGCCACTCTCCACTCTTTATGCTCATCCTATAAGTTTTCAGCAGGGGTGTAACTAGAGTCTTAGGGTCCTGGGGCAAGTTTTGGACCTGTCTCCACCCCCACCAACTCGTTGCTTTGATGTGTGGGCCCCGGTCAGTCTCCTAACATCTGTAAGGATATATGTGACCCCTCCCTCTAAAATCGCAAAACAAGGAAAAACGCACAACCCACAGACAGATCTTGGTCGGGGAAAAAAAGGTAATGTTCGTGGTAGGCCCTATTGCGCCCAAGGTGAACAACAGATAACCCTAACACCCACAAGACTCCTGCCCTGACAAGCGCAGTCCACTACTATCCTTGCCTGGATTGCCCCATAGCAGACCTACGTTCCTCCCGACGTGTAGCCGCACTGATTCTTTACTTCCAAGCTCACTTTGAGGCCGGCGTCACACTCAGCTTAGGGAAATACGGTCCATATTTTACAGGCGTAATACGCAAAAATGATCCCAAAGCAGTGATCCGTATGTCATCCGTATGCAGGGTGTGTCTGCGTATTTTACACATGTTAACCTCCGTATGTAATCCGTATGGCATCTGTAATGCGTTTTTTTCTCGCAACCTTGCAAAATGGACATATAAAATGAATCCATGGGCTCAAATATTCCTGAAAACATATATACAGTCTCTCTCTCTCTCTCTATATATATATATATAATTGAGACACACATATATATATATATATATATATATATATATATATATATATATTAATATTTCATACAGTGCTAGATAGCATAAAAGCCAGTAATTCAATTACCGGCTTTTGCTATCTCCTTATCAAGCCCGACAGGATATGAGACAAGGTTTCCATACAGTAAACCATTTCATATCTCTTTTTTTTGCATATTCCTCACTAATCATGTTAGTAGAGCGGGTGTGCAAAATTTGGGGGCTCTAGCTGTTAAAATTAAGGGTTAAATCGCGGAAAAAACTGGTGTGGGCTCCCGCGCAATTTTCTCCGCCAGATTTTCTTACAGATGTGTCTTTTCTGGGTTGGCTGGGGGCAGATGTTTTTAGCCGGGGGGGGGGGGGGGGGGGCAATTACCGTGGACCCTCTCTAGACTAGTCACTGGCTTTCCCACTCTGGCGGAGAAAATTGCGCAGGAGCCCACGCCAGTTTTTTCTGCGATTTAACCCTTTATTTTAACAGCTAGAGCCACAAAATTTTGCACACACAAACTACTAACATTATTAGTGAGGGATATGTTAAAGAAAAAGGGATAAGAGATCGTTTACTGTATGTAAACCAGGTCTCATATCCTGTTGGGTTTGATAAGGAGATAGCAAAAGCCGGCAATTGAATTACCGGCTATTCTGCTATCTAGCTCTGTATTAAATATAAATATATATATGTGTGTCTCACTGATTATATATATATATATATATATATATATATATATATATATATATATATATAATCTACCTATACTATGTGTAGACATTTATTCTATGTATTCTAACCTGTCAGTGTGATTTTACTGTACACCGCACTGAATTACCGGCTTTTCTATAGAACACCGCTGCGTATTTCTAGCAAGTCACACTGACGGCCCGTGTGTAATCCATATTTTTCTCGCCCCCATAGACTTTCATTGGCGGATTTTTTGCACAATACGCTGACAAATGCAGCATGCTGCGATTTTCTATGCCTGTAAAATACAGCCGAGAAATATACAGCAGATAGGAGCTGCCCCATAATCATTGGTCATTGTGCAATGCGTAGTTTTTGCGCCTCTCATACGTCCGTAAAACTCTCTAGTGTGACGCCAGCCTTAGACAGGTGGACATCCCTGCACAGGAACTTTGGACACGTGCAGTAGCTTTCCTCTGAACACCTATTATAGGAGAAACAAATGGACAAACTCAGTAACTCACTGGTGAAGTTCTTTGGAGTTGAAGTCCTTAATTTCCCGTATTCTTTTCCATTCAGCCAAGAATGCTTTTACACCTCTATATAAACTAAATGGCGCCCTACACAGTAATAAGTCCATCCCTTATTGTCATACTCCAGATTCCCCCCCCACAACTAATAGTAGCCCTTCTGCAGACACATGGTAATAGCGTCTCCTTTGTGCCCCCATGCAGAAGTCATGTGCCCAATGCAATATTTATGTCCCTATTTGGGCCCCGTACAATATTTATGTCCCCATTTATGACCCAATAAAATATTTATGTCCCCCTTTACGGTCCATACAATTATAATTTCCCTGATGCAAAAAAAATGTCCTCTTTCTACCTTAAAAGACTGGTACGTAATACTAGTGATGTTCCCTTTGTGCTCTGATGCTCCAGATTTCAATGAAAAGAACATTCAAACACTTCTCTCCCACGTTGAGCGCCAGGCACAGGCAGTTTGATGATACGACAATATCGCGCTTCCTGATTTATTTGCGTACTCCTGAGATCTGGTATGTCACAGGCTTTAAGGGGATTGTCCAGTCTTTTCACAAAAGTGTTCAGTCACTCTATGTGAATGCAGACTGGTGAATTCTCACATTGTGCGCAACGCGCGCTGTGGGGATTCTCTTGTGCCGGTGGCGCGACTGGGCGGTCAAGTGACTGCAAGTCTGTGTTATGTCTACTCTCCGCCACATTACGACTAGTCGTGCATTGCCTCACTAAATACAAGTGAAATGAGTGAGGTCACGCACGTGTATTCGTAATGTGGCCTAGACCATGCATATCACAACTTGCGGTCACATGACAGTGCAGCGCCCCAGAGTCCTGGTCGTTGCAGTAATGTCATTCTTCCAGCAGGGGGAGTGATGTTATGTCTGGAGGCACTAAAGGAGATCACCTTACCAGGTATCACAAACCACACAATACACTTCACACTCCGGTCCACCAGGGGGAGCTATGCTCCTATCTATTAGGGCACTCCTCACAATTAGGTAAAACTGGTGGCTTGGACAGGAAGTTAGGCAGAAGCTGACTGGGCATTGATCTAGGCAGATGCTGCCTGGGCTTCACCCAGGCAGCACCTGTCAGGCAGACAGGGGAAAGGAGGAATATCAAACAGCTGCAGACAGAGAGGTCCCTGACAGGGGTGGGATCCTGTCAGAGGCCTAGCCAGAGGGTTACGGAGCCGCGCCTGCCCCACGTGCGGCAGCATCCTAAGAAAGGACACAAAGGGAATTGCGTTGCTGAGAGTGAGAAACAAAGTCATAGCGAAAGGAGAGGAAACCAGAAGGAGTTCTGCCCTGTAAAAGGCTGCCTCCTTCTGAGGCGCAGAAGCCGGTAGCCAGAATACTGAGGGAGCAATCGTCTCCAAGCCTTGCTTCAGAGACTGGCAGGACATCTAGTTCCATATTAGTTGCCCGACCCATACCCAGGAGGCACGGTGGCAACTTGTGGGGGCTGGGGAGTCGTAGGGTCCCTGTAAAAATCCTCAGGCCATCAGTCATACGGGTTTGTCCTATCCTTACCATGAGGGGGACAGAGAGAAAGAGAAATAACATCTAGAACATCAACAACAGTTGTGAGGACCTCACCGAGAAGCTCAGCAGCGAGAGACTACAACACTCAGGCGCTAGAGGAAGGCTACTGATTTCCACCTGGATAAGGGGACTCTGGATTTGCCTTCAGACCAGTCGGACTCTGCCTTCTTTGTGGTCTGTGCTCTGGACTGTGGACACTGAAGCCTTCAGTAAAGGTAAAGAGACTGCACCCATTGTGTCCTCGTTATTATCTGCGCCTTACATCATCCACTATCTACACTCTGGGAAGCCCAGGGGATACACTTGACCTGTGGGAAGGTATACCATCTAGCTGCCATAACATCACCCCAGCGGACCCCTAAGCAGCGTCGGTCGACCTGACCAAATACCACAGGTGCCGTCACGAACATTATCCTATAAACATTTGTCCTTTTATTGGACGCCACTCAAAGGGCCACGGACCGGGTCAGGCCACCGTGACATCCCCGACGAGAACCGGAGGACCTGGTACCGAGTGCCCCATTGCCCTGACGTGGGGGCGCTCCAACAGCTCAGTTTTGTCACCAGAACCAGTTTTGAGCATGATGTGAAGATTCACAAGTCTGCAGTCACTGAGAGTGAAGGGAAATGTAAGAATCCCTGGTCACACATTGCATTACCCTCCTCCCGGGGTCAGTGGCTCCTTATGTGCTCTGTGTCAGGATATGGATACTGTTATAGACTACACCCCGCAGGGGTGGACACGTACAGAAGAGGGCCCCTGTGCATGAACAGCATGAGGGCCCTTTGTGGTCCAATAATGTGTACGTGAGAAAAGCTGCTTTTGAGGTGGTAGCGGCCCCCTTATCTCTTAGGCCCCTCTGCAGCTGAATAGGTTGTACCAATGGAATGTCCGCCCCTGGTTCCCCATCAGGTCTTTGTTGGCTGGGCTGCAGCGGTGATGTCCTGTGCGCTGCAGCCAATTACTGGCCTCAGCGGCCTGTGATTGGCTGCAGTGGTCACATGGTGTAGACAGGATGTCACTACTGGGGACCTGTCAACACAGACCAGTAGGAGGCGGCAGAGAGGCAGTGCTGGACTATCAGGGGCTGCGATAGGTAAACCCACTAGTCTGACATTGAGAATGGCAAGGTCATTACAGTGCAGGCCGTTCTTACCATTTTAACTCTTCCTACCTTCCGCTCTAATACAGCCGCATCTTAAGAAACTGCTGAGGAAGTGTAATTGATATAGAGTTGGCCGGTCAGCAAGGTGTCAGGCAGCAAATTACGGTGACATGATGCTGCATTCTTCTGCCCTTCTGCCTTGAAGGTTATCATTGAATTTTCCCAGTTGTCGCCACTTATGTCAAAGTTAGTTTCTGGTCAGGAGGAAGATTAATATTGATGTTATTTACCCTTCTGGACCCCGGCCCAGGAGGGAGATTTCTCCACACACTGCGTATTTTCTACACTGCACCACGCGCGATTAATCTCATTTTATCATTAAGTTATAAACCTACATTACACAAAGTGGCAGCTGGGAGCGATCTGGGCACCGGCCATAGGGCGAAGTATCATTATCTTTTATTATTTTGTGCAAGACCTGCTCTTTAATGGAGGCTGTAGCTGACCAGTTAGTTCTGCGCCCCATTCAAGTTTAGCACCTTGATGAGTTGCCTTAAATGGAATTCGTCACCAGGTTTTTGCCACAGCATCCAAGAGCAGCATGATGTAGGGGCAGAGACCCTGATTCCAGCGATGTGTCACTTGCTAGGGTGCTTGCTGCAGTTTTGATAAATCAAAGCCAGGAGGGGCATAACTAAGCGAGCACCTGACTCTTCCCTAGAGGCCCTGATGGTGGAGTTAGACTTGGCTCCAGGTGCATGACAGGTGCCATTCCAGGACGGACCCACGAAGCCGTGACAGCTGACCCCCACAGGGGACAGGGAGGCAGGACCGTAATTGGTTAGTGGGATGGTGCGGTACAAGCAGGACTGGAACTGGAACACAGGATGCCCACAATATGGGATAAGAAATGCAGGTTCTCAGGTGCAAGTTCAGACTTGGTAGGTAAGCGGCACAGGTACAGGTCAGACTGGACAGGATCGGGACTAGGCACAGACAGGATGGATTTGGGTATGGGAATAGCAGGATGGACTGGGACAGGAACAGAAAGAGCGGAACGGGTCAAGAGCATGGGGACCTTACAACTAACCAGCAGAAACACATAGACTAACTAAGTTGCTTAGGCACCTACCAATAGGGGAGGGTGCCTTATATAAAAAATGTCTCGCAGCTATTTGCTGGGGACATCTTTAGCAGCGTGCTCACTGGCCCCCTAAGAGTCAGGGAGATGCGCCCCAAGCCACTCTCAGGAGAACTGTGCGCCTCGCACATGCCCTGGCAGCAGACGGACGCCGAGGGAGCATGGACGGGAAAGTACACACGCCGGCGTCCCTGCAGAGGAGGAGGTGAGGACGCGTGCAAGGGTGCCGGCGGTGTCCTAGCATTTATCCTTAGGATTGGTCCTCGATATCAGATCAGTAGAGATCCAACACTCAGATTTCAGTTTGAAAAATGAGCAATTAGAGAAAAAACAATATACGATTTAAGGAGATTCGTGCAGTGGCCTTCTAAAAGGTGAACTATGATGTGTTTAGCTAAAATTATTGCTATTATTTGCACGCTTTTTAGGAATTGTAAAGACAATTGCATCTCTATGGTCACATCTGCTTTGCAGCCACTGTTACCAATTCTATATATAAAAAAACAGGGGTGTTGCTGTGAGCACATTCCTCATACAATGTGATGGGCGCTGATGGTGTAAATAAGGCTGGGGTTTTATCCTGTATAGCATATGATGCACAGAGATAGTGCCCTCTAGTGGAGAAGCAATGACAGTTACCATGTGCATTAATTCTAGGCATAACTTAACCGATTGTGAATGTCATAAAACCAGAAAAGAGGATTGTATTTGCACTTGACGTAAATAATAAAATACCCAATGCCAAAACGGAGATTTCACTGCATTTTCTAACACTGTCAGAGTGACATACTGCCTCATTTAAACAAACATTATGTTATAATAAAATCCTATATTTCCTGGAAATGAAGCGTGTCTATTAGAATGTAACATTAGTGAGGATCCGTGATTGTTATACGACTAAGGCTGGGTTATACTGAGCTGTACTGGCAAAAGGAGCTTAAAGGAGAACTCCACGAATAGACTAAAACATTAGCGGTTACTTTCTAACCATGCTGGGAGTTGTTGTTTCTCAACAGCTGGAGAGACATAGATGAGTGACTGTGTATCTTGTAAAAGTTTGGAGACAAAATTAAGGGGTAAATCTATGTGAAACTGATGTTTTGACAGTTTTTTTCTGTGTCACATTGCAACGACTACAGTGCCAGTAGTAGTCTGTAACAGAGACAGCCTGTAGAAATGGCCCATAGCGGAGCTAACGTTCAAGAGTACTGCTCCAGCAAAGACATCTTGAAATGGTTGAGCAGAGTGGCCCCTTTAGGGGAGTGCTACCTCTAAGTCCCCTATAGATTTGTCCTTGGTGCCCCTGTAACAAAAGACGCCTGGGACTGCGGGGTGTAGACCTAAAGCTTGGACTGTCTGCTATATCAAACGGTCTCCGGACCAGAATCTCTTACCTTCCGGTGTCCCCAGGGCGGCATTTCATTAGCCAGGACCGGCATGACATCATCTGTGCGTCCTGCTCATCTCTAGTTGGGACCTGTGGATTTTTTTTTTCCTTCAGTCACAGTCGGAGCCGCCAGAACGTTCTCATCTTTACGTAGCTTCACTATATGATATCCACCTTTTTTGTGCATCTGTAAGGCCGTGTTCACACGTTGCAGAAATACTCTTTTTTTTTGTTTTCTGCAGATTCCGCACCAAAATACACAATAAAAATCTTCTCCCCCTTATTTGATGCGTTTTTGGTGCAGATGTGAAGCCGCGTTTTTAATGTGCTTTTTCTGGTACAGAAGCTTTGATTCCGCACTTAATAAAGTAACTGCAGTTTTGTTTTTTTGCATGCGTTTTTTTAGGCTCCACACAGAAGACGAGAGAGAAAAAAAAGCCCCAAAACTGCACAGTTCAGCCGCATCTTTAGACCACATCCATGAAATCACATCCACTTTGCTTGGACAGTTAGGCTATGTGCACACATTGCGGAATGGGGTGCAGAATTTTCCGCACAAAATCTGCATCTTCTGGCAGAAAACGCAGGTGCAGTTTTGCCGCGGATTTTATGCGGATTTTGTGCGTTTTTGTTGCGGAATTGATGCGGATTTTGTGCGGATTTTCTGTGTTTTTTACCCCTGCGAATTTCTAGAATGGAAGGGGTCAGAAACGCTGCAGTTCTGCACAAAAGAAGTAGCATGCTACTTCTTTTGATCCGCAGCGGTTTTCATGCAGATTTTTCCGCACCATTAGCACAGCATTTTTTTTTTTCTATTGACTTACATTGTACTGTAAATCACTTTGCGGAACTGCAGCGTTTCTGCGCTGAAAAATCCGCTGCGGATACGCACTAATTTAGCATCGTGTGCACACAGCCTTAGATAGCAGAATTTCTGTGCAACAAAAATACGCAGCATTTACCCTACATGTGAACAAGGTCTAAATTGTTAAGCAAAATGTGATTCCATTAAATCTCCACCCCTGCTGAACTCTGCGGTGTTGGTGCAATTTTTCTCTATAGGCTTCTTCTGAAAAAAAAAAGCATGAAAAAAACCTGTTGCTGTGCACAACGTATCAGTATAATCTGCCTGCGGAGTCAGAGTCTGCAATACAGATCAAGTACACAGAATTCTCACCAGAGCTTGTGGATCAGTAGCCTAGGTTCCTGCCTGTAATGTTGAGTTTGTGGGTTAAGAACTGGGATGACCCTCAATAACAGAGAAAAATGACATTTTTGTAATTGCTGCTTATAATTTTTACTACTTTTATAGGAACAAAAAAAAATATTTTTCTTCACCTCAGTATACAGGGACCATAGAAATACATTATATATTTAATGTATCTCCATGGACATGTATATTCTGCTCCTGGGTTCACTGCTTGCAACAGAGGTCAAGATTACCAAATTCTACTATCTACATCATTATAAGCTGTGGCTCATTGGTACAGCTGCAACTCGCAAACATGGAGACATGCAAACTCGGTGAGAGTGAACACAGGAGAAGCAGTGAATATATAATTTAATTTATTTTACCCTCACCCTGTTTTGTCTGAGTAATATCATGGAGAGCTGGCGTTCAATGGGATGATTCCTGGTCCATGGGGTCTTGAGCTGGTGGACTAGAGCACCCGCTGACCCCCCGTGTCTCCACGATGTGTGTACCAATACTTTACCACTTGAGGACTAATGTGGATTGCCATGCCCTTGGAGTATAAGGGTATGTGCACACGTAGGTGGGATATCTGCGGATATTTCCGCACCTGTATTTGTAAATCCGCAGGTAAACCGCACTGATAAAAAAACAATCCAGAATCTCAATTTGCAGACACATGTTTTGGGATGTTGCCTCTCATCAGTGTAAAGCAAGACATCTGATTTAGCTGCATGAGAGCCAAATCAGTACTTTACCTCTGACACCTCTGGTGCTATTCCTGCTCATATCCTGCTATGGCCGGCTTTATGTTGACCTCTTCTTATCTGTAATCTTTTCTGACTTTCACCTGACTTGTCTGACCTTGTTTTTTTTTCTCTTTCTGGTATCTAATCTGTTATTCCAATGTTTACGGTTTTGTCACAGAATACTGTCCATGATTAGTCCTTCCTGTCACTGACCCGGCTTGTTTGACCATCCTTGCCCCATTCTCGCTGCGCTGGCCGGCAGATACTCCTCGGATTCAAGTTCCAAGATCCTTTATGACCTCCTAGATCAGGTCTTTTTGAAAACCTCATATGGAGAGCAAAATGTATTCATGATAGAAAATAATAAGAAGCCTTTTTCAACCATTTTTGTGGTGTTTTTCTGTAGTGAAAGCCTCAAAACTATGCTCATCTGAACGAACCCTAATAATGCGTTCACGCCAAGTTTTTTGGAGCCGACCCGCTCCAAAATCCTCCTCTATAAAACATTAAAAAAAAATAAAAATACTTGGGAAAACTCTTTGCATTTATTTTTATGGCAAATCCAATTTTCCTGTTCATATGGGAAGTCTTTTATTTTTATTTTTCCAGAAGTTTTGAAAAAAGCCTGGTGAAAAAAATAGCGTGTCGCTTATGTGAAGTGGATCCTGATTAAATCCACTCCAATGTAGACACTGTCCAATCAAAGGCTATGTGTGATGTATAGATGAAACACTGGTGCACGACTATTGCACAGATCCAAAGCGGAGGGGTGCAAAAGAGTGGTGGCATATCATGGCAACCAAAACAAAGAAAACAAAAGGAACCACTCTATAGTAATGCACACAACTAAATAAATATATAGAAAAAGGCAAACTTTTATTGAAACAGTGAATATAAAAACATTTAAAAAATATAGAACAGAGATCCCACAGGTGATCCCGCCAGAATAATAGAGGTCAAAAACACGTGCATGTGCAGCGCCCCAGAGTCCTGGTCGTTGCAGTAATGTTATTCTTCCACCAGGGGGAGTAATGTTACGTCTGAAGGCAATGAAGGAGATCTTCTGTCCAGGTATCATAACCACAAAACACACTTCACACTCCAGTCCGCCAGGGGGAGCCATGCTTCTATTAGGGCACTCCTCACACTTAGGTAGAACTGGTGGGTTGGTTAGAAAGTGAGACAGAAGCTGACTGGAGGGAGTAGGAGAGAGTCAGTGAGTCCCAACCGAGTTTGGCAGAGGCTGGTTGGAGTGGGTTTCAGCCAGCTCCAGACTGCGGCCTGCGGAAGGCGAGGGTACACGGAGCTGCGCCTGCATCCCATGCGGCAGCATCCCAAGAAAGAGACATTGAAAGTAATTGTGTTGCAGTGAGTGAGATTCGAAGTCATAGCAACAGGAGAGGAACATCAGAGGGAGACCAGCTAGAAGCAGGCTGCCTCCTTCTGAAGCGCACTACCGGTAGCCAGAACACCGAGGGAGTAAGGATCTCTATGCCGTTACTTCAGAGACTGGCAGGACAGTTGATTCCACGTTGGCTGCCCGACCATATACCCAGGAGGCAGTTTGGCAACTTGTGGGGGCCGGGGCGTCTCTAGGGTCCCTATAAAAAGCCTCAGGCCACCAGTCATATGTGTTTGTCCTATCCGTCAGGGGGACAGAGAGAAAGAGACTTAACATCTACAATAGTTGTGAGGACCTTACCGATTTGCTCAGCAGGGAGGGACTACAACGCCCAGGCGCTAGAGTAAGGCTATTGAATTCCACCTGGATAAGGGGACTCTGGATTTTCCTTCAGACTGGCCGGACTCTGCCTACCCTGTGCTCCCCACCCTGGACTGTGGATGCTGAAGCCTTCAGTAAAGGTAAAGAGACTGCAACCTTGTGTCCTCGTTATTAACTGCGCCTTACATCATCCACCATCTACACTACTGGGAAGCCCTGGGGACACACTTCACCTGTGGGAAGTTATACCATCTAGCTGCCATAACATCTCCCCAGCAGACCCCTAAGCAGCGTCGGTCACCCTGACCGAATACCACAGGTGGCGTCACAAACATTATCCTTTTAAAGACCTTTCCCCAATCTACAGCGGACGTTCCCCTAGGGCCACGGACCGGGTCAGCCACCGTGACATCCCCACTGAGTACAGAAGAAGGGCCCGGATCCGAGTACCCCATTGCCCTACGCGGGGGCGCTGCACATGTAAAACATAAATATTGCACAATATGCAGAATATAACATCGATAAATCAAATGACCGTATGCATAAATGCATAATTTGCCACCCAAAACACCTGGAACTGAAAGAATGAGCAGTCACTATATATGACAAGAGTAGAGGCAAAACCAAATAGATGATTAACCCCTTCATGACCATGGGATTTTTCGTTTTTCCGTGTTCGTTTTTCACTCCCCTCCTTCCCAGAGCCATAACTTTTTTATTTTTCCGCCAATTTGGCCATCTGAGGGCTTATTTTTTGCGGGACGAGTTGTACTTTTGATCGACATCATTGGTTTTAGCATGTCGTGTAGTAGAAAACGGGAAAAAAATTCCAAGTGCGGTGAAATTGCAAAAAAAGTGCAGTCCCACACTTGTTTTTTGATTGGCTTTTTTGCTAGGTTCACTAAATGCTAAAACTGACTTGACATTATGATTCTCCAGGTCAGTACGAGTTCGTAGACACCTAGCATGACTAGGTTATTTTTTTATCTAAGTGGTGAAAAAAAGTTCCAAACTTTGCTAAAAAAAAAAAAAAAAAAAAAAAATTGCGCCATTTTCCGATACTCGTAGCGTCTCCATTTTTCGTGATCTGGGGTCGGTTGAGGGCTTATTTTTGGCGTGCCGAGATGACGTTTTTAATGATAGCATTTCGGTGCAGATACGTTCTTTTGATCGCCCGTTATTGCATTTTAATGCAATGTCGCGGCGACCAAAAAAACTTAATTCTGGTGTTTTGAATTTTTTTTCCCGCTACGCTGTTTAGCGATCAGGTTAATGCTTTTTTTTAATTGATAGATCGGGCGATTCTGAGCGCGGCGATACCAAATATGTGTAGATTTGATATTTTTTTTATTGATTTATTTTGATTGGGGCGAAAGGGGGGTGATTTAAACTTTTATATATTTTTTTATTTTTTTAACATTTTTTTCAACTTTTTTTTTTTACTTTTGCCATGCTTCAATAGCCTCCATGGGAGGTTAGAAGCAGGCACAACGCGATCGCCTCTGCTACATAGCAGCGATCTGCAGGTGTGCTGTGAGCGCCGACCACAGGGTGGCGCTCACAGCCACCAGCGATCAGTAACCATAGAGGTCTCAAGGACCTCTATGGTTACAATGGAGACGCATCGCTGACCCCGATCATGTGACGGGGGTCGGCTATGACGTCATTTCCGGCCGCCCGGCCGGAAGCGGTAGTTAAATGCCGCTGTCTGCGTTTGACAGCGGCATTTAACTAGTTAATATGTGCGGGCAGATCGCGATTCTGCCCGCGCCTATTACGGGCACATGTCAGCTGTTCAAAACAGCTGACATGTCCCGGCTTTGGTGCAGGCTCACCGCGGAGCCCTGCATCAAAGCAGGGGATCTGACCTTGGACGCACTATCCCGTCCAAGGTCAGAAAGGGGTTAAAGATACACAAAATGCATTGACAACAATATCTGAGCACATGAAAACTCAAATGAAATGTGTACCTGTATGCCAAAACAATGATCATATATCTATGGTGTAAGGCTTAAATAAATATTGTGCCAAAATATGTGACCACCACCAAGAGAATGGTACACAGAAGCCTAGATACGCATAGTATCATAATAGGTTACCGCAGCCCTTATAAAGGCAATCTCATACAGGAGTCCATATGTGACACAGCGAAGGTAAAAAGTGCTGCAGCCGGGGGAGAGAGGCAAATAGGCAGGGATCAGCGTGGGACAGAACCCAAAGATGTTGGCTAAGCGATCAATACCAGTTTAAATACCTTATGCTGTAAGCAGATCAGCGAGCGAGGTACGCGAACGAAACCGGAAGCGGAAGTGACATAAAAAGGGCAAAAAGTGCAGGCAGACATCTCTGCCAGTAGTGCGCAATGCGCATGCGCCAAAATCATTCAGCGCAGCGTATCGTGCACTAAGTTAGAGGAGGGAGGATCAAATTGAACAATAGATCAAAGGGAAACAAGAAAAAGCAAAACTATGTATAGCATGGCAAGGTATGAAATATGTGAAAAATAAGCGATAAACATAAAAAAATGAAAATAACATTTGATTTATCGATGTTATATTCTGCTTATTGTGCAATATTTATGTATTACATGCACGTGTTTTTGACCTCTATTATTCTGGCGGGATCTCCTGTGGGATCTCTGTTATATATTTTTTAAATGTTTTTATATTTGAAGCGATGGCCGGGGGACCAACACGGTGCAGGATGACAACTGTACACAAGATGAGGTGCAAACAACAAAGGGTAGATTTATTGGAAGGCAAGGAAGGAAGTGAATGAGGAAGATGCAAACAGGGGTTTACAATGGCAAAAGACAATTTACAAGAGTAATAAACTTTATCTTTTCTGTAAAATAGCACGGTGCTCCAGCTATAACAGACTCAAAATATGTCTAACAAGCAAATGTAAACAATAAACGAGTGATGATGCTACTCTATGTATAACCTCCCTGGCCTTTACTAAGCTGGCCACACGGCTCCCGTGTACTGACTATTGAAGCCTACACTAGGCCCTAATAAGTGCACCAAACAGGAACAGACTCACGGTGATGTTGGAGAATCAGGTCCAGTCCCAGGGGGGCCCCCAGCAGTCGAATACGGTGGTGCGCACGGCTTTCTGTCAGCTCTGTGAAACGTGGTCTTCTCCTTGCTTCTGGATCCTAGGGATGCTCCTGGAAACTGTTAATCCCTTTCTCTGTATCTTCATGGCTCTCTTACCGCTATAACAGGACACAGTTCTCTCTTTCAGCTATCAGCACAAAAAGCCCTCTCTGCAGCAGCCTCCGCTCACACACGCTGCTCCAGCTCCACACCTGCACTCTGCACAGACTAGCTCATTACAACGATTATTGCAGGGGAGAAACAGAACATTCCATCACGCCAGACAAGGGGGTGCAGCCTCTTAAAGTGACAGCGTGTTCCTTACTGTCTATAACAGCACCACCCTCTTACATGCCTCCCTTCTTAATGATGGTCGTCCTCGGCCATCACAGCATCAGGGTCAAAATGTAATGGAGGAACGTGCAATGTGGAAACAGCACCTATAGAGGAGGCAACAAAGGTGTAAAAACAGACAGAGCACACTGTTCTACATATCGGACTGGTGGAACCCCTGCATTAGACCTCTGGGATCTCCGAAGCTCTTGACTGTCAGGCAAGGCTTGACTATCTTCCAGAGGAACACTTGCTGCAGGAGTAATCGTGGGCTCTTGTCTGGTCTCGTCCTCATGTGGTGGTACTGGTACATCCATGGGATTACCGTCTCTGTGTGGCTGAGGACCCCCTACTGTGTCAGGGACGGTCCACCACTCATCATCAATTTCACCATCAAGCATGACAGATTCAGGAAGTGAAGTAGCGCCTTCAGGTGACAATGGCATAGAACAGACCTCAGACCGGCAAGGCCGCAGCATATTTCTGTGAAGTACTCTAGGGGCGGATGCCCCAGTCTCAATCTGTACCTTGAAAAACACCAAAAAAGGACACATTCAAGAAAAAACACCAAAAACAGGCAAAGATGCTTACCTGTCTAAACAGGCCTCAATACAAATGCACAAGCAGGGTGCAGCGGACCCAAACAAAATAGCAAATGCACAGGTGCGATACCTAATGAAACAGCCAGCCTTCAATAAGGGTTTGGCCGTGTGGTACACCAATGCACTAAGATAAAATACTCTGTATGTGGCGTGTTCACACAAGGAATACAAAGCGTCTGGCTGCAGCCTATTAATGACGCCATATGGCGGGCTGCCCAGTGCTAAAATGCATCCTGTGTGAACAGAGGCCACAGTGTACAGAACAATTCGGGCCCAGCTGCACCCTGCAAAAAATATACGTGCAAAAAAACATATAAATATATGTAAGGTCTTAGTTGATATTAGGGCCATAATATGGAAGCTGGCAACCCACGCCAAGGGTCCTTACGTATTGCCAGTCCTACTCTAACATGAAAAACACCAAAAAAGGACACATTCAAGAAAAAACACCAAAAACAGGCAAAGATGCTTACCTGTCTAAACAGGCCTCAATACAAATGCACAAGCAGGGTGCAGCGGACCCAAACAAAATAGCAAATGCACAGGTGCGATACCTAATGAAACAGCCAGCCTTCAATAAGGGTTTGGCCGTGTGGTACACCAATGCACTAAGATAAAATACTCTGTATGTGGCGTGTTCACACAAGGAATACAAAGCGTCTGGCTGCAGCCTATTAATGACGCCATATGGCGGGCTGCCCAGTGCTAAAATGCATCCTGTGTGAACAGAGGCCACAGTGTACAGAACAATTCGGGCCCAGCTGCACCCTGCAAAAAAGTATAGTACAGAGTATTTTATCTTAGTGCATTGGTGTACCACACGGCCAAACCCTTATTGAAGGCTGGCTGTTTCATTAGGTATCGCACCTGTGCATTTGCTATTTTGTTTGGGTCCGCTGCACCCTGCTTGTGCATTTGTATTGAGGCCTGTTTAGACAGGTAAGCATCTTTGCCTGTTTTTGGTGTTTTTTCTTGAATGTGTCCTTTTTTGGTGTTTTTCATGTTAGAGTAGGACTGGCAATACGTAAGGACCCTTGGCGTGGGTTGCCAGCTTCCATATTATGGCCCTAATATCAACTAAGACCTTACATATATTTATATGTTTTTTTGCACGTATATTTTTTGCAGGGTGCAGCTGGGCCCGAATTGTTCTGTACACTGTGGCCTCTGTTCACACAGGATGCATTTTAGCACTGGGCAGCCCGCCATATGGCGTCATTAATAGGCTGCAGCCAGACGCTTTGCATTCCTTGTGTGAACACGCCACATACAGAGTATTTTATCTTAGTGCATTGGTGTACCACACGGCCAAACCCTTATTGAAGGCTGGCTGTTTCATTAGGTATCGCACCTGTGCATTTGCTATTTTGTTTGGGTCCGCTGCACCCTGCTTGTGCATTTGTATTGAGGCCTGTTTAGACAGGTAAGCATCTTTGCCTGTTTTTGGTGTTTTTTCTTGAATGTGTCCTTTTTTGGTGTTTTTCATGTTAGAGTAGGACTGGCAATACGTAAGGACCCTTGGCGTGGGTTGCCAGCTTCCATATTATGGCCCTAATATCAACTAAGACCTTACATATATTTATATGTTTTTTTGCACGTATATTTTTTGCAGGGTGCAGCTGGGCCCGAATTGTTCTGTACACTGTGGCCTCTGTTCACACAGGATGCATTTTAGCACTGGGCAGCCCGCCATATGGCGTCATTAATAGGCTGCAGCCAGACGCTTTGTATTCCTTGTGTGAACACGCCACATACAGAGTATTTTATCTTAGTGCATTGGTGTACCACACGGCCAAACCCTTATTGAAGGCTGGCTGTTTCATTAGGTATCGCACCTGTGCATTTGCTATTTTGTTTGGGTCCGCTGCACCCTGCTTGTGCATTTGTATTGAGGCCTGTTTAGACAGGTAAGCATCTTTGCCTGTTTTTGGTGTTCAATCTGTACCTTGTAGACAGGGCCATTAGCATACACTCGCTCGATAACCTTGTACGGCTGTACTTCCCATCTCTCACTTAGTTTTCCCTTGGGGCATTTCTCTCTGACTAATACTCGGTCTCCAGGTTGGAGCGGTAACTCTTGAGTCGGTTTGCGGCCCATATGTTCTTTTTCTTGCAGCTGCTGACCCACCAACCGCTGTATTGTTTGCAATCGTTGCCGATGCTCTTTCACCCATGAGGTGACAGTTCGCTCCATCAGCTCCTCTGGCTGTTCCAAATTCAGCTCAATGATCTCTCGTCCAGCTCTTCCAAACAACAGTAGATAGGGGGTATAACCCGTGGTGGAGTGGACCCGATTGTTGTAGGTCCAGACCAATTCCGGCAGATAGTCTGGCCAACACGCCTTCTTATCCTCCTCCAACGTTCTCAGCATTTGAAATAAGGTTCGGTTGAAGCGTTCACAAGCTCTGTTGCCTTGAGGGTGGTAAGGGGTGGTCCGAGACCGCTCGATGCCATACATACGATACAATTCTTCCATCACCTTGCCTTGGAAACATGCACCTTGGTTGGAAAGGATGCGCTTTGGGCACCCATACACCCAGATGAAGTCTTGACAGATGGCTCGCACCGCCGATTCCGGGGGACCACCATGGTGCAGGATGACTACTGTACACAAGATGAGGTGCAAACAACAAAGGGTAGATTTATTGGAAGGCAAGGAAGGAAGGGAATGAGGAAGATGCAAACGGGTTTACAATGGCAAAAGAAAATTTACAAGAGTAATAAACTTTATCTTTTCCGTAAAATAGCACGGTGCTCCAGCTATAACAGACTCAAAATATGTCTATCAAGCAAATGTAAACAATAAACAAGTGATGATGCTACTCTACGTATAACCTCCCTGGCCTTTACTAAGCAGGCCACACGGCTCCCGTGTACTGACTATTGAAGCCTACACTAGGCCCTAACAGGTGCACTAAACAGGAACAAACTCACGGTGATGTTGGAGAATCAGGTCCAGTCCCAGGGGGGCCCCCAGCAGTCCAATATGGTGGTGCGCACGGCTTTCTGTCAGCTCTGTGAAACGTGGTCTTCTCCTTGCTTCTGGATCCTAGAGATGCTCCTGGAAACTGTAAATCCCTTTCTCTGTATCTTCGTGGCTCTCTTGCAGCTATAACAGGACACAGTTCTCTCTTTCAGCTATCAGCACAAAAAGTCCTCTCTGCAGCAGCCTCAGCTCACACACGCTGCTCCAGCTCCACACCTGCACTCTGCACAGACTAGCTCATTACAAGGATTATTGCAGGGGAGAAGCAGAACATTCCATCATGCCAGACAAGGGGGTGCAGCCTCTTAAAGTGACAGCGTGTTCCTTACTGTCTATAACAGCACCACCCTCTTACATATTCACTGTTTCAATAAAAGTTTGCCTTTGTCTATATACGGTATGTATTTAGTGGTGTGCATTACTATAGAGTGGTTCCTTTGTTTTGGTTGCCATCAAAGGCTATGTGCACGCGACGTTGTTTTCAACTGTAAAGAGGCTGCAAGAAAATTAAAAACTACATCTTTGCGCACATGTTCGGCCTTTTGTAACCTATTTTAACCTCTTCAGGGTTTGGAAATTGTGTAGAGATTAAAAGAAGTGACATGTTCTCTAGATAGCTGAGTATTCAGTATTTTACCTCAGTATTTGTAAGCCAAAACCAGGAGTGGAACAATCAGAGGAAAAGTATAATAGAAACACGTCACTTACAAATACTGAGGTAAAAAACGGACCAAATACTGAACGTGTGAATGTGGCCTTAGGATGTGTGCACGCAACATTTTTTTCAGGCAGGTCCGCCAATCAGAGCTCATCTTTAATTTTGTAAACCGCTCTGGTAAAATGAAAGCTGCACTGTGTTTGGTTGCTATCGGCAACTAATCAGTTTTGACAAATCAACCTCATTTTTTGAGGGCAGATAATTCCTGTTTTCTGCCGTATTGCGTGTATATATATATATACTAGATGGTGGCCCGATTCTAACGCATTGGGTATTCTAGAATATGCTTGTCCACGTAGTATATTGCCCAGCCACGTAGAATATTGCCCAGCCACATAGTATATTGCCCAGCCACGTACTATATTGCCCAGCCACGTAGTATATTGCCCAGTCACGTACTATATTGGCCAGCCACGTAGTATATTGCCCAGTCACGTACTATATTGGCCAGCCACGTAGTATATTGCCCAGCCACGTAGTATATTGCCCAGCCACTTAGTATATTGACCAGCCACATAGTATATTGCCCAGTCACGTACTATATTGCCCAGCCACATAGTATATTGCCCAGCCACGTACTATATTGGCCAGCCACATAGTATATTGCCCAGCCACATAGTATATTGCCCAGCCACGTACTATATTGGCCAGCCACGTAGTATATTTCCCAGTCACGTACTATATTGGCCAGCCACATAGTATATTGCCCAGCCACATAGTATATTGCCCAGCCACGTAGTATATTGACCAGCCACGTAGTATATTGGCCAGCCACGTACTATATTGGCCAGCCACGTACTATATTGGCCAGCCACGTAGTATATTGCCCAGTCACGTACTATATTGGCCAGCCATGTAGTGTATTGCCCAGTCACGTACTATATTGCCCAGCCACGTAGTATATTGCCCAGCCACGTAGTATATTGCCCAGCCACGTAGTATATTGCCCAGCCACGTAGTATATTGCCCAGCCACATAGTATATTGCCCAGCCACGTAGTATATTGCGCAGTTACGTGGTATATTGCCCATTTACGTAGTATATTGCCCAGCCACGTAGTATATTGCGCAGTTACGTAGTATATTGCCCAGCCACGTAGTATATTGCCCAGCCACGTAGTATATTGCCCAGCCACTTACTATATTGGCCAGCGACGTAGTATATTGCCCAGCCACGTAGTATATTGCGCAGTTACGTAGTATATTGCCCAGCCACGTAGTATATTGTCCAGCCACATAGTATACAGCACAGAGCCACGTAGTATATTGCACAGCGACGTAGTATATTGCCCAGCCTTGTAGTATACAGCACAGAGCCACGTAGTATATTGCCCAGTGACGTAGTATATTACCCAGCCACGTATGTCACAGGTTAAAAAAATAAAAACTAAACATACTCACCTAACGATCCGAGGGCCCTTTGTAGCTGAACATACTCACCATTCTGGTCGCTGCTCCTCAGCGTCCCGTCTCTGCGCTTCCTGGGATCCAACGACGCTGTGCAGATGGGCGCGCGGCTGCCGCCATCTTGCGTTCCCAGGATGCTATTCGAAATTACCCATATGACTTAGCGGTCTCGCGAGACCACTAGGTCTTCTGGGTAATTTCGCAAAGCATCGCTGGGAAAGGAAGATGGCGGCAGCCGCGAGCGGCTCTGCGGACAACGGAGGGTGAGTATATCAGGTTTTTTGTTTTTTTTACTATTTTTAACATTACTTTCTTTTACTATTGATGCCGCATAGGCAGCATCAATAGTAAAAGGTTGGGGACACACAGGGTTAATAGCGGCGGTGACGGAATGCGTTACCGCCGGCATTAACCCTGTGTTAGCGGTGACTGGAGGGGAGTATGGAGCGGAGCGCCGTGGACACTGACTGCGGGGAGCGGAGCGCCGTGGACACTGACTGCGGGGAGCGGAGCGCCGGGGACACTGACTGCGGGGAGCGGAGCACCGGGGACACTGACTGCGGGGAGCGGAGCGCCGTGGACACTGACTGCGGGGAGCAGAGCGCCGGGGACACTGACTGCGGGGAGTGGAGCGCTGGGGACCGGGGACACTGACTGCGGGGAGCGGAGCGCTGGGGACACTGACTGCGGGGAGCGGAGCACCGGGGACACTGAATGCAGGGAGCGGAGCGCTGGGGACACTGACTACGGGGAGTGGAGCGCCGTGGACACTGACTGCGGGGAGCGGAGCGCTGGGGACACTGACTGCGGGGAACGGAGCGCCGGGGACACTGAATGCAGGGAGCGGAGCGCTGGGGACACTGACTACGGGGAGCGGAGCGCTGGGGACACTGACTGCGGGGAGCGGAGCGCCGGGGATCGGGGACACTGACTGCGGGGAGCGGAGCGGCGGGTACACTGACTGCGGGGAGCGGAGCGCTGGGGACACTGACTGCGGGGAGTGGAGCGCCGGGGACACTGACTGCGGGGAGTGGAGCGCCGTGGACACTGACTGCGGGGAGCGGAGCGCTGAGGACACTGACTGCGGGGAGCGGAGCGCCGGGGACACTGACTGCGGGGAGCGGAGCGCCGGGGACACTGACTGCGGGGAGTGGAGCGTCGGGGATCGGGGACACTGACTGCGGAGAGCGGAGCGCCGGGGACACTGACTGCGGGGAGAGGAGCGCCGGGGACACTGACTGCGGGGAGTGGAGCGTCGTGGACACTGACTGCGGGGAGTGGAGCGTCGGGGACACTGACTGCGGGGAGAGGAGCGCCGGGGACACTGACTGCGGGGAGTGGAGCGTCGTGGACACTGACTGCGGGGAGTGGAGCGTCGGGGACACTGACTGCGGGGAGCGGAGCGCCGGGGACACTGACTGCGGGGAGTGGAGCGTCGGGGATCGGGGACACTGACTGCGGAGAGCGGAGCGCCGGGGACACTGACTGCGGGGAGAGGAGCGCCGGGGACACTGACTGCGGAGAGCGGAGCGCCGGGGACACTGACTGCGGGGAGAGGAGCGCCGGGGACACTGACTGCGGGGAGTGGAGCGTCGTGGACACTGACTGCGGGGAGTGGAGCGTCGGGGACACTGACTGCGGGGAGAGGAGCGCCGGGGACACTGACTGCGGGGAGTGGAGCGTCGTGGACACTGACTGCGGGGAGTGGAGCGTTGGGGACACTGACTGCGGGGAGCGGAGCGCCGGGGACACTGACTGCGGGGAGTGGAGCGTCGGGGATCGGGGACACTGACTGCGGAGAGCGGAGCGCCGGGGACACTGACTGCGGGGAGAGGAGCGCCGGGGACACTGACTGCGGGGAGAGGAGCGCCGGGGACACTGACTGCAGGGAGCGGAGCGTCGTGGACACTGACTGCGGGGAGTGGAGCGTCGGGGACACTGACTGCAGGGAGCGGAGCGTCGTGGACACTGACTGCGGGGAGAGGAGCGTCGGGGACACTGACTGCGGGGAGAGGAGCGCCGGGGACACTGACTGCAGGGAGCGGAGCGTCGTGGACACTGACTGCGGGGAGTGGAGCGTCGGGGACACTGACTGCGGGGAGCGGAGTGCCGGGGACCCTGACTGTGGGGAGTAAGGAGCGGCCATTTTCTTCCGGACTGTGCCCGTCGCTGATTGGTCGTGGCTGTTTAGCGGTGACCAATCAGCAACTTGGATTTCCATGATAGACCTAGGCCACGACCAATGAATATCCGTGACAGAAGGACAGACGGAAGTACCCCTTAGACAATTATGTATGTATATATATATATATATATATATATATATATATATATATATATATATATATATATATTACAGTGTCAGACCTCCAGGCTTTGTATATGGCCAGGAGGGGCTTGTGCATATATATTAGCACCCTCTTATACAGTCCTATAAGCCATTGCAGCTCATTTTAGCACTACAGGACGGGTGGAACAGTAGCCCTGTCAGGAGGCCAGTGCTCACACACTATACTGAGTCACCATCCACTCAGGGCTTTCCTATGTAAGCACTGCAGAGAGCACTAGGGGAGCCCCAAACCTTACAGACGGCTTCACTGCAAAGCACGCCGGGAATTGTAGTCGTTCACTCCTCCGGCAGAATAAGCCTTAGCGAGTGTGTGAACTACAACTCCCGTCAGACCCTGCGCGACCGGGATTCTGCCGTCTCTTCTGTCAGAGAGAACGATGTAAGTGGAAAGGGAAATGCGGCTGTGAGAAGACACGGACTCCGGGAAGCGGGGACACGGCTCTGCCTGCAGCTGGTGAGTGCCCGCAGCTCTGTACTGCCCCCTGGCATAGGTTGGCATCGATGGCACCAGATGACAGAGACACTTTTTTGCATTCCTGTTCCAACTCTCAGTGGGTGGCCGTGCTACCACCATTGCCCCTTTAAGATAAATATTGGCACCCCCAAAAAAATAGGGTTCTTGGTGTGTAGGGTGATGATTCACTGCACAAGTTTATGCCCCCCCCCCCCCCCATCCCTGGCTTAATTTGGAAATGAAAGGGTTAAACGCGTTATCGGTGGCGACATTAATCGTCAACATGAGAAACGGCTGAAAATAATTGTTGTTTTGCGACCTATGGCGGCGGACGGGCGCCATGTTACCATTTACGTATATCGTATTCATCCATTAATGCCTCCTGATGTTATCGGCGTAAGCAAAATCCATTGCTCGAGTCGTCTTGTCCTGTCAGATCCTGGGAAAGCTGGGTGAGGCCGGATTTACAGCCGCGGGACGGATTTACAGCCGCGGGACGGGTCCTCACCCAACTTTCCTTAGGAATCTGCTGTAATTCACCTGAAGCTTATATCATTACAGATGTAAACAAATGTACCTTTCAGGAGTCGGGGAAAGCTGGGTGACAACTGATAGTTACTACACCTGCACCTGCACGGGTTGTCAGACAACCTCTTTTTGTAAGATTATTGCCAAAGGAGTCTGCCCAGTTGTACAGCCGTGTTTCACCTGCTCCTATATCTGTGCATAGCTAGACATATTTACCATTCAGGAGTCTGTGAAAGCTGGGTGATCTGTAGCTCCCAAAGGTCTTTTCTACCAGCTTTCCTAGACTACTGCATAAGGTATTTGTCCAGCAATGTAGTCACGTCTCATCTATTCCCCTTATTATTGCATAACTAAGACGGTATACCCTTCAGAAGTCAGTGAAAGTTGGGTGACAACTGATTTAGAATTCTCAGATGGGCTGTCACCCAGCTTTTCTCAGACTCCTTTGTGAGGAATCTGTTTTCTTATACAGCCTTAACTCAGCAGCTCTTATATCAATGCCTAAAGACACTAGTCTGTCTTTCAGGAATCTGGGAAAGCAGGGTGACAAGTGATGTTGTTGCTCTTAGATGGGACGTTGCCCATCTTTCCTGGATAAAGAAGCTGCCTTGTTATCACCCATGCCTATGTTTTTGGCCAGTCTGCCATTCAGGAGTTAGAGAAAGCTGGATGACTACTGATTTATAGCACTTGGATGGCATGTCACCCATCTTTCCTAGAACATTGTATTAGGAAGCTACTTTGTTATACAGCCATGTTTCCATAACTAAGTCAGTCTAACATTCAGGGAAAGCAGGGTGACAACTGATTACAGCTCTGTAATGGGTTGTCACCCTGCTTTTCCAGACCACTGCATAGCGAATCTACTTAATTGATTCATCTGCTTCTATCAAGAGTCAGGGAAAGCTGGGTGACAACTTCTGGGGGAGCTTTTATAAATGTGGTATCACGGCCAGGGATGCTACTCCCTATGGGTGGGAGATGGATGTGAAACTAGAAGGGAGACCCCTGTCCTGGGGCATTATCTATGGATCTAGTACACGTGTATTATTTTGGGGAGTCATTTTAATTTGGTGAATGGTCTATGAAGAGGCGGACCTGGTTACTGAGGGGTTAAGTGTGGTACATGAGGAGTATGGTGGATTATGTTGTATCAGCTGTTATAGGGTTAAACATTAAATAATGGCTCCAAACCTCACTGTCAGCATCACTGGAGTCCATGAGAGCCGCTTCTATACAGACCCCTGTGCATTACTTCTCCTCCATAGATATAAAGCACGAGGCTGCACCACTGAGACAACTGCGACAACATGCCCCCGCTTTCTGATTTTTTTTTTTTTTGTCGGCTGCTGTCAGGGGCTGGCTGGCACTTTTCAGCCTGGGGGGCAATCACAAGGCAGTGGCCCTTCAGTTGCGGTGGCCCTCCTTTTCCCTGCTTACCTCTGGCCATTGCATTAAAGCAGCAGACATAACAGGCTTTAAAAACATGCTGGTACAGAGATATGGAAACAGAACTGAGCTTGCTGCATAGATATGGGAGCAGAACCGAGCTTACTACAGAGATATGGGAGCTGAACTGAGCTTTCTCCAGAGATAAGGGAGCAGAACAGAGCTTACTATGAGATATGGGAGCAGAACTGATCTTACTCCAGAGATAAGGGAGCAGAACAGAGCTTCCTACAGAGATATGGGAGCAGAACGGAGTTTACTACAGACATATGGGAGCAGAACGGAGCTTACTACAGAGATATGGGAGCAGAACAGAGCTTACTACAGACATATGGGAGCAGAACAGAGCTTACTACAGAGATATGGGAGCAGAACAGAGCTTACTACAGAGATATGGGAGCAGAACGGAGCTTACTACAGACATATGGGAGCAGAACGGAGCTTACTAGACATATGGGAGCAGAACAGAGCTTACTACAGAGATATGGGAGCAGAACGGAGCTTACTACAGAGATATGGGAGCAGAACGGAGCTTACTATGAGATATGGGAGCAGAACTGATCTTACTCCAGAGATAAGTGAGCAGAACAGAGCTTACTACAGAGATATGGGAGCAGAACGGAGCTTACTACAGACATATGGGAGCAGAACAGAGCTTACTACAGAGATATGGGAGCAGAACAGAGATTACTATGAGATATGGGAGCAGAACTGATCTTACTGCAGAGATAAGGGAGCAGAACAGAGCTTACTACAGAGATATGGGAGCAGAACGGAGCTTACTACAGACATATGGGAACAGAACAGAGCTTACTACAGATCAGTGGCGTAACTACTAAAGTTATGGGCCCCGCTGCGAACTGTCAAACGGGGTCCCCCCATGCCAAAATATATAGATGAATTAGAAATGGCGACACACGCAATTGTCATCTGCATTAGTAATACATGCACCATTACATAATTAGTTGTAGGCTGGGTTCACAAGAGTGAAGTTTACATTCTGTATACACACCACAACCTCCAGCCTCGCGGAGGGTATCCCTCCTGTAAACCCAGCCTGACGGGGTCAACCCCTTATAAATGGAAGTGTGCTCCTCTAAACCATGTAATCACTGCCAATCCTCCAACCGTAAGTGGTGAATTTCCAGAGCTGGGAAATGGGAGCTCAATATTAGAACACGTCAACTTTAGTTCCCATCCCGCCTCAAGGAAGTATGGCAGACAGATGTGATAAGACTATTAGAAAAACTACTGCCACACACACAGCAGTACATACTGGCAGAAGTGTGAGGGCATTAGTGCCTGTGTATGGACATGTTAGTGCCTCTTAGCTTCTGGCAATGTTTTACCTCAGCTCACATTTGGGCCATACCATTGTAAAACAGGTAGACACATTTACCCACTGACCCTACTATTCATAAGGAACTGCTGTCTACCCCTTAGTTGCCACTGTATATAGTCAGGGTGGGAATGTGGGCTACAGAACAACACAGGGCGATGACACTGCTACCTGAACCCTTCAGCTGCCCTACTATGTGCAGGGAATAAAACCAGTACAAAGTATGGCAGCCTCCCTGCAGAGCTGTCCAGGGCCGTACTGGAACAAAAAAGGAGCAATGCCACACAAACCCCACCAGCCCACAGACTATAACACTCCCCCGACACCCGATCAGTGGATTTTCCTATACTGTGTTGTGTTCTTCAACGCTCCTCTTAAAGGCGTTATTGGAAGAGCTATGTTTGAATGCCGTCGCAGTGCGCACGATTGATCGCTTCTTTAGAGCGCCGGTTCTCGAAATCATGGGGGTCCCAGCGTTCGGACCCCAGCAACTACAAAGTTCTCGGGAAAGGGGATTACTTGGTATAATCCATTTAAATGTGTTTTCCAATATATTTCTATTTTTTATTTTCCCATAGTATTCCTGAAAATAATAAACCAATATTAACCCTCCCAAAGACCAATGTCGCCTATCCGAGAACAGGACAGGAGAAGTGGTACTGTGCATTGTATATATACAGGACAGCAGGAGTGGTACGATGCAGAGTATATATACAGTATATATATATATATATATATATACAGGACAGTAGAAGTGGTACTGTGCAGTGTATATATACAGGACAGTAGAAGTGGTACTGTGCAGTGTATATATACAGGACAGGAGGAGTGGTACTGTGCATTGTATATATACAGGACAGGAGGAGTGGTACTGTGCAGTGTATATATATATATATACATATATATATACACAGGACAGGAGGAGTGGTACGATGCAGAGTATATATATATATATATATATATATATATATATATATGTATATATATATATATACAGGACAGGAGGAGTGGTACTGTGCATTGTATATATACAGGACAGGAGGAGTGGTAGGATGCAGAGTATATATACAGGACAGGATAAATGGTACTGTACAGTATATATATACAGGACAGGAGGAGTGGTACTGTGCAGTGTATATATACAGGACAGGAGGAGTGGTACTGTGCAGTGTATATATACAGGACAGAAGGAGTGGTACTGTGCAGTGTATATATACAGGACAGGAGGAGTGGTACTGTGCAGTGTATATATACAGGACAGGAGGAGTGGTACGATGCAGAGTATATATACAGGACAGGATAAATGGTACTGTGCAGTATATATATACAGGACAGGAGGAGTGGTACTGTGCATTGTATATATACAGGACAGGAGGAGTGGTACGATGCAGAGTATATATACAGGACAGGATAAATGGTACTGTGCAGTATATATATACAGGACAGGAGGAGTGGTACTGTGCAGTGTATATATACAGGACAGGAGGAGTGGTACTGTGCAGTGTATATATACAGGACAGAAGGAGTGGTACTGTGCAGTGTATATATACAGGACAGGATAAATGGTACTGTGCAGTATATATATACAGGACAGGAGGAGTGGTACTGTGCAGTGTATATATACAGGACAGGAGGAGTGGTACTGTGCAGTGTATATGTACAGGACAGGAGGAGTGGTACTGTGCAGTGTATATATACAGGACAGGAGGAGAGGTACTGTGCAGTGTATATATACAGGACAGGAGGAGTGGTACTGTGCAGTATATATATACAGGACAGGAGGAGTGGTACTGTGCAGTGTATATGTACAGGACAGGAGGAGTGGTACTGTGCAGTGTATATATACAGGACAGGAGGAGAGGTACTGTGCAGTGTATATATACAGGACAGGAGGAGTGGTACTGTGCAGTGTATATATAAAGGACAGGAGGAGTGGTACTGTGCAGTGTATATATACAGGACAGGAGGAGCGGTACTGTGCAGTCAGTGTATATATACAGGACAGGAGGAGCGGTACTGTGCAGTGTATATATACAGGACAGGAGGAGTGGTACGATGCAGAGTATATATATATATATATATATATATATATATATATATATACAGGAGAAGTGGTACTGTGCAGTGTATATATACAGGACAGGAGGAGTGGTACTGTGCAGTGTATATATACAGGACAGGAGGAGTGGTACTGTGCAGTGTATATATATATATACAGGACAGGAGGAGTGGTACTGTGCAGTGTATATATACAGGAGGAGTGGTACTGTGCAGTGTATATATACAGGACAGGAGGAGTGGTACTGTGCAGTGTATATATACAGGACAGGAGGAGTGGTACTGTGCAGTGTATATATATATATATACAGGACAGGAGGAGTGGTACTGTGCAGTGTATATATACAGGAGGAGTGGTACTGTGCAGTGTATATATACAGGACAGGAGTGGTACTGTGCAGTGTATATATACAGGACAGGAGGAGTGGTACTGTGCAGTGTGTATATATATATATATATATATATATACAGGACAGGAGGAGTGGTATGTGCAGTGTATATATACAGGATAGGAGGAGTGGTATGTGCAGTGTATATATACAGACTTAGATTTACACCATGCAGGCAATATATATCATAACTGAGCAGCACCAAATATTTAAGGGCTTGTCCACTACTAGGACAACCCCTAAATGTTCGGCCCCGATAAATTAATAAAGCCTATACTCACCTGCCGTGCCAGCGCCGTTCCCACAGAGGCTGTGATGTGGTGTTGTGACACGTGATGCCCGGCACCAATCAGTGCTGGTGTCACTGTCTCAATCTTCGCACAATCTGAACATGAAGAGGACGTCCGGGATCAAGCAGCTCACCCTGCACGTCCTCTTCATGTTCAGTTTGTCTGAAGGCGAAGACAGTGACACCAGCACTGATTGGTTCCGGGCATCACGTGTCATAACACCACATCACAGCCTCTGTGGGAACGGCGCTGGCACGGCAGGTGAGTATAGGTTTTATTAATTTATCGGGGCCGAACATTTAGTTTAAGACAAGGTTGTCCTAGTGGGAGACAATCCCTTTAAGCAGTGGACTCTTTATTAGCCCATATTCTCGGCCATATTCTCGGAGTCCACCGCACACACACAGGGAACTGTGGAATTACCGGGGCTCTGGCCTGTCACAAAATGGCAGCGCCGGACACCCACGCAGCACTGCTGGGCACCGGAGACACCCGCAGCATCGGCCAGCAACCGCCAGGCACCCAGAGACACCCAGCAGCAGCACCAGAAATGCACCAGCACAAGACCTCCACACCATCACGCCGCACATCAGTGCCCCCCTCATCCTGGCCTGCAGCATCACCCCACTCCTGCCTCCTCCAGCAACGACCCTGAGACCCCCCTTCATTGCACCCAGTAAGCAATAAGACGCATGGATTATAAGAAGCACCACCATTTTATTAAAAAATATTTTTTTCTTATTTTTCTCCTCAAAATTTGGGGTGCGTCTTATAATCCAGAGCGTGTTATAATCCAACAATTACGTGTATGTATATATATATATATATATATATATATATATATATATATATATATATATATATATACACATACATACACACACACATACATACATGCACGCACACACACACATAGACACACACACACACACACATACATACATGCACACACAGACACACACATATACACATACATAGACACACATACATACATGCACGCACGCACACACACACATACATAGACCCACACACACATATATATATATACATACATACATACATGTGCGCACACACACACACACACACATAGACACACACACATTATATAGGTGAAACCGCGACTGCGGTATGTACATTATATAGGTGATACCACTGTGTGTAATATACTGCGACCGCTATGTATAGCCCATAAAGGCCAGACGCTATGTGTGTACAAATGTGTGTGTGTCTGTGTATGTGTATATATATATATATATATATATATATATATATATATATATATACATTATACATACACACACACACACATAAACACTGCGGCTGACCTATATGGCCTATACACAGCGGTCGCAGTATATTACACACAGTGGTATCACCTATATAATGTACGTACCGCAGTTTCACCTATATAATGTATATACAACAGTATACAATATACATTAAGACAGGTCAAACTGCAAATGCTGCATATACTTACAAAAGGTTTCATCTTGGTTCTCACCTGAGATAGTGGAGGATGAGGAGGGTCCACTGTCCAGCCAGCATCGGAGGTGCTGAGGATGTGGGGCGGATGCCGGACAGGGATTGGTGAGGAGAGCACTGTTCTCTGATGCTGGTTCTGGCCAGCGTCAGACACGGTGAGGCTCAGGTATCTCTGCGTGCGGTGATGGCCTTTTCAAACCTTTGCACAGGCCCTGGTGCGTGCGCTCTCCTGTTTGCCTTCACTGACAAAAGCTGCAGCCGTGTACGCAAGCACGAACGAGGGCTGTGCTCATGTGGGCCGCCACGGCCTTGGTCAGCGCATTCACCAAAAGAGCACGCACCAGGGCCTGTGCAGAGGATTTAGAGGGCCGGTGGCCCATTTTGTAGCTCGGCGTGCTTAGGGGTCCCTTAACACTCTGGGCCCTGCTGCAACCTCTGTAGTTACGCCCCTGATAGTGGTATACCATAGGCACAGATATGCAATATTATATACACTGGATGGATCAATCCTGCACTTGGCCCAGGACATACATGCACTGTATATATACAGGGCCATGTATATAGCATGTGATGTCTGGTCACCAGGTTCAGGCTTGATCACCCCAGTGCTGGATTCTGTAGACAGTCTGTGCTCACTCTCGGTATAGGGAGATTTATTGCAGGAGGCTGAACTTTCCTGCAGTCTGGTGACCCTGGAGCCGATGACCTGGCACTGACAGGGTGACAGTTCAGACTCCTGCAATAAATCTGTGAGCATCAGCAGAGCGGCCACTGATACTATAGAGACCGGCCCTGGACTTATCGGGAGGTGAGCAGCAGCGTTCACATCCTCACCACACAGATTGCTGAAGGTACTCACTGATGTCTGGGCCATCCACATGCAGATCTCCAGCAGTTACATGCAGCAGTGTCCCCTCTCTACCTCAGCAGCCGGCGCACACAGGGAGCAGGGGGCGTGTCTGCAGCTCCACTGTGAGGCAGCTGCCAGGACATAGAGAACACAGCGCCGGCCACCAGCAGCCCGAATCAGCTGCTGGGTGACCGGCCCAGGGGGCACATGCCCCTTTTCCACCCGGCCCAGCCCGCGCCTGGCTGCTGTGTTGTCACCCAAATCACTAAATCTGCATCGTACTTGGCAGTGATGTGTAAAGTTGGGGACGTCGATGGGTTTGGGGGGGACAACATTGCACCTGAAAGAATTCAGAAAGATGTTGTCATCAGAATCTCTCAGTAGTACAGCCTCGGGATTGAGGCCTGTAACATCAAAAAGTCCTCAAAATAAGATTGTAAAAGATGTTTTTCACACTTGTATAGCAGCCAAAAACATGTATGATATCTGGGAGTCCCACCTCTGGAACCTGATCACTGGACGGTGGTCCCAAACTCAGACTGTGAATGCAGCGTTGGTCACGTGTGTGCGCCGCTAACGTGTGCAAGACAGGTGGAGGGGTCAGCATCAGTCCCATAGACAGTATGTGTGACTGACGCACTAGTCACAATTCTCAGCACAAGGAGTTTGGAACCCCGGTCCTAGTAATCACTGGGGGTCCAGCGGTCGCCTCCTTTCGAAGAGGCAAACTGGACCCCCAAACTCTGTTCAGGGACGGCTTTGTAGTTCCTTGAGCTAAAATGTCACATTAACCTATAAGATGCCTAAAAGTAATTAGAATAGTAGGCCACTGTGCAGACCCCCCATGAATCATAGTTTGGAGATATGAAAGCCCCTCTATCTGTCCACTGAAAAGGATGTCCCGGGAGGTTCTTTTCAGTGTTTCTCTGATGATCAGTGACACCACAAGAATGGTTTGGTATCTGATCATGACTGGTGTGTAGTTTTAAAGGGAATCTGACAACAGCATGACGTAGGGGCAGAGACCCTGATTCCATTACTTAGTTTACTGGGTGTAGCAGTTGTGCTAGAATCACAGTTTTCTCTGCTGCAGATGTAGCAGAGCTCAAATGCGGAGCTGTTTATAACCCCTCCCACATCACTGAGTGGCAACTTTCTGTGTACACTGTGCATAGGCAGAAAGTTTCCAATCAGTGATGGGGGCGTGTGTGTGATTGGACCAGGAAGCAAGGGATACCTACTCCTGTATTGATAATCTCCTGCTAATAAACCACTGATTTTATTGTGACAGCAAAACAGTGTAAGTGACATCACTGGAGTCAGGCTCTCTGCCCCTATATCATGCTGTTCTCAGATTGCCCAGCAAAGACCGGCTGACAGATTCTAAGCGTGGTCAGCGGCTTCTTTCTCCTGGGATTCTTATCAAGTAGCAGAATGAAAGGATTGTGGTGCCTCCTATGTGGTCAAGCTGCAGAGCCAGGATTTGCAATGAATGGGCACTGCTGGGGCACCACATCCCCTTGGTTCTACCGAAATCGATCCCTTCCCCCACTGATGAGCCGATATTGATGGCCATACATGCCCCTTTAAGCATAGCGGAGCACGCTGGGTGAAGCTTTCTAGAATATGACACCTGCATGTCACATTTCACATTCTGTTCTGTGTATTGCTTTGTTGTGTCCTCGGTGCACATGTATCAAAGAAAAAGGATAATATGTATCCAGAAAGGCAATCTGGGCTGACGTGGACACATAGCGTTTTTGTTTGTCTTTTGCCAGTACTAAAAATACATTGTAAAAAGTAAATGTCATTCAATGTCATATAATGTTTATACAGTATGTAGGGACCTAACAATAACAGGTGCAGGGGGAGCAATCACACCTGGGCCCCGGAGACCAGAGGGCCCCAAAGATCTTTTTGCCCCATAGACAAAGACTACTATTAAAGACCAGTGATAGTTGGGGGGCCCTGTTGGGGATTTCGCATTGGGGGCCACAAGCTTCAAGTTACACCACTGGCAGTCAGCCTGTAGATATATCAGGGAGGTGTTAAAGGGGTAGTTTGGAAGTAGGCGTTCATGGATCGATGGTGGTGGCGACCCCTGGGAACATCACCTTTCAGCAATCTAGTTAGGTGGTAGTGGGTGGTGTCGGTCCATCACTAAACATAGGCCATCAATGTGTATTTTTTGGTAAATTAATATTAAAAATGTATAGTTTGCTGTGAGAACTAGCTGACAATTTTCAATAACCTCCTATATATAATATGCACGTCATTCTCGCTGGATCTGTAGCTGCCATGTCGGTAGGGCCAGTCACTGGGCTACGAATACTACATACTCGTCCACTGCAATGTGTTATATCTCCTCCACCTTTCCACCTGTGTCACGCCGCCCATATTTATATAGACATAATCTGACTAATCTACAAGAGGGCAGGTCACTGCCTTCCCCAAGATCAACACATTAATCTTCTGCTTGTCAGCGCGGTCTATGATCTGATTCCTACTTCTTTCTACTTTACAGCTCATCCCTTGCATCCATGTGATCTGATGAACTGTGGTTTTCTATCCCCACACATCTGCTATCGCACACAGGAGGCTAATCTGTTTACTCTGATCAGTAGCGCCTGATCCCAAACAATCAGCTGAATGAGGCTGCCCATGTCTGAATGTCTCTGAGCTGCTGGATATACAGTAGGAGCTGCTGTGCCTGGGCTGTGGGGCTCACTATGGGGAGTGCAGCAGAGCTACCAGGGTCAGACCTCCTCCGGTCACTGCCTCCAACAACATCAACACATTAATCTCCCTCTGCTGTCAAACCCCCACTGATTAGATAGTTATAGAATATTCTAAGAATGGAAGTCTAACCCTTTCTTTCCCCGACTCTTGCCATTGAGCACCACACAGACCCATTAGAATCTAATGGATATATACGGTGCTCAACGGCAAGAGTCAAATTAGATGATGGGTCAGTTCCACTGAAATCAAGAAAGTTTTATTGCATTAATCTGATATGTCTAGCCAACTGAAAGCGTACCTGTCCTTTTAGATGATTTTTCAGGATATGATTTTGTGCGTGTATATGGGAATAACATTATATCTGGCCAGCCATTATATGATTTTTATCCCTGCGTGTTCACCAGTTTTCCCCTCTGAAGGCTCTATTTATAACTTTTGGTTGTCTGTGAGCTAGTGAGTGGAGACTAGCTGCTATGATGTATCCCTGTTTCTATGCTATCTGCTCTCCTGTTTCTATGCAGCATGGAGACAGTGGTAAATTATGTAGTAGTACTGAGCAGTGCGGCTGTGAATCCAGTGAGGTAAACATTTACTAGGAATCTGCAGCACCACGTGCCTGTGCTTCTCTCTGCTATTCCTTCTCCATAGAGCTCAATAGGCAGCTGTGATCGGACAACCTCAGCGTTTTCACCACGATGGATTTTAGAGGTTTATCAAAATGGGTGTTGAGTTCAGGAGGCATCGGGGGGGGGGGGGGGGAGAAGTGGCTCCTAACTTGACAAAGAAGCAGATTTATCTGATAAGATATAGAACAATGTTTTTTATATTCACTTGTACAATTATTTTATGTCAAGTTTGCAAAAATACACCGACCATTTAAGTATAGGCCGCCAATCTTGTAGTCCCGGAGAACCCCTTTAAATTCTTGCTTTCTGTTCGGAGGTTCTCCATTATCACTAGTTTGTTATATAAATTTTATGTCTGTTACATAATCTTAACAATTATCAGGTCTCGTTTATGGCTAAATAAACATTTTTACTGTGATTTTTATAGATACCAACAGATTGTAGTGATCAGCACTTTCATTGTCTTCTGCTGAAGGGTAATCGTAAAGGATTTGATGACGGAGAATATATCGCCATGGTTCATGAACACATTCTTATTTTTGTGTTAGAGGGGCGGCCGCTGAGGCCCCCATGTGAATCGCAGTTATCAGGTCAAAGCTCTGGGGACCTCTGTAACAGGTTCCTAAACTCTTGCCAAGAGCAGATTAGGTTTAGTAATCATTTTGGAGGATTTACTTAACCTTTTCATTGCAAGACGTTTCATTTCTGTTTGGAAAAAAATGAAACTAATTTTACATCAGCATCCATAAGATCTGACTCGTGTATAGATTAGCTCTCAGTTCTGACACACAGAGGGATGGGGTCTCTTGCAGGATACGATCGCTACAATGTCTATGAGGTTCAAAGGGAACCTGTCACCCCCAAAATCACAGGTGAGCTAAAGGTACCGTCACACAGTGGCATTTTGATCGCTACGACGGCACGATCCGTGACGCTCCAGCATCGTAGACTGCTGTCACGCTTCGCAATGTACGACGCTGGAGCGATAACTTCACGACGTATTTGCGATGTAGAAGCCGTTGGTTACTATGCGCACATCGTATACGATATATGTTACACCATGCGATCATGCCGCCACAGCGGGA
Organism: Ranitomeya imitator; assembly: GCF_032444005.1. NCBI lineage: Eukaryota > Metazoa > Chordata > Amphibia > Anura > Dendrobatidae > Ranitomeya > Ranitomeya imitator. Next base: position 118,806,162 of record NC_091291.1, read on the forward strand.
CACTAGACGACGAAAGAAAGTTTCAAACGATCTGCTACGACGTACGATTCTCAGCGGGGTCCCTGAACGCAGGAGCGTGTCAGACACTGCGAGATCGTAACTATATCGCTGGAACGTCACGAATCGTGCCGTCGTAGCAATCAAAATGCCACTGTGTGACGGTACCCTAAGGCCACCGGAATCAGGGGCTTATCTCCAGCATTCTGTAATGCATTCTGGAATGCTGTAGATAAGCCCCCGATATATCCTGAAAGATGAGAAAAAGAGGTTATATTACACTCACCCAGGGGCGTTCTCGGTTATGTCCGGGACCACCGTGACGTCCCCTTCAAGTACCGGACCGAGTACCCCACTGCCCTGGCGGGCGACTCAACTTGGCGTCACGAACAGGATGTACCGGGGGCGAACTGCTGGGGGCGAAACATCCTATAACCGTTTGTCAGACTATCCATTGAATCCATTTTTCATGGTTTCAGAACGGAGGATGTCCCCAAATTTTTCATATTATTATTTTTTCTCACAAGATGTGCAAATTTGTATTTGTCCTGACGGCTGTCTGGTATTTTATTTAGATGACTTTGGATGGACTTTTCCTTTTAAGTGTACTAGTCGAAACAAGAGCGCGTTAGCAAAAACTCTGACACTCAGTAAGGCTACGTTCACATTTGCGTTGTGCCCGTTTGCGTCGGGCGACGCATGCGTCATGCGCCCCTATATTTAACATGGGGGACGCATGGACATGCGTTGTGCTGGGTTGTGCGACGCAAGCGTTTTTTTTTTGCCGCAAGCGTCGGGCGCAGAAAACGCAACAAGTTGCATTTTTCTGGCGTCTGATTTTCGGCAAAAAACGACGCATGCGTCGCAAAACGCAGCGTTTTTGCGTGCGTTTTGATGCGTTTTTATTTGCGTTGTGCGTTGCGTCGCCGACGCAGCGGCGCACAACGCAAATGTGAACGTAGCCTAAGGCATCATCAGCTCTTTTGATCTCCAATGTGTCCCATGGAAGGTCCCAACCTAATTAGAGAGAATTTCCGGCATGATTGATATACGGTACATTTTGAACAATATCAAGAACTTCTCATCATTATCAGAACAAATTGTCAGAGAACTTTGGACGTTTCTGAGGTTTTATCCAGGAAGTCCAGGTACTGAGCCCCTCCACCGAAAGATTTTCTAATCGGCCCATTTTAAATTTTGGAGAAAATCAGAGCTCAGCTGAGCGCTTCTGCCCCTTGGTCATTAGATGATTGGACGTCACCCCGTGTCTGGATGAATACGATAGATTGTATATGACCACCATTGCTATTTTGTCATAGACATGTACTGTTTATATGGCTCATTCTGGATTAAAGTTTTTCTGTGAACGGTCAGATCTGTGACCAATAGAGATGAACAAAGACATTACAGCACAGAGTGTAGTGATAGAGAGCAAACAGTACAAAAGTTCAGATGTTCCAGTGTCACACGAGGGAGGGCTGTGTAGACCAACTGTGGAGCAGTCAAGGTTGTGTGCTACCATGGTATAACATGAACTATCCTATCACAGCATGAAATACTGTGCTGTCATGGAGGAAAGCCGTCCTAAAACCAAGAGTAAAGGATACAATTTCCAAGTGCTAGCAGCTTCCATCTTCAAAGAAGAACGATCTGTGACTTTCTGAGCTATAGAGACTTATGGCCCTCGGCCTGATTTCTCCTTTTTTGCTACTGTGAAGATTATTGTGTGGACAGAGCCTTGTGTTGGTCCCAAATACCAGGGAAAAGTGAGATGTGCCAAACAATGTTCTACCCATTCATAGGCCTCAGAGCAGTTGGCTGCCACAATGGCATTCTGGTATGGTATGTATGACGGCACCATGATCAAGCTCTTATGGTAGATATCTACCACTGGATTATCCAAGGTCCACTGGGCAATTATGTGACAATTATTAGCTGGTTGGGTGTGTCAGCGAAAACATAAAAAAAGGTTTCCCTGTTCCATCCCAAATTATTTTGTCACCCCCGACCCATTAGAGAAGTACCCATGTATAGTTAATATCCCCTTTCAGTCCAGTACAATTACCACTTCCATGTTAGCTAACATTATTGAGAGATAAGATCCTATTGTCCGTAAGAGAATTAGTTTGGCGTCCACCTAAGGCTACTTTCACACTTCCGTTTTCTGGAGTCCGTCGTGGTGCAGCAAAATGACGTATAGACGTAAAATAGGGAAAAACATGTGCGATGGATCCAGTGTAATCACGGATCCGTCGTAGAGAAATTCCGGGAATTAAATGTCCGGGGACGAGAGAGAGAGAGAGGAAAAAAAAATCCTTCCGGGCATGCTCAGAAGGGATAAACTGGATCCGTCCCTGGATTCCTGCGTGTGACAGTCAGCGACGGATCCTGCGCCCATAGGCATCCATTGGAGCCGACAACGGGCAGCGCAGGATGCGTCGCTGACCGCTTTTCCGACGTGCACAAAAAACATTACAATGAACGTTTTCTCCGCACGACGGACCGCTATCTTACGACGGATCCAGTGCACGACGGATGAAACGGATGGCCATCCGTCACAATCCGTCGCTAATACAAGTGTATGGGGAAATGCAGGATCCTGCATTCTCAAAAATCAACGGATTGTGGCGGATCTGAAAAGACGGAAGTGTGAAAGTAGCCTAGGCTAAATCTGTCAACGAAAAGTGGATACATGGGTGCCCTTTACCATGATCTGTACCTTCAGAATCATCGAGGAGGGTGAAAGGCTTGTTAGTCTATGCACAGAGGTGTTGCGGCTGTCGTCCCTCACCTGAGACTTCCACCTATTCCGACAGTGGAGGGGACACAATGCAAGGGTAGTATGGCATTTCCCGCTAATATTTTTTTACATATCTCCCGGCTTTCCAGTGTGCACAGAACCACCTTGCTAGGACTTCACTATGCAGGAGAACCACAGTGAAAGGGTTGCAGTATTTCATTATCGTTGCTTGCCCTTCACACTCAGGATCTTAAAGGTCGGGCTTCCTCCAAACATGATGGCATATCCTAGCATTATGCAATCACTTTATGGCATGGGAATATCGCTTTAAGGACCAGCTCAAGGAAATGTTTCCCAAACCGCCTTAGTGGAGAACATATGGCCTCTGTGTGTTTTTTTTTTTTTTTATAGAATCCGGAAACCCTGCCAAGTGTCAACCTTTATACTTCAGATCCAAAATCTGATATGTGATATATGATAACTTGGGTAGTTTCGGTATCCTCAAAATACACCTTTGAGAGGCAGTTTGTCTCTCTATCCCCACCACTATCTCCTTTAGTTAACCTTTTAAAGATTTTGCAGTATCCATTTTTTGGGGGAATTCATTAAGACCGGAGTTTCCTTACCCTTGGGTAAGATATACTGAATTTATTAGGAGTTGAACGCCTCTTTTGGGCTGACTGCACTCCACAATATGTCACTCCAACTATGAGATGGGGTACATTTCTGCTTTAATTTTTTAAACATTAAATTTACTGTATCTTTATAACTGTCCTACTATTGTGAAACTACAACTACCAGCATGTCCGGACAATGACACGTTGGAGACCATTGCTATGGGTACTCATCTACACCCATCATCTACCATCTTGGATGTTTCCATTAGAATATTTATATTGAGGCTCTGATGAGTTATAACAGCCCATGCCTCAGAAATAAGGTGCACGTTCACATTAGGTGAATATTGGCTGAACTTACTGATTTCGGCAGTACCGGCTAACCATCTATTGAGAATGGCAGCGTTCCCAATGTTCTTGCCTCGGCAAATGTCGGGGAGGGAAGAAAGAAGAACCCGGAGCGTAAACAGGTGAACCGCTGCATATAATACATGCATGTGTTATGTATTTTTTTTTGTGTGCTTTTCTTAGTGAGTTTTTTCATCTTTTCACATTCCTATGAATTTATGAAAATACTGCAAAAATGCTGAAAGGGTTGACATTTCACTGATTTAATAAAACGCTTTGATGGTTCAAATCTGGAAAGACAAAATAAGCAGTGAAATTTCATTCACTTTGCTAGTGTTGTAAAAAGCTGTATTTTTTCCTCGGCAAAAAACGCTCATAAAATCCATGTAAAAAAATGCTACATTTGAACGAGCCCCCTAAAGTCTTGTCTGGGCAGACCTCTTTTCAAATTCTTGACCAACCTAGATCTCCTTCTGTACCACATTTAGGGTATGTGCCCACGTTGCGGATTCATGTGCGGATTTTTCCGCGCAGATTCTGAAGAATCCGCAAGTAAAACGTCCTGCGGATTACCTGCGGATTTACCGCAGTTTTTGTGCAGTTTTTACACCTGCGGATTCCAATTATGGAGCAGGTGTAAAACGCTGCGGAATCTGCACAAAGAATTGACATGCTGCGGAAAATAAACCGCAGCGTTTCCGCGCGGTATTTTCCGCAGCATGGGCACTGTAGATTTGGTTTTCCACAGGTTTACATGGTACTGTACAACGCATGGAAAACTGCTACAAATCCGCAGCCAAATTCGCAACGTGTGCACATAGCCTTACTTTGCTGGTGCTGTAAAATGTTATTTTTTTTACTTGGCAGAAGCACAACGTGTGAACAAGCTCTAACGCCTGGTCTGGCGAAACATCTTCTGAATTTACTTCACCCATCTAGATCTCCTTCAGTATCTCCTGCGGTTTTTCGTACCTTCCAGGAAACGACATTATTGTAGCAGTCCAGGACTATTGATCTCGTGCTTCTGCCTATTAGGAATAACTGTTTCTTCAACCATGAATTGGGCCTTCGTCTTCTCTCTGTAGCTTTGCGTCATAATTGTTGTCGGACTGTTTTACATCTCGACAGACCACAAGAAAACGAAGCGAGAAGTAAGATGCAGGCATCACTTAGTCATCTATTTCTAATAATACTCAGAAATTGGCAGTAATGGCAAACAGAGGACATTTTCATTAATGAACTTCCTATGCTTGGAGCCATTGTGCTCATCCATCCATAGTTAACAGTCTAATAATCCATTTATAGAAAGCTAATAGCCTGTGTACAATAGCTCTTCCGGACTGGGAAAAAAAAAATTCTTGGTAGGGTTAAAGGGGAGAAGGAAATTGCATATACAAGAATTCCCCTTAATTTAGCTACTATCCATAAATGATCCAGCGTAGTCCCATTTTGTGGTCATGATTTACTTTTTTTTACCTGTGCTTGTAGGCTAGCAACAAGCAGGGTCAGATGTAATGGAGTAATAGGCGACTGCAGGATCAGACTACATTCAGGGTTTAATTGTAGTCTGTAGCCATGGAAACAGATTGCTTTGATTAGAAGTTCAAAATTTCATTTTTTAAACAGCTCTGATAAAATAACAGCCGTGCTGTGATTGGTTGCTATGGGCAACAGAAACCGTTATTCTTTTTAGTCATTTTTCATAAACCTGCTCTTTTAATTGGTTGGTGCTTCAGGGATGAAGCATTTATGTATTTCAACGCCGCCGGGGCACATAGACCTGGAGCATAGTAAGTAAGACTTTGATCTTAAAATCTGAGGAAATAGGAGAATTGTGTAGGAGGCTGATGCTAAACAGCAACTACAAGTGCCGACAAGCATTCATCCTTTTATTTGGTGTCATTAAGGGTCTTAGTAAAGGTACCGTTACACTAAACGACTTTACCAACGATCACGACCAGTGATACGACCTGGCCGTGCTCGTTGGTAAGTCGTTGTGTGGTCGCTGGGGAGCTGTCACACAGACAGCTCTCTCCAGTGACCAACGATCAGGGGAACGACTTCGGCATCTTTGAAACTGTCTTCAACGATGCCGAAGTCCCCGGGTAACCAGGGTAAACATCGGGTTACTAAGCGCAGGGCCGCGCTTAGTAAACCGATATTTACCCTGGTTACCATTGTAAAAGTAAAAAAAAAAAAAAAAAAAACACTACATACTCACATTCCGATGTCTGACACGTCCCCCGGCGTCAGCTTCCCGCACTGACTGTCAGCGCCGGCCGTAAAGCAGAGCACAGCGGTGACGTCACCGCTGTGCTTTACAGCCGGCGCTGACAGTCAGTATGGGAAGCTGACGGCGGGGGATGTGACAGACATCAGAATGTGAGTATGTAGTGTTTTTTTTTTTTACTTTTACAATGGTAACCAGGGTAAATATCGGGTTACTAAGCGCGGCCCTGCATTTAGTAACCCGATATTTACCCTGGTTACAAGTGAACACATGGTTGGATCGGCGTCACATACGCCGATCCAGCGATGACAGCGGGTGATCAGCGACCAAAAAAAGGTCCTGATCATTCCCCAACGACCAACGATCTCCCAGCAGTGGCCTGATCGTTGGTCGCTGTCACACATAACAAGATCGTTGCTACGTCACAAAAAGCCCTACTATGAGATTAACTCATCCATATGTCATAAACAACTGATGATCACTTCTCCGTGAATGGAGAGGTAGTCGCACATTCGAGACTGCGTCCGTTCACTTCTATGGGATTGACAAAAATACGGTAGTTGAGTATTGCACTGAGCTATCTCGGTCGGTCCGGGATCGGAAGTGCACATAGTCCTCCCTTGCTACATTCAATAGGGGGGCACTGGACCGCCCTGCTCGAGATTCTAAAAGTTCGGTCAGCAAGTTATCACTTAGTGTTCCACTTTGGGGTAACCACTTTAATGTTGCACGGTCACAGGTGGTCATGTAGCTTTATTCCACATGGATCACTCTGACGGATGTTTTCGTGTTCCTCTGTTAGTATCCTCGGCGTCACACACGTTTTTACAGCATCTCGTCATCCGGCAGGTACCGAGACTTGGATAATATACTTATCCAGGATTATTGTCCCCGGCTATTTATAGGACGGGTCTTCTTAATCATTTCACCCAGACATTTGCTTGCAGTCATCCTTAATTCGGTTTTGGACACTTGAATCCTGATTTAGCCAATCACCGGCGTGCAGACTTTACAATCCTGTTTAATCCTATAGAGGGATTTATTAATCTCAGTAAGGGATTGCCGCCATCCTCCGTCTAGAAAATACCTGCCTCAGCAGACCCGTGCCCCGGTCAAATATGCTTGATGTTAAAAGTTCAAAGCTACTTAATCCTGGCCAAGTATCAGAGATACGGACGCCTGTCAATCACTTGGTGGGGGGGGGGGGGGGGTTGGGCGACACAAGTATACGCAAGTTCATTTATGTTTTATTGTTCATCCAGAGCTCTCTGGTTCATGAATACAAAGCTGACAACTCTGATCATTTTATAGACTGAATCGTAGGAAAGGAAAGTAACACTACTTAAGGGTATGTGCCTATGGGTCAAATTGAAAAAAAAAAAATGGGCCTCACATCAATGCTAGGGGCATTTGAGTGCTGTCCTTTTTTTTTTTTTTTTCTTACTAACAGTCCAAAGGATAGCCAGCACTCTATGCTCTTTTTTTTACTGTTTAATATGTAGAAGATTGGAAATATTTTGGGATTCATTTTGCATACGAGTAAACCGGATGCCACACTGATAAAAATGGTCACATCGCATGGACCAAAAATTGGCTGAAAATCGCACACAGCACACTGCCGAAAAATGCTTTTTTTCTTGCATGCAAAGAATAAATGTCCGAATGAGACAAAGTCATAAAGATGGCAGATTGCTTAATATAAGGGGTAAGAGAAGATAGGCCTTTTTTGGGTGGGGTTAAACCGATATAACAGGCCTGAGACACGCGGCTGCCAATGTCACTTATTAATATGGCGAGGGACAGTGATCTTATGTTTATAGGAGCAGCCAAAAAGATATTAGGGAAAAGCCGGATTGGGGGTACAATTAAGATTCCCATCGGTTTCGGTATATAGCATGCCCATTTGGCAGGTAAATGGCTGAGACATGCTGACGTCTCTGCACTAGGGCCAGCTATGGGGAAAAGAAGCCTATACCCTACTGATTCCTCTGCTATAAATGCATAGTAGCAGAATCCCCTCCACCTCCCACTGATCGGACCTGGACCCCCCTATAATTGGGTACAATGCCCAGCGAGAAGTCAGCCTTTTCTCCTGGCCGTTCAGAGCCGTGTCTACACAGGGGTCCATGTGCCGGGTTGTGTATGTCCCCTGTTCTGCGCTGCAGTCAGTGCAGGGCGGGACCGAATTAAATAAGAATTGGGTTGCGGGAGAACAATTACTCAAAAACATAATTATTAGGTCACATCGCATCACTCCTGAAGAAATCAGAGCACTTGGAAAGTAGAGCAGAAGAGAATCACTTTAACTCCTTCTGTTACAGTGAACTACTAACACAAAATCCCACTTCTTTTCTTTTTGTCACTTTATTTATTTTTTTTTTACAAACACATACCTACTGTAGTCTATGGGAAACTTCACACGTCCCCGTTTTTTTTGGGGAACTGAGCCGTCCAGAAAATAAATAATAGTAAATGAATGCAGAGGCGTATCTAGGGTTTCTGGCACCCGGGGCAAGAATTCATTTTGGCGCCCCCCCCTCCCTCTCCCCTCTCCCCCCCCCCCCCCAGCACATATGCGATTTGCGCACTTAGTCATGTACCCACAAGCTCCTCTCCCTAATGCTCTCAATGTTCAGTGAAAAACTGAGAAGCAGAAGAAAAGCTCGTTGTCACCAGACCATAAGTGTGAAAGTCACATATGAGTGACGTGTCCATGTGACGACTACTGGAACCTGCAGAGCTGAATCCTGACATCGCAGCTTCTGAATTCTCACAACGAATGCACTGGACACTTTTAGGATTCTCCCTTGCCGGTGGACGGTCATGTCAGTACAAGCATGTGATTTGTATAATTCTGAACACATTCCGACTAGACGTGCCCGGCCTCGCTCAGTTCATTTTCATTGACGGAGGCCACACATGTCTAGTCAGCACGTGACCACATGTATGTAAATTACCAGCACGAGAAAATCCTGACAGCGTGCAATGAGCACTGTGAGAACTCAGAAGTCTGCAGTCACGAAGAATGACTGCAGACTCATTACAAACCTGGACATCCCCTTTAATGCTCCTAACATAAATAAAAACATGAGAGTTAGTCAGTATCACAATTAACATTTACATCCAGGTACCTTATAGATGATGTCGTCTCTGGAGTCGTTCTTCTTTTCTTCATCTTCACGATGCCCTTAAAGATACAAGTGTCATTATAATGCTCCTGAATGAAAAATTGCCCCTCACTATATTGTCTTCACAAAATATGACCCCACACTGTGTCCCCCATATAGGGCCCAGTATTTATACTGTACTCTCTCATCACACTCCCCCTCCTTGGTATACTGTCCCCTCCTGGCTGTGCCCTTACACTGCCCCCATGCTACGAACCCACTACTCAGTTTCTATTCTGTGCCCCATCACCCCCTTTGCTGTTCATTTTGTGTCCTCAAATCTCCCATCTCCACTCCAATTCAACCCCACACAATAAATCCCCCCATTACCCACACAGCCCCTCATCACCCCCATCTCCTGATCCCCCACACAGCCCCTCATCAACCCCATCTCCCCCTCATCACCCCTACACAGTCCCTCATCATCCTCCCATTCCCCACAGGCCCTCATCATTCCCCAAAAAGGCCCTCATCACCCCGCTTCTCCACAGAGCCCCTCATCATCCCCCCATTCCCCACAGGCCCTCATTATCACCCACACAGCCTCTCATCCCCCATTCCCCACACAGCCCCCCATTATCACCCACACAGCCTCTCATCCCCCCATTCCCCACACAGCCCATCACCCCCATACAGCCCCTCATCACCCCCCTTCTCCCCCAAAGCCCCTCATCACCCCCCTTCTCCCACACAGCCCCTCATCATTCCTTCTTTTTCCACACTGCCCCTCATCATGCTCCATTCCCCACACAGCCCCTCATCATCCACTACACAGCCCATCATCATTCCCCACACAGCTTCTCATCATCCACTACACAGCCCCTCATCATTATCCCTCCATTCCCCACAGCCTCTCATCATCCACTACACAGCCCCTCATCATTATCCCTCCATTCCCCACAGCCTCTCATCATCCACTACACAGCCCCTCATCATTATCCCTCCATTCCCCACAGCCTCTCATCATCCACTACACAGCCCCTCATCATTATCCCTCCATTCCCCACAGCCTCTCATCATCCACTACACAGCCCCTCATCATTATCCCTCCATTCCCCACAGCCTCTCATCATCCACTACACAGCCCCTCATCATTATCCCTCCATTCCCCACAGCGTCTCATCATCCACTACACAGCCCCTCATCATTATCCCTCCATTCCCCACAGCCTCTCATCATCCACTACACAGCCCCTCATCATTATCCCTCCAATCCCCACACACCTCGGTAATCTCCTCACATGGCTGCATGCTGCAGACCCTCAGTCCTCCTCACCAATAGCAGATGATGGGGAATAACAGGGTAGTGCCTGCTAGATTCCAACATGCCCAATCCTTTATTTTCCCATTAGATAAGCCACCACTAATGGCGCCTGCAGACAAGCGTATGAAAAGTCATCCGCGTTTCATCCAAAAACTCAGACATTTTTGTATAATTTTCATCAGATTTTCATCCATGCGTCTGCATTTTCACATTCATGACATTCATGCTTTCATGCGTCTTGGCAGCTTTCCACCAGGCTTTCACACGGCTTCTGGGGCAAAAATGTCAGCAGTTCTTCTTTGTTTGATGGCTCGTGACGATCAATCATCCTCTTGATTACATTCCAGAGGTTTTCAATGGGGTCCAGGTCTGGAGATTGGGCTGCCCATGACAAGGTTTTGATGTGGTGGTCTCTCAATTTTTGCCAGAGATAGATATAGATAATTTTCCAAGGTGTGTATATCACTTATTTGGATTCTGCAAGCTGTACCGCTTGCTGAAAGTCTACCTAGGTTTGGACAACCCTTTACAAGGCTCCGTATGTGTATTGCCTTGTAGACCGTGGTCCTGGTATATTCCCTGTATAATTTGGATCATCGCACCAAAATAATATGCCCACCCTTTTGACATATTGTTTATACTGACCACTAGCCTTACATAGATGTTAAAGGAGCTTTCCACCACTTTTTTTTCGTAAACCTACTAGAGGAAAAGGAAAGCTTACAAAATGTGTGTTACTCTGAATCCCTCTGCTCCAGCACCTCCACTCTGGCGGTCTTCCTCCGGACCAGAAGTGATAACATCCAGCCAATTCATGGAGAACCCGGATCTATTTCCCTACATTACAAGCTCTGGGAGCGGATCTTATGTTATTTCTGAGTCAATGTTCACACAACACAAATGTTTGGTGTAAACAGAATGTCCTGTAAACGTAACATGAAGGTAGCAATAGTCAGCCTGTGATCTGTACACACGGAGCATAGCCCGAGCACGTACACCTAATACAAGACATGGACCAGGGCCAGTTCTCCATTTATTACTGTATACAGTGTGTCACAATGTATTTATTACTGTATACAATGTATCCAACCTACAGTAATGCTCAAAGGGATAACTGGAATAAGGGATAGAGGGTGAAGGGTCTCTGAGGATATGTCTGCTCTTAAAGGAGCAGTTTCCCTAACACGACAACCCCTTTTCTATATGCTAATTGTCTCTTCAGAGAAGAAGAGGACTACACCCATAATACCACCTAAAGGAAGTAGCAATCTTAAAAGTCAAAATTGAGCCTTGCCAAATGACTTAGGATAAAAGCCAAACCAGAATCTCAATTTGTAGACACCGTATTTCTGGATGTTGCCCCTCGTCAGTGCAAAGTATGAGATCTGATGTGGTTAGGTGAGAGGCTTAAGACTGGGATCTAAGGGGTAAGGTTTCAACTTGTGGAGAGTGAGGAGCCAAGCCTGGCATGTTACAGTGAGGAGGCTTATACACCATGCATGCTCCTCTGGACCGTGTCTGCAAATTGAGATTCCGGGTTGGCTTTTATCCTAAGTAGCATGGCAAGGCTCATGACAGGTCGATGTTGTCTGTTAGGCTAGGCTATGTTCACATGTTGCGTTTTTATGTTTTTTTGTTTTTTTTTGCTGCACTTTTGTTGTCTCTTGTGCATGGTGATTAAGTTTAGTGCCCCCCCCCCCCCCCTCAAAAGAAAACAAAAACCCATGCTTCAACTTCCTTAGGTTTTTGCACCAAAAACACAGCAAAAACTGATACCTGCCTTTTCTGCTGCGTTTTTGCCCTTACCCATTGTTTTCCTATGGGTGAAAAAACTGTAAAAATGCTGAAACAAGTGACATGTTGAAGTTTGCAAAAACGCAGCAGTTTTCCAGATCAGACAGGAATAAAAAAAACAACAACAATGTGTGTGCATGAGATTTTTGAAATGTCATAGCCTTTGCTGGTGCTGTAAAATGCAGCTGAAAATTTGCATAAAAAAGAAATTGCAAAAACGCAACTGGTGAACTATAACCTTAGGATTGTTACTTCCAATAGGTGACCTCAGGACACGACTTCACATCCGGATGGAGTCATTCCTCACAAATTTGGTTTGTGTTTGTTGTTACTCTTAGTAATTAAGAGTAGCAACAAACACAAACACATAAAGCCGCAGAAGCGGTGCTGTATACACACGCCCTGACCAATGCTTGCCATGGTCCCTCATCTGGCCTGTGTATATAACCCGTTGTTGGAATTGTTTGCTCTTTGTTTATTGTTTGCCAATTCGAGATTTAGGAAGTGGAGTGAATGATAGCAGCCTGGTGTGACAAGCCAAGCCTGGCAGGTCAGAGTGAGGAGACTTATAAGCCATGCATGCTCTGCAGTTGCATTACTGCATGCGACGTAATGTGGCGCAGCGATTTACTAAAGAAAAAATACAAATTTTCTTTATCTGATTGCAAATCACAAATGACTTTTCATCATAGAAATCAATTCTGGGCTCACAATATCAGCCATTTTCGTTTTTGTGTAATCGGTGTTGCAAATAGTAAACGTGCTTGCAACGTGCAGCCAAATTGCGCTGTAACATAGCTGCGCGTCTTCAGTGCGAGCTGCAGTTAAATCACCGTAGAGCCGTAACTGCGGGTCGGAGCCAGTTTAAAGGGGATGTCCAAGGACTTTGATACTGATGGGATATCCACACGTCTGTTTTTTTTCCCATACGGGAAATGGACCGAGTTTCAACAGGGGTCTCCAGAGCCCTACCAGACCCCTGTTATTACTTCTGCATGCCCACATAATAATAATAATCCTTTTATTTATACATCTAGTGTGTATAACACAGGTCAATTTAATAATAAGACACCGAGCTATTGACATTGGGCACGTTTGCTGTCTCCGTCAGATTTCCTCCTCTCCTGTCTTGGGCTGAGGATCTTTTCTGTGTCTGTCGTCTGTGTGTGGGCATCGCCAGTATGGCTGCACAGAGGAGCAGTTGTGATGGCATATGGGCGCATCAGAATATATTCATGAGCACTGGCCGCCCACGTCATCAGCTGAAATTAGCCCCGGAGGTGTCTCGGTCCACGGTGTACTATAAGTGCATGTAGGGGAAAGACGTACGTCAGCTATGGGTCGCTATCTCCCCCTAGAACCATTGCTGACATTTACGGGTCTCACAATGGGGAGATCTGCCCGCACGTCATCTTCTCATCGTTGCGTCATTACTTTTTCTAACCTCTGTCAATACAAATGATCGAATCCGTTAGGAGCGAAACACGTGGCTGGAGAAGGAGTTAATCGTTTTCTTTGTTACATTTTCTACCCCCCCCCCCTTTCATTTCCTTGCTAGCAGATGGGGACACATAAATATTAATGCGTGTCCCGAGGCTCGGGGACGTGATGATTAGTGTTCACGTTGGGAGGAGAGTGGGTTGTGTTCGGCTGGCGGACACATGAGTTGCTGAGATTGCATTAATACATTTTCTCCTTCTGATCATCGCCGAATTCAGAGATACACGATATATTGTCTGCAACCTGTGTCACCTACAGCTCGTAGAACTACAAGTCCCAGCACAGCATGTGGCTGGTTAAAGATTACTACACTAAAAGGGATATCAAAGATGATCTCCAGCGGGGAGATCTAAAGGGTCAACAGTCTTTGCATAAATCAATAATACAGGTGAATTAGGCTCCTTTATCCTCTTATGAGCCACTTCTTACTCACCTCAGTCCCTTCTAAATGCATTCATTCCGAAAAATTGCTATAATCCATTTCGTACAACGCAGATGCTGAGAGGTCAGAGTCTATAGAGAGCACATGCGGAGGAGCAGAGAGAGACAGTCTGTGCTGCTTCTTTCTAGTAAGTTTATCTCCCCTACTGCTGGATTCACAGCTACACTGCTCAGTACCGCTCAACATTATCCTCAATGTGGCTGCTTTTGTATCTGTGCTACATAAAACAGGAGATATGAGAACCCTGGGTTAATAGGAGAGGTGTTAGGGGCTTAAAATCTACTGTCCTGTATGGATATTGCTTTTTACAGTAAATTTGGTGCTGCAGATAGTTCAGGGATGGTGGGGAGTTACGGACCTGATCGGACAGAGTCACAGGCGTTCTATACAGCTGCAGGTATTTGTGTGTTCAGCCGAACCTCTAACCAGGGCGCCCATTGCTTACCACGTGTAGAATACGACACTTAGACCCGGGGGACCCCCTCGTGTACTCCACCTGCCATTATTTGTGCTAGTGATAGTGGCGTGGGGTATGACCCAGGGTGACATTGACTCCTTAGGTGCCGGTGTCATCTACACTGAAGCCGTGCGATCTCTGACGCCTCTATATACTGACATTAATGGGCCTCAATGATGGGGGTTATAGTAGTGTTGTAAGCGGACAAGTGCGGTCCTATTCCTTTGTTCAGTATCTGTATAACTCCCTAGTGAGAATGATGCTGGAGGCGAGAACCCAACATAACCCAGTGCCGTGAGCAGCTATCGGTGCCACCAGGAATGGCGGCCACGTATACCATCCATTAGTGGTTTCTGCACAGAGCTATTCATGTCATGTGAATGACTGACCTTCAGTGGTCTGACTTCACGAATGGAGGTCGGTTGGGACTATGTAGTAGCCCACCCCTACAGATCACACGTGGGAGTTTTATCTTCCAGGGGCCATGACCGTGCAGGGCGGCACAGAGCGTTGGCATCTGAATTATGCCACAGGTTTTACTTTAGGAAACTTGAAAGTGATGTGCAGCGTATATAGGAGTATTCATGTTTATAGGGCGGTATTAGTGTATGTAGTGTGGTAAGGTATGGAGTATGGTAGCACATACGGTGTGAGATGACATGTGCAGCGTATATAGCAGTATTCATGTATATGGCGGTATTAGTGTATGCAGTGTGGTGAGGTATGGAGTATGGAAGCACATACAGTGTGAGATGACGTGAGCAGGGTATATAGGAGTGTATAGGAGTATTCCTGTGTATGGCGGTATTAGTGTATGTAGTGTGGTAAGGTATGGAGTATGGTAGTACATACAGTGTGAGATAATGTGTGCAGGGTATATAGGTGTATTCATGTATATGACGGTATTAGTGTATGTAGTGTGGTAAGGTATTGAGATGACGTGTGCAGGGTATATAGGTGTATTCATGTATATGACGGTATTAGTGTATGTAGTGTGGTAAGGTATGGAGTATGGTAGCACATACAGTGTGAGATAATGTGGGCAATGTATATAGGTGTATTCATGTATATGGCGGTATTAGTGTATGCAGTGTGGTGAGGTATGGAGTATGGAAGCACATACAGTGTGAGATGACGTGTGCAGGGTATATAGGAGTGTATAGGAGTATTCATGTGTATGGCGGTATTAGTGTATGTAGTGTGGTGAGGTATGGAGTATGGTAGCACATACAGTGTGAGATGACATGTGCAGGGTACATAGGTGTATTGAATAGGGCGGTATTAGTGTATGTAGTGTGATAAGGTATGGAGTATGGTAGCACATACGGTGTGAGATGAGGTGTGCTGGGTACATAGGTGTATTGTATATGGCGGTATTAGTGTATGTAGTGTGGCAAGGTATGGAGTATGGTAGCACATACGGTATGAGATAATGTGGGCAATGTATATAGGTGTATTCATGTGTATGGCGGTATTAGTGTATGTAGTGTGGTGAGGTATGGAGTATGGTAGTACATACAGTGTGAGATAACGTGTGCAGGGTATATAGGTGTATTCATGTATATGACGGTATTAGTGTATGTAGTGTGGTAAGGTATTGAGATGACGTGTGCAGGGTATATAGGTGTATTCATGTATATGACGGTATTAGTGTATGTAGTGTGGTAAGGTATGGAGTATGGTAGCACATACAGTGTGAGATAATGTGGGCAATGTATATAGGTGTATTCATGTATATGGCGGTATTAGTGTATGCAGTGTGGTGAGGTATGGAGTAAGGTAGCACATACAGTGTGAGATGACGTGTGCAGGGTATATAGGAATATTCATGTGTATGGCGGTATTAGTGTATGTAGTGTGGTGAGGTATGGAGTATGGTAGCACATACAGTGTGAGATAATGTGGGCAATGTATATAGGTGTATTCATGTATATGGCGGTATTAGTGTATGTAGTTTGGTGAGGTATGGAGTATGGAAGCACATACAGTGTGAGATGACGTGTGCAGGGTATATAGGAGTGTATAGGAGTATTCATGTGTATGGCGGTATTAGTGTATGTAGTGTGGTGAGGTATGGAGTATGGTAGCACATACAGTGTGAGATGACATGTGCAGGGTACATAGGTGTATTGAATAGGGCGGTATTAGTGTATGTAGTGTGATAAGGTATGGAGTATGGTAGCACATACGGTGTGAGATGAGGTGTGCTGGGTACATAGGTGTATTGTATATGGCGGTATTAGTGTATGTAGTGTGGTAAGGTATGGAGTATGGTAGCACATACGGTATGAGATGACATGTGCAGGGTACATAGGTGTATTCATGTATATGGCGGTATTAGTGTATGCAGTGTGGTGAGGTATGGAGTAAGGTAGCACATACAGTGTGAGATGACGTATGCAGGGTATATAGGAGTATTCATGTGTATGGCGGTATTAGTGTATGTAGTGTGGTGAGGTATGGAGTATGGTAGCACATACAGTGTGAGATAATGTGGGCAATGTATATAGGTGTATTCATGTATATGGCGGTATTAGTGTATGTAGTTTGGTGAGGTATGGAGTATGGAAGCACATACAGTGTGAGATGACGTGTGCAGGGTATATAGGAGTGTATAGGAGTATTCATGTGTATGGCGATATTAGTGTATGTAGTGTGGTGAGGTATGGAGTATGGAAGCACATACAGTGTGAGATGACGTGTGCAGGGTATATAGGAGTGTATAGGAGTATTCATGTGTATGGCGGTATTAGTGTATGTAGTGTGGTGAGGTATGGAGTATGGTAGCACATACAGTGTGAGATGACATGTGCAGGGTACATAGGTGTATTGAATAGGGCGGTATTAGTGTATGTAGTGTGATAAGGTATGGAGTATGGTAGCACATACGGTATGAGATGACGTGTGAAGGGTATATAGGTGTATTCATGTATATGGCGGTATTAGTGTATGTAGTGTGATGAGGTATGGAGTATGGTAGCACATACGGTGTGAGATGACATGTGTAGGGTATATGCTGTAGGTGTATTGTATATGGCGGTATTAGTGTACGTAGTGACTGTAGAGGGCAGTAATGTGTATGATGCAGATCTAGCAGTGTATGTACATATAGTGACAGTGGTGCTGCAGAGTATTGCACCGTCACTACCTCCGCCGGTCGTTAGTTGCAGCGTCCTCTGCGCTCCGCCTGCCGTACCGGATTTGCATGGTGATGAGGAGGGGTAGCTGTAAGTCGGTCATGCTGTGACTTCTGTGCACCGGGCCCCGCGCTCACCCAGGGGCAGCCGCGTACATCCCAGTGTGCTGCCCGTCTGCAGCCTCCAGCTCCGGGACAATAGGATGCGATGCCCTGAGGCGGGCGCTCTCGTCTCCTCGCTGCCTTGCCGTTGGCAGGCAGAGCCATATTCAGGGTCGCTGCTGCAGCTGCTGCGGCTCCTCTCCTGTGATCATCCCTGTGTTTGGCTTCCACAATCGGCTGGCGGTGTGGAGTCCCATAACCTGACCGGGGGACCGTTCACCTGAGCTGACCGGGGGGCCGTTCACCTGAGCTGACCGGGGGGCCGTTCACCTGAGCTGACCGGGGGGCCGTTCACCTGAGCTGACCGGGGGGCCGTTCACCTGAGCTGACCGGGGGGGCCGTTCACCTGAGCTGACCGGGGGGGCCGTTCACCTGAGCTGACCGGGGGGCCGTTCACCTGAGCTGACCGGGGGGCCGTTCACCTGAGCTGACCGGGGGGCCGTTCACCTGAGCTGACCGGGGGGCCGTTCACCTGAGCTGACCGGGGGGCCGTTCACCTGAGCTGACCGGGGGGCCGTTCACCTGAGCTGACCGGGGGGCCGTTCACCTGAGCTGACCGGGGGGCCGTTCACCTGAGCTGACCGGGGGGCCGTTCACCTGAGCTGACCGGGGGGCCGTTCACCTGAGCTGACCGGGGGGCCGTTCACCTGAGCTGACCGGGGGGCCGTTCACCTGAGCTGACCGGGGGGCCGTTCACCTGAGCTGACCGGGGGGCCGTTCACCTGAGCTGACCGGAGGGCCGTTCACCTGAGCTGACCGGGGGGCCGTTCACCTGAGCTGACCGGGGGCCGTTCACCTGACCGGGGGACCGTTCACCTGACCGGGGGACCGTTCACCTGACCGGGGGACCGTTCACCTGACCGGGGGACCGTTCACCTGACCGGGGGACCGTTCACCTGACCGGGGGACCGTTCACCTGACCGGGGGACCGTTCACCTGACCTGACCGGGGGACCGTTCACCTGACCTGACCGGGGGACCGTTCACCTGACCTGACCGGGGGACCGTTCACCTGAGCGTCTCCTGCGCTGTGACCCGGGGGTGACACCTGCGCCTGTGGAGGGAACCTGACAACAGCAGCGTATTAATATCCGCTCTTCACTAATCACAACTCCACATTTCCAATAAAGGGCTTCCATGGCTGAACGGTAAGAGACCACCGTAAGAGGAGGCCGGAGGTAGTATCTGGGGGCTACCAGGGCGTCTGGAGGGATTATAGGGTTAACGCCATTGTGGCATATTCGCCGGGTTACTTCTGTTGTTATATTTGCTTTATGTGTTTTCTTTTTTTACGTTGGCCATTTGTGTGTATGTTGTGATATCTGACGGGTCAGTAGTCACTTTTGGTTCTGATGTTGGAGACCCCCGACTGGAGGGGTACAAGCATAAATTAAGCCGTATAGACAATATACATCTCTGTGTGTATATACGGTAGATGGACCAATATATACCCACAGTAGATAAATGATGTGTATGATGGCAATTTGTACAGCACTACGGAATATGTCGGCCTATGTATTGGACTCCTTCAATTAGAGGGGCTGTCCAGGACTGAGGTCTCACAGCCCTACCCTTAGGCACTCCACGATAATCTGTTACTAGGTCTCGCTTTTGCCGGAAGTACACGGTGTGCGAGGCTCAAACACCACATAGTGGCCGTTCTCAGATACTGCAGCTCAGCCCCTATTAAGTTGCATAGGAGCTGAGCTGCAGTACCCGAGAACGGCCACTATGCAGTGTATGGAGCTGCACCACTTATCAGCTGATTGTGGGGATGCAAGGTGGTGGACCCCAAACTATTTAATATTGTTTAGCTATCCTTTGGAAAGGTCATCAGTATCTCAGACAACCCCTTTAAGCAGGACAAAGCCACTGTAGAGATGAATGTATAAAAGGCCGGGAAAAGGACATGAAAAGTTCTTTGGTTGGTTTGCAACATTATATAATATTATTATTAAGCTGAAGTCCAGGAGGCTCTACTGATGCTCCAACACGAGCAAATAGCTTCCTAAGGCCTTTTACCTTGTTCTGCTCAAGATTTCATATTTTTGAAGGGGGCTGGCCATTGCAATCTGTTCACTAGTCCAGCCAGCCCTTTTTGCTGTCACGCTCTGTTCACTAGCTCAGCCAGCCCTTTTTGCTGTCACCCTCTGTTCACTAGTTCAGCCAGCCCCTTTTGCTGTCACGCTCTGTTCACTAGTTCAGCCAGCTCCTTTTGCTGTCACGCTCTGTTCACTAGCTCAGCCAGCCCCTTTTGCTGTCACGCTCTGTTCACTAGCTCAGCCAGCCCCTTTTGCTGTCACGCTCTGTTCACTAGCTCAGCCAGCCCCTTTTGCTGTCATGCTCTGTTCACTAGCTGAGCCAGCCCCTTTTGCTGTCACCCTCTGTTCACTAGCTCAGCCAGTCCCTTTTGCTGTCACGCTCTGTTCACTAGTTCAGCCAGCCCTTTTTGCTGTCACGCTCTGTTCACTAGCTCAGCCAGCCCTTTTTGCTGTCACACTCTGTTCACTAGCTCAGCCAGCCCCTTTTGCTGTCACCCTCTGTTCACTAGCTCAGCCAGCCCCTTTTGCTGTCACGCTCTGTTCACTAGCTCAGCCAGCCCCTTTTGCTGTCACGCTCTGTTCACTAGCTCAGCCAGCCCCTTTTGCTGTCACCCTCTGTTCACTAGCTCAGCCAGTCCCTTTTGCTGTCACGCTCTGTTCACTAGTTCAGCCAGCCCTTTTTGCTGTCACGCTCTGTTCACTAGCTCAGCCAGCCCTTTTTGCTGTCACACTCTGTTCACTAGCTCAGCCAGCCCCTTTTGCTGTCACCCTCTGTTCACTAGCTCAGCCAGCCCCTTTTGCTGTCACGCTCTGTTCACTAGCTCAGCCAGCCCCTTTTGCTGTCACGCTCTGTTCACTAGTTCAGCCAGCCCCTTTTGCTGTCACGCTCTGTTCACTAGCTCAGCTAGCCCCTTTTGCTGTCATGTCTGGTACAGTGGCAGAGAAATGGGGCTGGCTTAGCTAGTGACTGGAGTCTGACAGCCAGCCCCTGCACATGGCTGACACTGGAAGGAGGAGGATTATGCTCTCAACCATGTCAAGCAAATGCGGAAGCAGAGCTGCTGTAACCAGCACTGACTGCTGTCTGTCCGTCATGCCTTCATAATGGAAGTATATTAGTGAGATGTATTAATTACAATCTTACATACATATAAAGCACATTATTTTATCTGCACAATCCCTTTAAATATTACATTTCTGTTTTTAAATTAAAATATTGTACTTTTATGGTGCCCCCTAGTGGTCTCAGAACAATCACCTAATACATCCAGTGAGATGATGCCGCCTCGAATGCGCTGGGACTTACATCGTCCACCTACAAGATCAGGTTGGCCATACTGAGCATGTGCGACCACCAGGACACGACAGATTAGGTGGACATTCTGAGAGGGAATCCGATGAACAGCCGGGGGCGTCATAACAAGTATGTAGCTGCTATATCTACACACACGAGAATTTTTTTCATTATTTGTTCCCAGTTGACCATGTGTTCTGTTTTGCCTCATCTAACAGAGCAGATAGACGTCTGATAGCCAGACAGCCCCACTAGCGCTCAGGCGCAGGGTATTAATGCATGCATGAATTTATTTATATCAAGTCTCGATAGCCGGCCCTGTTCCCGTTCACGACCTGTGTCAGCAAAGCCGCATTATCCGGCGAATCCCTTTAATGCTTGTTTTGCTTTGTCATTTGTAAGCAAGGATTAAAGGTCTCCATACATGTGCTCCGCTGCGGATCTGTAGGGTTTGCTGCGATGTGACTGGTCAGCACATGGCCAAGCCTTGTGAATCCACAGTTCATTACCGCCAGCTATTGACAATTGTAAGGTCATTTCCTTTGGATGCCCCCAACACCAACCCTTCATCTTTATAGTTTTCTCTGGTTCTAATCTGTGGTCTAAAATGACAGCAAACTGCTGTAACTATTATTCTGGAATTTACAGATGTAGCAAAGATGTCTATTAGGGGGTCGACTTCATCGGTGACATGTTATAGAAAAAACTCCAGTCAAAGACTGAAAGAATATCCCTGTATTTTGCACCATCCATCTATCCCTCGAGTCTGACCATTTTCCCTGGACCTGCTGTCGAAAAACATCCCTACAGCATGATGCTGACACCACCATGTTTCACTGTGAGGATGGTGTTCTTGTGGTGATGGGCTGTTTTGGTTTGGCGCCAGACATATCCTTTAACTTGGTGGCCAAAACGTTTAATTTTGGCCTTATCTGACCATAGCACCTTCCTCCATACATTTGGGGATTGTCCCACATATCTTTTGGCAAATGCAAAACAATTTTTGTATGCAAGTAAAGGCTTTTTTTCTGCCCACTCTTCCATAAAGGGCACCTCTATGGAGTGTACGGCTTATTGTGGTCGTATGGACAGATACTCCAGTCTGTGCTTGGGAACTCTGCAGCTCCTTCAGTGTTACCTTCTTCTCTGACTAATGCCCTCCTTGCCCGGGCTGAGAGTTTTGGTGGGCGCCCTCTCTTGGCAGGTTTGTGGTGGTACCATGTTCTTTCCATTTGATGATAATGGATTTGATGGTGCTTCGGGGGAATCATCGGAGATTGGGATTTTTATTATAACCCAACCCTGACATAGTGGTGTTTGAGAATACTTATGTATTATTGTTAGTTTATGGTACAAAAAAAAAAAAATAATACCGCCATGTGAACAGGGCTTTATGTTGGCAGTCAGCAACAATCATCCGAATGCCTAGACAATACCTGTAGTTCAGATTTCCGTTTTGGTTACAGTTAAGACATTCCTCTCTGGATCGGATTCAACCTAATTTCCTTTTATTGTTTGTGTTTCTTTTTTTTTATTATTGATTTTCTAGATTAAAAGCAAAACGAGTTTTTGCATTTTTTGTAGAAAGTCTCTTGGGCACAGCCGGACCGCGCTTCTATTTTCGATAGTATTCTTCATTGTTTTTATAAAGGTTATATTTAGAGGAAGGCGGACAATTATTCCTAGTCCCATTTCACAGTCTAGCAGTCATCGGAGGTCATTGCAATCTCCTGAGCAAAGTTCTTTTAATAGGCCGGATGGATTGTCTGCATGTGGCAGAGGGAAGCCGCGCTGCGACTGAACGTGTGAGATATAGAAACATTTGATATTAGCATACAGTCGTGGCCGAAAGTGTTGGCTGTTGTGAATTCAGCTTTTGGGCTCCCTCCGGTGGTTGTAGAGGGTAATGCAGTTGTGCCTGGACTGCAGTAGTGGACAGGTGTATCTACTAATTGCAAAACTGACTGGAGTATATAGCTTTGCAGGATCCTTTAGTCAGTGCCAGTTGTCCATTGTTCTGGAAGGATTCACTTCCCTGCTGGTCTCTCCAGTTTGCTGTGCTTTTCTACAAAGATAAGTCCTTGCTTTGTTTTTGCTGTCCACCTGCGGTGGACCTTATAGTTCTGTGCATTTTCATGTTTTTGTCTTGTCCAGCTTAGTCTGTGAAGGATTTTTTGCAGCCTAGCTATTTCTCTGGAGATGCAGATATACCCCCCATGTCTTTAGTCAGATGTGGTGATCCGTATTTTCTGCGGTGGATATTTTCTAGTGTTTTTGTACTGACCGCATAGTACTCTGTTCTATTCTTTCTTTTTAGCTAGTATGGCCTCCTATGCTAAAATCTGATTTCATCTCTGCGTATGTTATTTCCCTCTCCTCTCACAGTCAATATTTGTGGGGGGCTGTCTATCCTTTGGGGATTTTCTCTGAGGCAAGATAGGTTTCCTGTTTCTGTCTTTAGGGGTAGTTAGATCTTAGGCTGTGCCGAGGGGTCTAGGGAGTGTTAGGTACCCCCCACGGCTACTTCTAGTTGCGCTGCTAGGTTCAGGGTTTGCGGTCAGTACAGGGACCACCTTCTCCAGAGTACGTCTCATGCTGCTCCTAGGCCACCAGATCATAACAGTTGGCACCCTTGAAGTTGTTCCAGAAAATTGGTGACACCCTCAACTTAATATTTGGTTGCACACCCTTTGGAATAAATGCCTGCAATCGATCACTTCCTATAACCACCAACAAGCTTCTTACACCTCTCATCTAGAATTTTGGAACACATTGCTGGCCACTTCAGAGCTCTCCAGAGCAATGCTTACAAGCTCTTTACAATAGAGCTTGTAATGCTGCTCGGAAGCTGACCAGATCTCTGGTTCCGGCCAGCTTCAGCGCCGTTGTGCTCCTCCGATGTTGCAGACAGAAAGTGGCTTCTGCTTGCAGCATCCGAGAGCGCACAGTTCGAGCCAACAGTGTGACAATGCTACTTCTTCGAACTGTCAATCAATCAGGAGCAAGCAGGAAGGTGGTAGGGAGGGGAGCTGTGTGCTCCTGAACAATAAGTTCATCATTTAAAAGGGTTGATATTCATCCGTGTAAAATAACAGCCAATAATCGCCTCTGGTATCGGCGTCATTCCAGCAAACTTGGCGCCTGGTTTCCCGGGGCTTGCATGACTTTGTCACGGGAGCCCTGCAGCCAGTCAGCCATCGCTTCACTCTCACTTCCTTCTGATGAAGCTGACACCCGTAAGAAGTGAGAGCTGCTGCTGGCTTCCTCCCAAGGTCCGCTTTGGTAGTTATGTACCTCATGGGATTGTCAGCTTTGCCAGACTCCTAAATAGTGACATTTTACAGGGGATGTACAGTCTGCGGTCACACCCCACTTCAGAGCTCTTCATGGCAGTGAATCAAAAAGGAAAACTACATGTGATCTCCCCAACTTGGCGTTTCGCGCGTGCTTCACCTGTGCTCGCAACTACAACCCCTGGCAAAAATTATGGAATCACCGGCCTTGGAGGATGTTCATTCAGTTGTTTAATTTTGTAGAAATAAAAGCAAATCACAGACATGGTACAAAGCTAAAGTCATTTCAAGTGGCAACTTTCTGGCTTTAAGAAACACTAAAAGAAATAAAGAACAAAAAATGTGGTAGTCAGTAATGGTTACTTTTTATAACCAAGCATAGGGGAAAATTATGGAATCACTCAATTCTGAGGAAAAAATTATGGAATCATGAAAAATAAACAGACAAAAAAACATCCCTAGTATTTTTTTTCCAACAATAAATTTTTATTGAAACATTTTCAAGTTTAGAAATGATGCAATAACAAAAGTATCATTACAAACTGTAATTTCAGCATGTGCATAAAAAGCGTGTAAGTGAGTAACACGTAGTTCTTAGATGAAACAACTACAAGGGGTAGGGGGGAGATAGAGTAAGGCACATAAGGGGGAAAGAGGAAAAGGGAGGGGGAGGCCCGAGGATGAGATTGCGTTGTGTACAGCAGTTATGAAGAGTTATTCTGAATCAGACAGTTCAGGGTTGGTTAGGTAAAGTGCAGGTACCGCAAAGGGAGTGTGGTTGGTGTATTCCGCCCAGGGAAGCCATACTCTTTCGAATTTACCAACTTTGTCCGTGAGAATAGCCGACAGTTTCTCATTTATCATATACCAGGAGAGGCGAGACTTGACTGCGGAAAAATCTATAGCTGTTTTTTTCCAGGCCAAAGCTATTGTTTGCTTGGTTGCTAGAAATATAAATGATATAAGAGCCTGGGTGTGTTTGGGAATGTTGGGGATGCGTTTATTAAGCAGGGCCTCCCAAGGGTTCTTTCTGAGGTTTATATTTGTGACCGAGAAAACTAAATGGTAAACTCTGATCCACAGTCTCCTAACAGTCGGGCATAGCCACCAGATATGGAACATGTCTCCGGTAGAGTTGCATCCACTAAAGCAGTTTGGGGGGTAGTTGGCCACTGCCTTAGCTACTCTCGCTGGAGTCAGGTACCAACGGGTTAATACTTTATAATTAGTTTCTAACGTAAGGGTGTTTAAGATTCCTCCAGTTGAGGAGGACCAAATTTGGGACCATTCAGTGTCAGTCAGGGTAGATCCAATGTCGGACTCCCATCGAGATGTATATTTTAGACAATTTCTATGTGAGGGGGAGTTGATTTGCGAATAGAGGAGAGATATAGTACCTGAGGCATGGGGGTTTTGGCGGCATCTTTGTTCAAATGAAGTGAAAGAGTATGGGGGATCAGAGTTCTTCAGTAAAGAGCTGATAAAGTTCTTAAGTTGCAGGTATCGAAATACCTCTCCAGGGGGGAAACCATATTTTTCTCTGAGAGTTGGGAATGGGATAATCCCGTCCACGTTAAAGAGTTGGTGAACTCTAGTTATCCCCACTTCAACCCACTTATAGAAGTATCTTAGGGGACCCATACCTGGGGGAAATAGAACATTGCCCCAAATTGGGGCGAGGGGCAGAAAGGGTGAGATTAATTGTGAAGAGTATTTGTGGGAGTCCCAGATTGCAAGAGAGTGTTTTATTATGGGGTTTGAAATATGTTTGCGTTGGGTTGGGAGAATCCATAGTATTGTGTCTAGAGTGTCGGGCTGTAGCTCTGCGGCTTCTAGAGAAAGCCATAGTGGGGGTTCGGTGTAGGCATGATACAGGGTCAGTTGGCCTAATTGAGCTGCTCGATAGTATTTAGAGAGGTTGGGAACTCCCAGACCTCCTTTTAGGCGATGTCGGTAGAGAGTAGCTTTGTTAACCCTGGGGAGACCTCCCCTCCAGACAAAGGCATCTATTGCTCTTTGGGCCATTTTAAGGAAGTGCGATGGAATGGGGATTGGTAGGACACGAAATAGGTAAAGTAGCTTGGGGAGGATAGACATTTTAAGGGCTCGCACACCATCTAACCATGAAAGATGCAATTTCTCCCAAGACTGTAGCAAAAGGCGAAGTTTTCGAAACATGGGGGGATAGTTGGCCTTATAGAGAGAATCTAGGTTAGCTGTCAGTTTCACTCCCAAGTAGTCCAAGTGCTTAGTGACCCACTGGAAAGGAAAGTCGTTTTGGAGATTTGTTAGGGTATGTGTCCACGTTCAGGATTGCATCAGGATTTGGTCAGGATTTTTCATCAGTATTTGTGAGCCAAAACCAGGAGTGGAACAATTAGCGGAAAAGTATAATAGAAACATATGCACAACTTCTGTATTTATCATTCACTCCTGGTTTTGGCTTACAAAAACTGATGGAAAATCCTGACCAAATCCTGATGCAATCCTGAACGTGGACACATACCCTTATAGTTGATTGTGGGAGGGATATATTCATAGCGTAGGATTTGGTGGTATTTATTTGCAGGCCGGATTATTTTCCAAAGTTTTGTAAGGTTTGGAGAAGGGCCGATAGAGACTTCTGGGGGGACGATAAAAGGAGCAGGATGTCGTCTGCAAACATGAGTAGTTTGTGTGGGACCGCCGCTACCTCTACCCCTTGTATGTTGGTGTTGAGGCGTAGTTGGATGGCTAGTGGTTCGAACGCTAGAAGAAATAGTAGAGGTGAGAGAGGGCAACCTTGTCGGGTGCCTCTGCTGATTGGAAAAAGCGTAGAGGAAAAGCCACTATAGCGCACATAGGCGGAAGGGGAACTATAGAGTGCGTGAATCCAGGAGAGAAAATGGTCAGGAAACTTCCATCTCTCCAGCACCGCAAACATATAGGGCCACGATACAGAATCGAAGGCTTTTTTAATGTCTAATGACAGTAGCATACTTGATATACTACGGTGCTTGCAGAGATGTAGCAGGTGAGAAACCCTCCGTATGTTGTCAGAGGCCTGTCGACGCGGAACAAAGCCTACTTGGTCTTTATGGATTAATGCACCTAAGCCTGAGTTCAATCTTTGGGATAGGATTTTAGTCAATATTTTAAGGTCTATATTAACTAGAGATATCGGTCTATAATTAGACCAGAGTAAGTGATCTGTATTGGGCTTAGGTATCATAGAAATTGCGGCCGTTAATGAGGCCGCACCTGGTTTGTTTCCGTCTCTCAATGAATTGAAGTAGTTGACGAGGTGGGGGATCAGTACCGGGGCATATTTCTTACAGTAGAGGGCCGTGAACCCGTCGGGGCAGTTGGGGCACTGTACAACTGTCTAAGTTTCTGTTGAAACAAACAGACAATTTGTTGCGGGTTGGTTGTGACACCTGTGGAGGTGCGGAGACGTATGGGGGGTCTAGGTAAAGGTTGGCATTTCAAGCGGCGAGCGAGGTTGGAGATATTTTTATTGTTAAGGGCATAAAAGCGTTGCTGTGACCAGCGTATAGTTCGGTCAGCATTCTCAGAGAGGTGTAGATCTAATTCCGTCCGTGCATGGAGAAGATCTCGATACGTAGCAGGTAGGGGTACAGTTTTCATCTGGGACTCCAAAGTTGACACCCTGCTCTCCAATTCCGCTATCTTCGCGTTTCTATCTTTTTTTTTTACGAGAGGCCTCTTGGATACAGAAGCCGCTGAGTACTGCTTTGTGTGCCTCCCATAGGGAAACTGGCGAAGAAGCTGATTCCTTATTCAAAGAAAAATATTCATCAATGTGGTTTTTCAGTTTTTGGGCGATGTCCGGATAGGAGAGCAGTGAGTCATTTAGGGTCCAGTTGAACGAGCGGGGCCGCGGGTGGAGTGTTGAGCATGTGACCAGGTATGGGGAATGGTCTGACCAAGGGGTAGATTGGATTGAGATGTTTGATATGTTGGGAATAAAGGAAGGATGGACTAGGACATGATCAATTCTGGTGTATACTAGGTGGCGTGCGGAGAAAAAGGTATAGTCCCTTTCGGTGGGGTGAAGTTCCCTCCATAGGTCTATCCAGTGATATTGGGAGAGAAGTTTGTTGAGGACAGTCGAGTCAGCTGAAGGGTATGGGGGCGGAGGAGTAGGAGAATGGGGGCTTAAGGATTTGTCTAGGTTAGCTTTAAGTATGCAATTGGAGTCTCTACATAGAATTTTGGTGCCCTGTGCATGTTCTGAAATTAGTTCCAATAGTTGAGAGAAAAAGGCAGCCTGATGAGTATTAGGGGCATAATAGGAGACAAAGGTCACCAATTCGTCCGTTATAGTGCCCGTCACCATAATATAACGGCCTTCCTTGTCAATTACTGAAGACTTAAAAACAAACGGGACAGATTTCTTAAAACAGATAGCTACGCCTTTGGTTTTGTTTGGGGCATTAGCGGAGTAAAAGAGCGGGTAAGAGGCGGACAAGAATCTAGGACAGGATTTGGTTGAGAAGTGTGTCTCCTGGAGACATACTACATCTGCCTGCTGGGATCTATAATAGCGAAAAGCCTTAGTGCGTTTGTGTGGGGAGTTGAGTCCCCTCACGTTGTGCGATAAGATTGTGAGTGGCATTGTGAGAGGTTGGGAGGTAGGCTTGTGGTAATTGTTACTTGCGGTATATCGATGGGGGTGGAGGACGTCTTACAGAATAGACTTGATGGGTAATATAAGCTCGGGCAGGTAGTTGGGTTAGGGGGTGGGATAGGTTTGAAAGTGCCTGCGATGTAGGTGGGGTAAAAAGGCTTGTTAATGGGAAAGGGGGAACTGTAATATTGGCTAAGCACTATGTGCTGAGCAGCAGTGTGCGAGGACACTGTGGGGTCATTGGGGTCTGCTAGGGGCAGCGCATGGAAGAAAATTGTATACGGTCGTAACGGGGTACTGGAGTAAATGGGTAATAACGACGAGCTGGGGGTCTGCTTCTGCTATCCTAGGGATATTCAATGATGGCCTATCTTGTCAACTTATTATAGCTGCTAGTAAACGAAGGGCATAGATCTAATAACAAAACATAACAACTATGCCTAAAAATATAGCTAGCTAAGGCCATGGTGTAAATTTAAATACAGTTTAAACATTACATCGAGGTAGGATATGTGTAACCTGTCGCTAAAGCGTAACAGTTAACAGATAAAAAGAAGAAGAAACAACATTGTATTAACTAGTGGATTGAGCATATTCACTTGTCTATAGTGAAGATCAGGTCCGGCGATAGGTTCAATCCAGTCCAATGTCCCAGCCGGGGTGAAGGAAGCAGTAGTTTCCGGCCGGGGAATGTTGAAGTTCATTAGCGTCTATGGAGATAAACTAAGAAAGCACATATAACTAAATTATCCTAGACCTGTGGAGTATCTGGCAGGATAGCCAGTAGGGCATCAGGGGCCCAGAGTAGAGTCAGCGGTTGTTAAGCTTGTCACGGGGGGGGGGGGGGGGTTTTCAAGCGGAGCTCGCGGGCGGGATCGGCGGCTCTCAGGCCGAGGCTGAGAGGGGGCAAGCGGAGGAGATGAAGCTAAATCCATGAGCTGTAATTTGGCCAAGCAACAGCTCGCTCCCTCGGGGGAGAGAACTGTGTGGATCATATCATGATGAGAGAATATCAATTTAAAGGGGAATCCCCAACGATATTTGATATTGTTGGATCGCAGTACCTCCAAGTACGGCTTCATGGCTCGACGCTTGGCGATAGTGGGCAGCACGGTGGCGCAGTGGATAGCACTGCAGCCTTGCAGCGCTGGGGTCCTGGGTTCTAATCCCACTCAGGACAACATCTGCAAAGAGTTTGTATGTTCTCTCCGTGTTTGCGTGGGTTTCCTCCGGGTACTCCGGTTTCCTCCCACATTCCAAAGACATACTGATAAGGAATTTAGATTGTGAGCCCCATCGGGGACAGTGATGATAATGTGTGCAAAATGTAAAGCGCTGCGGAATATGTTAGCGCTATATAAAAAAAAATAAAGATAAAAAAGAAAATAAAGATAGTGGTGGGAGCCAAATCTGAGAACAGCTCGTACGAATGGCTTTGGAATGTTAGCGGTGCAGATTTTCTAGCCGCCTGCAGGAGCTGCTCTTTAGTTTTGTAAAAGTGCATTTTAAGAATGATGTCTCTCGGTGGGCCATCTGGCTTGTGCCTGCTCAGGGCTCTATGGATGCGGTCCATTTCTAGGCGCTCAATGGAGATTCCTGGTAGGAGTTCTTGAAACAGGGCAGTTGCGGTGGATTGTAGATCAGTGACCGTTTCTGGTATACCACTGATCCTGATATTGCTTCTACGGTCTCAGTTCTCAAAGTCCTCTAGCTTGCTGTTGAGGGTGTGGATCTCGTCATGTAGCATCTCGATGTCTTTTTCGTGAGTTGCTAAGTTTGCAATGGTCGAGTCCATTTTGTCTTCAAGGTCAGAGGTGCGGGAACCGAGTTCTCTGATTTCTTTGGTTAGGTCCTTAGTCAATTTATCCGACATCTTGAGCAGTTCAGAATGTAAAATAGATTGGAACTGCGACAGTAGAGCAGATTGTAGGGGTGTTAGGGGTCTTGGTTGTTGAGGCCGGGATCATCTCAGATTCTGCTCTGTCAGGTATAGAAGAGTTAGAGGACTCTGACTGTGAAAACGGACCGGAAGACATTTCAGCTTCCAGGTCCGTTAATGCGGCAAACCTGTTGCTGGGTTGTTTTGAAGTGGTTCTGCGCGCTTTAGGCATGAGGTCAATTAGAGTATAGGTGGGAGTAAGACCCTGTGATGTTTTTCCCCCGTATTAAGAAAGCTAAGATCTAAAACAGGACATATTGCGCAGTGACCCCTAGCAGGTGAGCGAGGGTTCGGTTACGGCATTATAACAATCTTTATGTTATTTCGTATACTAAGTCTGATTAGATTGTGCCAGTGGAGGTTGGCTCGGGGTAATAGTAGCGGATCTGGAGGCCGGAAGAGCCAGAAGCTGTCCGCAGGGGCCGGGAAGGGAACCACGATGGTGACAGTCCGTCGCTGCCCGTGCGTATCTAGCCGAGGAGGACAGCAGCCCCCCTGTGTTCAAGGCTTGGACCCCTCGCTGATGGCCCAGGTGGGGGCATATAACATGAGGTGACCTCTCACCTCTTCATGCTGGCGTCGGGAGGTCCTCTGTCCACCGGAGGGCTTCGGGGTTCCCGCAGCAGAGCGGTGGAGCGATTGTGCTCGGCGTGCAGCTTCAGGGGACAGTGCACAGCGTCTATGGGGCCACAATTAATGGCGGCGCGTCCCTCACTCTTCTTTCAAGCAGCCGGCACACAGCATGGGCCGCGCGCCCCCTAGAGGCCACAGCCTCCGCCGCGAGGCCCAGGCGTTGGGAGAAGCCCAGAGGACCAGCAGGCAGCACACAGCACAACGCGGCGGCAGTTCCGGGGCGTCCAGCGCTCGGGTGAGTACCGCCGGTCTGTCTCTTCAGCGGCGCAGATCGGGACGCACACCGGCACCTTTATGGCCCAGGGGGAGGCAGGACAACTTGTGGGCCCGCGGCGTCCGCTGCAACTCACCGCCTGGCGGCCTCCGCTCTCACTCGGCGACGTCCCGACCCCGGCAGCAAGGATCCTCCGGTTCCGGGGTGGTGGGGGTGGACGGACTTCACTGCCCGTTGACGTCCAGGTCGTCCCGCTAGTGCAGGGAGGTGCCGGAAGCTCTCCGGCCGGAATCCGGCCTCGCTAGCGTCTTACAGGCCTCAGGCCTGACTGTAGGCCTCGGACTGGCGCTGTGGTTCTAGACCGCTTTTTCCCTCATCCGCGGCCAGATATTGCGTCCGTGGCCCGGGGGCAATATGATGCTGCCCTTATTTTCTCTGGATGGGTGTCCGATTAGTGTTAAAGCGAGTAGATTACCCTGGTAGATCAGGGAGCTCAGGGAAGCACGTCTTGCTTCTTTGGCAGCTGGCCACGCCCCCAAAACATCCCTAGTATTTTGTTGCACCACCTCTGGCTTTTATAACAGCTTGCAGTCTCTGAGGCCTGGACTTAATGAGGGTCACACATGACTCTTCATCAATCTGGCTCCAACTTTCTCTGATTGCTGTTGCCAGATCAGCTTTGCAGGTTGGATTCTTGTCATGGACCATTTTCTTCAACTTCCACCAAAGATTTTCAATTGGATTGAGATCCGGACTATTTGCAGCCATGACATTGACCTTATGTGTCTTTTTTTCAAGGAATGTTTTCACAGTTTTTGCTCTATGGCAGAATGCATTATCATCTTGAAAAATGATTTCATCATCCCCAAACATCCTTTCAATTGATGGGATAAGAAAAGTGTCCAATATATCAACATAAACTTGTGCATTTATTGAAGATGTAATGACAGCCATCTCCCCAGTGTCTTTACCTGACATGCAGCCCCATATCATCAATGACTGTGGAAATTTGCATGTTCTCCTCAGGCAGTCATCTTTATAAATCTCATTAGAACGGCACCAAACAAAAGTTCCAGCATCATCCCCTTGCCCAATGCAGGTTCGCGATTCATCACTGAATATGACTTTCATCCTGTCATCCACAGTCAACGATTGCTTTTCCTTAGCCCATTGTAACCTTATTTTTTTCTATTTACTGTATATACGCGAGTATAAGCTGAGAATTTCAGCCCATTTTTTTAGGCTGAAATTGCCCCTCTCGGCTTATACTCGAGTCATACCCAGGGGTCGGCAGGGGAGGGGGAGCAGAGCTGTCTAATAATACTCACCTGCTCCTGGCGCGGTCCCTGGGCATCCCTCGTTCTCCGGGCGCCGGCAGCTTCTTCCTGTAGTGAGCGGTCACATGGTACTGCTCATTACAGTAATGAATATGGACCCGACTTCACTCCCATAAGGGTAGAGCCGCATATTCATTACTGTAATGAGCGGTACCATGTGACCGCTCACTACAGGAAGAAACTGCCGGGGAACAGACGTGCAGGGACCGCGCCAGGAGCAGGTGAGTATTATTAGACAGCTCTGCTCCCCCTCCCCTGCCGACCCCTGGGTATGACTTGAGTATAAGCCGAGAGAGGCAATTTCAGCCTAAAAAAATGGGCTGAAATCCCGGCGTCATGGCGCATAAAACCACTGCGGACATCTACCGCTTACACCCCCTGAGGAAGGAGCCGTTGTAGCGCTCCGAAACGCGCGTCGGGGTGGGCTCTGGATCCCCCCATGCTGGCGCACCTGTAGGTAATTATCTGGGTTCTATTTGTGGCCATTTTTTCATGTACTGGTGATTACATGGGATTAGCTATGGACATAATGGGCGTTTGTGCCCATCTGCATTAGCAGTATATTTGTTACTCATGTGCATAGTTGATCCCTTGTTGGGCTATATCTACGAGACAACATTACTATTCTGGCCTATATTCCCATATAGATTATGGATTAATAATTACTGCATTATTTGCATTATATTTTCTGTGCGCCATTGCTACGGGGGACACCATGTAGCCCTTTTCTGTGTACAGTGGTGTTATCTAGTTGGTCTTACCAACCCCATTTTTTACTGAATGAACTTGTTCTGATGTTCTGTGTTTTATATTTATTGAATAAAGGTTTATATTTTAGGGGACATAGTGGCTGTGTTCTTCTTGTGATGTATTAGGATTCCTGTCTTACAGTTGTCCCAAGTATTTTGGTCCTTACATGCACACGTATCACATTACACTTTTTTATAGATATTAATTATCCGACATTTTTGTATGTGATTTATGTGTGTAATATGTGTACTACAATTGTTTCACCTGAGTATAACCCAGTGCGCGATATTCGCCTGCTCCCCGTTCCACCGTCGGAGCCGCTGTGTCTTCTGCGTCCTCTCCACTGACACTCAGGTCAGAGGGCGCGATGACGCAATTGGTGCGCGCTGCCCTCTGCCTGAACAGTCAGTGCAGAAGACAGTGAAGACACAGCGGCGGCCGTCGGTGGAACGGGAAAGGTGAGTATAGCAAGTGCCAGGGGCCTGGGAGGTGAGTATGTGATTTTTTTTTTAATTTTTTTAATCACAGGAACAGCGTATAGGGCAAATATCTGTAAGGAGCATCGTATGGGGCCATATGCAGCATGATATGGGGCAATTATCTGTATGGGGCTATGTGCAGCATTATATGGGGCAAATATCTCTCTATGGAGCATCTTATGGGGCCATAATCCGCATTTGTGGAGCATTATACAGGGCAAATGTGTATATGGAGCATCTTATGGGGCCATAATCAACATTTGTGCAGCATTATATGGGGCCTATTTTAATATGGAGCATCTTATGGGGCCCATCATGAACTGTATGGAGCATTATATGGGGCTCCTGATTCAATATGGATATTCAAAAACACTTAACCTACTGATGTCTCAATTAATTTTACTTTTATTGGTATCTATTTTTATTTTTGAAATTTATCAGTAGCTGGTGCATTTTCCACCCTAGGCTTATACTAGAGTCATTAAGTTTTCCCAGTGTTTTTGTGGCAAAATTAGGGGGTGGGCTTATTCTCGAGTATATACGGTAGGTGTTAATGATGGCTTTCGTTTAGCTTTTCTGTATGTAAATCCTATTTCCTTTAGGCAGTTTCTTACAGTTCGGTCACAGACGTTGACTCCAGTTTCCACCCATTCGTTCCTCATTTGTTATGTTGTGCATTTCCTGTTTTGGAGACATATTGCTTTAAGTTTCCGGTCTTGACGCTTTGATGTCTTTCTCGGTCTACCAGTATGTTTGCCTTTAACAACCTTCCCATGTTGTTTGTATTTGGTCCAGATTTTAGACACAGCTGACTGTGAACAACCAACATCTTTTGCAACATTGCGTGATGATTTACCCTCTTTTAAGAGTTTGATAATCCTCTCCTTTGTTTCAATTGACATCTCTCGTGTTGGAGCCATGATTCATGTCAATCCACTTGGTGCAACAGCTCTCCAAGGTGTGATCACTCCTTTTTAGATGCAGACTAACGAGCAGATCTAATTTGATGCAGATGTTATTTTTGGGTATGAAAATTTACAGGGTGATTCCATAATTTTTTCCCTATGCTTGGTTAAAAAAAGTAACCATTACTGACTACCATATTTTTTGTTCTTGATTTCTTTTAGTGTTTATTAAGGCCAGAAAGTTGCCATTTGAAATGACTTTAGTTTTGTGCCATTTCTGTGATTTGCTCTTTTTCTACAAAATTAAACAACTGAATGAACATCCTCCAAGGCCGGTGATTCCATAATTTTTGCCAGGGGTTGTATTTACAGCAAACTGCTGGTTTCACCGCTTAGCACACTACTGCATTATGTGATTCCTCCCAACCAGAGTAATTTTGTGGGGGGAAGAGGTGGGCGAGGGAAAGGTGTGTTTTTTTTTTTTTCTTTTTTCCATTTTAATTTAGCTATTTTTCTTTATTTTTTTCATCAGTGCTAAGTAGATGACACACAGCTGGAACCTGTCCTAGAACCTTACCTGCTGTTTTTTGGGAATCCTTCCTAATGGACCCCATAATTCCACTGGAGGCTTGAGATGGACTGGGACCCCTCTGCAGCCATGCAAGTGGGAATGCGTGTTGTGCGAGGAGTTGACTGGAAATGGGCGAACCAGGATAATGGCGAGGGCAGCGTAGGCACCGTGGTGGAAATTGGACGGCAAGGAAGCCCTACCACCCCCGATAAAACCGTAGTGGTTCAGTGGGATCATGGCACCAGGACAAACTATCGCACTGGATTCCAAGGAGCTTACGACCTGCTGCTGTATGATAATGCCCAGACAGGTATGTGCCAAGTCTTTTACTGACACACAAAATGTCTATATCAAATGGCGAGTCCACAAAATGTCTATATCAGATGGCGAGTCCACAAAATGTCTATATCAAATGGCGAGTCCACAAAATGTCTATATCAAATGGCGAGTCCACAAAATGTCTATATCAAATGGCGAGTCCACAAAATGTCTATA
Source organism: Ranitomeya imitator (assembly GCF_032444005.1). Taxonomy (NCBI): domain Eukaryota; kingdom Metazoa; phylum Chordata; class Amphibia; order Anura; family Dendrobatidae; genus Ranitomeya; species Ranitomeya imitator. The sequence continues at coordinate 118,842,596 of NC_091291.1, forward strand.
TCAAATGGCGAGTCCACAAAATGTCTATATCAAGTGGCGAGTCCACAAAATGTCTATATCAAATGGCGAGTCCACAAAATGTCTATATCAAATGGCGAGTCCACAAAATGTCTATATCAAATGGCGAGTCCACAAAATGTCTATATCAAATGGCGAGTCCACAAAATGTCTATATCAAATGGCGAGTCCACAAAATGTCTATATCAAATGGCGAGTCCACAAAATGTCTATATCAAATGGCGAGTCCACAAAATGTCTATATCAAGTTGCGAGTCCACAAAATGTCTATATCAAGTGGTGAGTCCTTTGTATATACTTTACGTTACTCATCTTGTACCGATTTTGCGTTTTATGGATTTTCCTTCTCCATTCACATCTAAAGTAAAAAAAACTTACCAGCTACTGTAGTGGTTTATTTGTGCTCCGCCACAATGCACTAAAAGAAAGTAGAGTAAACTTTTCTTTGCATAGTTTTCTTAGCAAAAAAAATTCTTAGAAGTCAAGAAATAGAAATAATATATATATAAAAAATCACTTTTTATTGATACATCAGCAAAAGAAGAGTATAAAAATTCAGTGTTTGACACAAAGAATAAACTAAATGAACAGAAGTCTCCCATAAGTATAACTCATAGTTCATGTAATTTCCCCTGACAAAGCTTTAGGCGAAACAATGTTTTTTTTTTTCTAGGTGAGCATGGTTACCACTGTGCATTCTGTTTAGATTTCCTACTTTTTCATCACTCTCTATCCTACTACACTCAGTATATCTTCCTATATACTAAAAACTTTGGACTTTTGTACATTTCTGAGTTCCCATCTCTAATGCTCAGAGACTGCATTGGTTAATAGTTGCTCCTAATATTTCATCTCGCCAAATGTTTGTAATTATCATTACAATACCTGTTTTGTGTGACGGTACTTATTGTTGTTCTTACCTTTACTACATGAAGTGGTATATACAGTATACTTATGGGAGGCTTTTGCTCACTCAGCTGATTCTTTGTGTCTGTCATTGTGTGTATTTATATATTTATACTCCTTTTTTTTTTCTTTTAAAGGATGTTTCATTAAAACACATTTTTTTTCTATTTCTACTCATTGAGTTAGGCACATTTTATTGCAAAAGTTTTTTATATTTTTTTGTACATACAGTCATGGCCAAAATTTTTGAGAATGACACCAAAATTCTATTTTCACATGATCTGCTGCCCTCTGGTTTTTATTAGTGTTTGTCTGATGTTTATATCACATACAGAAATATAATTGCAATCATATTATGAGTACCAATAGGTGATATTGACAGTTAGAATGAGATAATGCAGCAAGTCAATATTTGCAGTGTAGACCCTTCTTCTTCAAGACCTCTGCAATTCTCCCTGGCATGCTCTCAATCAACTTCTGGACCAAATCCTGACTGATAGCAGTCCATTCTTGCATAATCAATGCTTGCATTTTGCCAGAATTTGTTGGTTTTTGTTTGTCCACCCGCCTCTTGATGATTGACCACAAGTTCTCTGGGATTAAGATCTGGGGAGTTTCCAGGCCATGGACCCAATATGTTTTGTTCCATGAGCCATTTAGTGATCACCTTTGCTTTATGGCAAGGTGCTCCATCATGCTGGAAAAGGCATTGTTGGGCGCCAAACTGCTCTTGGACGGTTGGGAGAAGTTGCTCTTGGAGGACATTCTGGTACCATTCTTTATTCATGGCTGTGTTTTTAGGCAAGGCTGTGAGTGAGCCGATTCCCTTGGCTGAGAAGCAACCCCACACATGAATGGTTTCAGGATGCTTTACAGTTGGCATGAGACAAGACTGGTGGTATCGCTCACCTCTTCTTCTCCGAATAAGCTGTTTTCCAGATGTCCCAAACAATCGAAAAGGGGATTCATCAGAGAAAATGACTTTGCCCCAGTCCTCAGCAGTCCACTCCCTGTACCTTTTACAGAATATAAGCCGGTCCCTGATCTTTTTTCTGGAGAGAAGTGGCTTCTTTGCTGCCCTCCTTGAAACCAGGCCTTGCTCAAAGAGTCTCCGCCTCACAGTGCGTGCAGAAGCACTCACACCAGCCTGCTGCCATTCCTGAGCAAGCTCGGCACTGCTGGTAGTCCGATCCCGCAGCTGAAACAGTTTTAAGATACGGTCCTGGCGCTTGCTGGTCTTTCTTGGGCGCCCTGGAGCCTTTTTGACAACAATGGAAGCTCTCTCCTTGAAGTTCTTGATGATGCGATAGATTGTTGACTGTTGTAGCTGCGATACTCTTCCGTTAGGCCATTTTTGTGCAGTGCAATGATGGCTGCACGTGTTTCTTTAGAGATAACCATGGTTAACTGAAGAGAAACAATGATACCAAGCACCAGCCTCCTTTTAAAGTGTCCAGCGATGTCAATCTTACTTAATCATGATTGATTGATCGCCAGCCCTGTCCTCATCAACACCCACACCTGTGTTCATGGATCAATCTCTAAAACGATGTTAGCTGCTGTCACGCTCTGACTGGTGGGCGTGAGCTCGGGGGTTTTGTGGCCCCACTGTGCCACAAACCAGACTACCCTGGAAGGGGCGTGACTAAGTAGCTTCCTAGGTGTTCGCTGGAGCCTCTGATGGTGAGGTCAGACTTGTGCAATAGGTGCCACTCCAGGGTGATGTCTGGCTGCTGATCCCACTAAGGAACGGAGCGGGCACGGCTGGCACTCTGGCTGACAGGCGGGCACGGCTGGGACACAGACAGGCAGACGGGTACAACAGAGACACTGGCGGGCAGGCGGACACGGCTGGCTCTCTGGTAGGCAGGCAGGTACAGCTGGAACATAGGAAGAACCGGTAGGGACCAGTCTGCAGGCAGGTATGTGGTTTGGAACACAGGGCTAGCAGAGAACACAGGGCAGGAAGGCAGGGCAGGAACGGCAGGACTGGCAGGAACACAGGATACACAGGAGGGGTTGATATGATGTATGAATCAGGCTGCACTCTGATGACACCCGAGTGCAGTCCTATTGTGAGTGTGATGAAGGAACAGGTAGGGACCTGTACACACAGAAGATGCAGGTACGGAAACAAGCCAGAAGGAAAAGAGAAAGAAGGAACAGGTAGGGACCTAGTCACACAGGAGGACTAAGAGAAGAGGAGAAGAAGGCAGAGCCAAGGACAGAGACGCTGAAGGCGGAGCCAAGAGCAGAGACGCTGGAGGCGGAGCCAAGAGCGGAGCCGCTGGAGGCGGAGCCAAGAGCGGAGCCGCTGGAGGCGGAGCCAAGAGCGGAGCCGCTGGAGGCGGAGCCAAGAGCGGAGCCGCTGGAGGCGGAGCCAAGAGCGGAGCCAAGAGCGGAGCCGCTGGAAGCGGAGCCAAGAGCGGAGCCGCTGGAGGCGGAGCCAAGAGCGGAGACGCTGGAGGCGGAGCCAAGAGCGGAGACGCTGGAGGCGGAGCCAAGAGCGGAGACGCTGGAGGCGGAGCCAAGAGCGGAGACGCTGGAGGCGGAGCCAAGAGCGGAGACGCTGGAGGTGGAGCCAAGAGCGGAGACGGAGCAAAGTGCAGAAACACAAGAGGCAGAGTCAGATAGTACCGCAAAGAGCGGAGCCAGATAGAACCGCAAGGAGCGGAGCCACAGAGCAAAGCCAGAGAGTGCAAAGCAAGATCTGAGTGCAGAGCCGCAAGAGTGCGGAGAGTAAGCAGACAGAAAACACAAGGAAAGAAAGCAGGGAAGAAAGCCACAGACAAGGAGACCGAGAAAGGACAAAGTACAGACAAGGCAATAGAACAAGACACCGGGACAAAGACACAGGGACCAGGATTTTCTGCCTCCTGGAGGGCGGACTACAATAACAAGGCAAAAGCACAGAGAAAAGCTCAGAGAGAATCTCAGAGCAAGGCCAGGCAAACTCAGCAGCTAAACACTAACTGAGCTAACACATTGCACAGGCCCAGACCACAGGGTGGAGCTGCACTATATACAGGAGGCCTCTTGGCAATTGGCCAGAAGCACCTTAGGGAGGTGCACACAGTCTCAATAAGAATCCGGAGTGGCTGGCGCCGCCCCCCTATGCACACAGCCAGGAAGTGTACACAGAGCAGGCCGCCATGAAGCACATGTCATGGAACCAGCAGCAGACAGATCTCACAGCATGGCACTGGGTGAGTGAGTAGATGTAACAGGCAGGTGGGGAATGGAAGGCCATGCAGTGATGCCGGCAGGGTTGTTACAGCTGCTCCTTTTAAGGCAGGACTGCAATGATGTTGAAATGTGTTTTGGGGGTTAAAGTTCATTTTCTGGGCAAATATTGACTTTGCAAGTACAGTAATTGCTGTTAAGCTGATCACTCTGACATTCAGGAGTATATGCAAATTGCCATTAGAAAAAATGAAGCAGTAGACTTTGGAAAAATTAATATTTGTCTCATTCTCAAAATTTTTGTCCATGACTGTAATATGGAATATTCTATATTAAATAATAATAATAATATTCATTTTTATATAGCGCTAACATATGCAACAGCGCTTTACACACATTATCATCACTGTCCCCGATGGGGCTCACAATGTAGAATCCCTGTCAGTATGTCTTTGGAATGTGGGAGGAAACCAGAGAACCCGGAGGAAACCCACGGAAACACGGGGAGAACATACAAACTCTTTGCAGATATTGTCCCGGGTGGGCTTAGAACCCAGGACCCCAGCGCTGCAAGGCTGCTGTGCTATCCACTGAGCCACCTGTGTTAAATTAAAGTTTTCTCTTAAAGTGTTACTCCTGTCCTAAAAAGTTACAGCATATTGTTAATGGTCTAGGTGGTAACATTTTTCCTTGTGGACAGACGAGACAAGCCGGGTATGTCAGAGTAAGGAGACTTAGAAGCTATGCATGCTCTTCTGAGGAATTAAATATTTAATTTCCCAGAGGAGCATGCATGGCTTTTAAGTCTCCTCACTCTGACATGCATGGCTTGTCTTGTCACTCTCCACAAGGAGGTATATTTAAATATGTAATTTCCCAGAAGAGCATGCATGGCTTGTAAGTCTCCTCACTCTTTGGGTTACAGCATTCTTGTTTTATTCCTCCTGGAAATGTATAACTTGACAATTACCTGTTGCTATTCCCCTTGAGGCATGTCTCATTGCTTTTCACCAACCAATCAGAACTGACAATGTCACATTGTGTAAGGGACGGTAACGCGCAGTTGTCAGTTTCTTCATACATTTCCAGGAGGAATAAAAAAGAAGACAAAGCAGTTAATAAAAAAAATTTCAGGACAGAATTTTTTTTAAATTTTTTTCCTGTTTTGCTGGATAGTGAAATGCCAGAAACTGTTTATGGGACTCGTTCAGTACTTCAGAATATTTCAGATTAATTAGGTGCTTCCATCGTCATGAAAGGCTGTGGACATCTGTGACATTGCTTACATGTTAGTGGTGACCTGTAGTTAACCCCTTAAGCCCCGAGGGTGGTTTGCACGTTAATGACCGCGCCAATTTTTACAATTCTGACCACTTTTCATTTATGAGGTTATAACTCTGGAACGCTTCAACGGATCCCGCTGATTCTGACATTGTTTTCTCGTGACATATTGTACTTCATGATTGTGGTAACATTTCTTCGATAAGACTTGCGTTTATTTGTGAAAAAAAAAAAAACACGGAAATTTGGCAAAAATTTCGCAATTTTTCAACTTTGAATTTTTATGCCCTTAAATCACAGAGATATGTCACACAAAATACTTAATAAATAACATTTCCCACATGTTTACTTTACATCAGCACAATTTTGGAAACAAAATTTGTTTTTTTGTTAGGGAGTTGTAAGGGTTAAAAGTTGACCAGCAATTTCTCGTTTTTACAACACCATTTTTTTTTTAGAGACCACATCACATTTGAAGTCATTTTGAGGGGTCTATATGATAGAAAATAATGAAGTGTGACACCAGTCTAAAAACTACACCCCTCAAGGTGCTCAAAACCACATTCAAGCAGATTATTAACCCTTCAGGTGTTTAAATAATAATGAACATTTAACTTTTTTTCACACAAAATTTACTTCAGCTCCAATTTGTTTTATTTTACCAAGGGTAACAGGAGAAAATGGATCCCAAAAGTTGTTGTCCAATTTGTCCTGAGCACGCCGATACCCCATATGTGGGGGTAAACCACTGTTTGGGCGCACGGGAGAGCTCGGAAGAGAAGGAGCACTGTTTTACTTTTTCAACGCAGAATTGGATGGAATTGAGATCGGACGCCATGTCGCATATGGAGAGCCCCTGATGTGCCTAAACAGTGGAAACCCCCCCAATTATAACTGAAACCCCAACCCGAGCCCCAACCCTAACCCTAATCCTAACCCTAGCCCTAACCCTAGCCCTAACCCTAATCCTAACCCATAACCCTAATCCTAACCCATAACCCTACTCCTAACCCTAGCCCTAACCCTAATAGGAAAATGGAAATAAATACCTATTTTTAATTTTTTTATTTTCCCCTAACTAAGGGGGTGATGAAGGGGGGTTTGATTTACTTTTATAGCTGTTTTTTTAGCGGATTTTTATGATTGGCAGCCGTCACACACTGAAAGATGCTTTTTATTGCAAAAAATATTTTTTGCGTTACCACGTTTTTAGAGCTATAATTTTTTCCATATTTTGGTCCACAGAGTCATGTGAGGTCTTGTTTTTTGCGGGACGAATTGACGTTTTTATTGGTAACATTTTCGGGCACGTGACACTTTTTGATCGCTTTTTATTCTGATTTTTGTGAGGCAGAATGACCAAAAACCAGCTATTCATGAATTTCTTTTTGGGTCAGTACGATTTCAGCGATACCTCATTCATATCTTTTTTTATGTTTTGGCGCTTTTTATACGATAAAAACTATTTTATAGAAAAAATAATAATTTTTGCATTGCTTTATTCTGAGGACTATAACTTTTTTATTTTTTCGCTGATGATGCTGTATGGCGGCTCGTTTTTTGCGGGACAAAATGACGTTTTCATCGGTACCATGGTTATTTATATCCGTCTTTTTGATCGCTTGTTATTCCACTTTTTGTTCGGCGGTATGATAAAGCGTTGTTTTTTGCCTCGTTTTTTTTACCACGTTCACTGAAGGGGTTAACTAGCGGGACAGTTTTATAGGTCGGGTCATTACGGACGCGGCAATACTAAATAAGTGTACTTTTATTGTTTGTTTTAAATTATTATTTCGATAAAGAAATGTATTTATGGTAACAATATATATATTTTTCTTTATTTAGGAATTTTTTTTTTTTTTACACATGTGAATATTTATTTTTTTTACTTTATAACATTCCCCCAGGGGGGGCATCTTGTTATAGGGTCAGATCGCTGATCTGACACTTTGCAGAGCACTGTGTCAGATCAATGATCTGACATGCAGGGTTGCAAGCCCGTCACTGGGAATTAAGTCCCAGGTCACCTCGACGGGATAGTACGTCATATGGGATTAAGGGGTTAAAGGGAATCTGTCAGCAGGTTTTTGCTATGTAATCTGAGAGCTGCATAATGTAGGGGCTGAGACCCTGATTCCAGCGATGTGTCTCTTTCTGGGCTGCTTGGTGCAGTCTTGATAGAATCCCTGTTTTCTCTTTTATAGATGTAGCAGTGCTCAGAATGCTGAGCGGTGTATAAACGCCGTCCTCACCACTGATTGTCAGCTTCTTATGTATACTGTGCATTGTCAGCAAACTGCCAATCAGTGGTGTGGGCAGTGTTACAGATTAGCTGGACTTGGTTGCATGTGACATCTAGTCCTGCAGTGATAATCTCCTGCTGATAAAACATTGCTTGTACTGAAACTAAAGCACACAGCCTAATAAGTGACACATCTCTGAAATCAGGTTCTCTTCCCCCACATTATTGAACACGATGACATGGCAAAAACCTGCTGACAGATTCCTTTTTAAAAAAAAAAAATTTCCATCCCAAACATTTATGAGAAATTTGCAGGATATGTAATAAATATATAGTATATATAGTAGATGCTTATCCCACCATGGGACATGCTTCTATTTTTATGCAGTTGCCGAATAGCGGAAATAGCGAGCACCTTTAATCAGAGAGAAGTACATGATGGAGCCCGGTTCCCGAGATACTGCAGATAAGCATTCCAGTGGTGGAACCTGCAACTATTATTGCGTTATGGTGTATCCATGGATTTGGTATAAATGTACAAGATGGGAATACCCCTTTAAGAAAAAGTTACAATCTTCTTTCTTGCATTAATTTTTAATCCCACTCGCATGCGGTTTACAGCCTGCTCCTAGTTTCATGATTTTCTGTTGTGGGATTGTCCCTCTAAGTAATACATGTTGGATGTGAGGCCTATGTGTCCAGTATGCTGCTGCCTTCACTAATTCTCATGTATCAGCACAGCTTCATTTCTGGAGTGATTTCCTCCTCTACCGCTGAGATCATGTACTTTCCTCCCTGTCTACAGCCTGAATGCTCTGCCCTCCCTAATAACTCCCTTTCCTCCATGATTGTCCCATTGTCCGCTGTTATCTAGAAGGTGAGAAGATGGGCCAAAGAGCAGCCAGAGCCAGGAGTAGGGCTCTGACAGATTTCCGCCAGATTATGAAGGCTAGCTCGCTAGGGGACAGACTGTAGCAGGAAAATGGTAGGGAATTTTTAATAAAGACTATGTAAAAAGTTGCTTAGTTTTCCATTTAGGAGCATTAAAAAGATAAAAAATAGTCTAAAAAAGAACCCTTAGCCATAAGGATAGGGGTATGATCATATAGAATGTTGGACTTATTAGTCTTTTTTTTGTTTTTGATCACACAATAAGAACTTTTACAGACACCAGAAGACATCCTGAAGGCATCATTGGGAAAGTTCTCAACTCGTGTTTCCTGGGATTTGTCCAGCCTTGGGGATTTAGTCTCTCATATGCACAGTCCAATATGTCATTGTTAGAAATGTTCTGTTGCCATGACCTGGTCACACAAGGTTGTCCTGTTCCTCAGGTGTCCGTCATCCGAACATCATTTGTGACTGTTGCAAGAAGCACGGGATTCGCGGAATGCGCTGGAAGTGTAAAGTCTGCTTCGACTATGACCTATGCACCCAGTGCTACATGAACAACAAGCATGACCTGTCCCACGCGTTCGAGAGATACGAGACTGCCCATTCACGGCCGTAAGTATGGAGTGAGGGAACTAGAACCGCTGTAAACAGAGAGCGAGAACGTCTCAGACCGACCCTGGTTCTGGCGCCATCATTTAAAGGGAATCTGTCAGCATGGGTTTGTTACGTAATCCGAGAGCATCATGTTTTAGGTTCTGATTCCTACTGTGTTTTGCTGTTTCAATACAATCAGTGTTTTATTAGCAGGAGATTATCACTACAGGACTATACATCTCACGCTTCCTGGTCCAACCGCACCCCCACCACTGATTGGCAGCTTCATGTAAATATACATTGTACACAGAAAGCAGCCAATCAGTGGTGTGGGCGGCGTAGTACACAGCTCAGCGTTCAGAGCTCTGCTAGATCAGCAGCAGAGAAAACTGTGATTATATCAGCACTGCTGCACCCAGTAAACTCAGTGATACATCGCTGGAATCAGGGTATCTGCCCCTACATTACGCTGCTGTCACATTACATCGCAAAAACCTGCTGACTGATTCCCTTTAAAGATATTTTTAGGAGATGATTCTCAGGGAACATTTGCCACTTCCTCTTTATTCACTAATGATTGCCGGGGATACCTGTGATCTGACTCCCAGTGATTAAAAACTTATCTAAAACACTTTTTGATTTTAGGGTAACCCCTTTGGAATGTCATGAAACATAATTACCGATATCCGGGACATCTCTAGTTTGGCTGATATATCCAACAATGGGTCTGGCATTAGCTAATTTGCTTGTTTTCCCGGGGGTATATTGACTCCCTACAAGCAGCAGGATATCCTGGAGGAGATCCATCACTTTCCAGCCTTGATACAATCTAATCCTAATGGATCATCGCTCTGCAGCTGGCCCAGCTGAGGTTAATACAGACACATGCCGCATGTTACTGATTCTTCCATTGTCTGGGATTGAGGAGGAGTGGGATCATTAGCTCAGGATCATTAGCTCAGCATCCACCTGCATGGAAGATTACTGATGTCAGGATTTACCGTAGGACGGAGGGATCTTGGCCGCTCATCAGACGATGCTGCCATAAGAGGAGTTAATGAAAAGCCAACAAGCAGGGCAGAAAAAGTGAATTAATTGAAGGGGATCATCTCCCCCTGGTGGGGACTTATTGCACAATATGCTATTTCCATTTACTGGGCAGCATGAGAAGCTTTTAATGATCTTCATGGTGTAAGCTTCTACTTGACCGATAGGGAGATTATTTTTTTTAATATCAGTTTTGGGACTAAAGTACTGAAGCAAAAGATGCAGTATAGCCAGCACGTACTGCGCCAATGATTTCCAGCTTGTGAGGATTGCCCTCCTGGTAATACATGCTGGATGTGAGATCTTCACAAGCTGTGATGCACTAGCACAGCCTTAATTCCTGTATGATTTCCCCTACTGCAGACAAATAAACAGCTGCTGTTACGGTTAGCTGCGTTGAAAATACATCCTCTCAATGTAATCTTCTTTTCTCCTACAGACTCTTGATTCTTTACACTCTTGATACAACCTGGGTGATATTTTCAATATTTTCTTCGGTAGCTAGAACTTTACATTTGAACTTCGTAGAGGCTTAATCGCCTAGATGCTGCGGTCAATCACAACCTTCTCATCTATGGTGCTTAGATGGAGGGGGTGACCGCCTCTATCGCCCCATTACCCAAACCGTGACACGATCTCGTGATCCCGTGACCTCTTCTTCTTTCTCATTCTGACCTTGCAAACTTTGGGAGGAGGAGGGAGGCAATAAGCAGGGACAGGAGGCTCTTAGGTCTGAGCTGGCAGCATCCCGGAGATGCCAAAAGCAGCAGCACAGCCAGCTATGTACAGAGGTTGCACTGACTCTACAGCATAGTCCGACACTGTGACACAGTCCAATCAGCGCTGGTCAGATTTGATTGTAGGGGTGTATACATATGACTGGGACATGATCATACCCATTTGTCATTTTATTCATAAATTTCCTGGATGACTAACAGAAGAACGGCACAATGTAAAGTTATAGGAAAAGGTACTCCAAAATCAATGTTGTATAGAAAATAAATGTATTTGCTAAGTAAGACCCTTGTCATATGGATTTTCTTTTTTTTGGGGGGGATGAGAAGATAGGGGAAAATACAAACCTCACAGGGAATGGATCTCCTGTTCCAAAATTGCAGTTCTGCACTCCACCCATAGAGGGAGACAGCCTCCTTGTAATGGGCAAATATGCAGCAATCATCCCTGCTGCAGAAATCACGGTCTTACTACAATTACATTTACACCAGGCTTCATAAATATAAAACACGTAAATTAAAACCTTTAATTATCCGATTTGTCGTGTTGTCTGAAGATGTATATATATATTTCTTTCCTCGTTAAGCACTTCTGCTTTTGGCGATAGAATAATTGTTGTGGTTGTTTAAAAAAAAAAAGAAGAAAAAAAATGACATCGTGTTCTCAGCTAATTGGCAAATTCTGCAGTTAACATCAAAGTCATCTGAGACAATCTCCCGAGAAATTAGCATGCCTTGCTGAAACATAATCTTCTGTAAAAACTGCCATAGAGCGGCTGCTGGAATGACCGGGAGCATCTCGTATGTGCTGGAGAATAGTCATCATCCCCGCAGAGCAAAGGAACGAGGCAGGAAGACGTTCTGCATGTAGGAGGTCTGTAATCGACGCTGGAGGTTCAGATAATTTATACATTTAAAGGGATGCATAAATATAATAGAAAAGCAGCAGCAGCTCCAGGGTAAGGTGGGCGTAGAGCCTTCCTGATAAAGACCAAACCATCCAGAAAAGAAGTAATGAATGAATGTTGCCAGTCTTGGTATAAATCTTGCAGCCTTTATATTGGCCACTGGGTTTATTCTAGACTCACACTTTCCGTTGTTTTAAGAAATTCACATGTACATTAACCACAATGAACCGACTCCCGCCCCTATCTTCTGTAGCGAAGCACCTAATGAGCGTGTGCAAAGGTCACTGTGAAAAGAGGGGGAAATTGTTTATTGTGATTGGTGCATCCTGTGTTACTAGCTGTGTAACTAGGTGTTACCGGTCATTGTCATTCTGTCTCTGATGATAATGAGGCTGCTGAAAAGGTTTGGTTATAGAATAGGAAGTATGAGTCTGAAAATAGTCCCAGTGGCCAGTTTAAAGATTGGCAGATTCCACATTTTTTATACTGATCGTGACATATAAAAGCAAAACTTTGTCATAAAATGAGAAAACAAATACATCAGAAAGGTAGGCAGAAAACTTGGGATGCTGCCCCTTCAACTGAAGGATCAGGGGGTATCCTAGAAGCATGCCACCTTATGGTTATGCTTCGTGACATAGTTAAAGTGTCATAAATGTAGAGTGATTTATTTATTTTTTTTTTCCGTAGAGTCATTCTTACTCCTCGCCAAGGCTTGCCACGTGTAGTCCTCAAAGGGATCTTCCAAGGAGCCAAAGTTGTGCGTGGACCTGATTGGGAATGGGGAAACCAGGATGGTAAGAAAAACGAAAGGGATGAGATATCGAAAAGGGATTTCAGAAAGGTTTGGCTACTTCCACCATATGTCAAGATGTCTGTTGTGTTGAGCTGTTTACAGAATTCAACAAGTGATAGCAAATGAATACAATATGTCGTCCATTACTGATCGAGCAAGGTCCGGAGCAGACAGAATCTTCAGCACAGCCCCATCCAGAACTGAGCATCGGTAGCCATCTGCTGTATGGAGCGGCGAGACCCTGATTATTGATAGTCCGAGCAGTTGGATCTCCACTAGCAGCATTGTATTCATTATCTACAGTGGATGTAAAAAGTCTACACCCCACTCTTAAAATTTCACGTTTTTGTCATGTAAATAAATCGTAACGAGAAGAATTGTTTCAGAACTTTTTCCACTTTTAATGTCGCCCGTTAGGCCATGGGGAAAATCATTTTGAGGAGGAAATTAAAAATAACAAAGCTAAAATAATGCAGTCGTATAAGTGCAGACACCCTCTTATAATTGGACATGTTGTTCAGAAATGGCCAATCACATTTACTGTTCTGTTACACAGCTTCCATTATTTACAGTGATTCTGATTGGTTTAACCCCATAGAAAGTTTAGGTGTTCCAGTAGCATTTTCTTGACAGTTTAGTTGTATTTTACAGCAGAAGCTATAAACGGCTTACAACACAGCAAAGGGATCTCATTGTTGCAAGTTATCAGTCAGGAGAAAGGTGCAAAAAAAATTCCAAATCATTAGAACGCTGAAGATGGTCATCAAGAAGCGACTTTACTGTGGCAAAACAGTGACATAACCTAGAACTGGACGTCCCTCAAATGATGAAAAAACAAGAGGCCTATTGCCATATCAAAGGAGTTGCAGAAATTTTTAGCAACTGCTGGTTGTGTTCTGTGTGTCACAGCAATCTCCAGTATTCTTCATATTTCTCACCTGTAGAGTAGCGTTGCAAAAGGGAAGCCTTTTTTTTTTACAAAGAAAAACATCCAAGCCAGGCTATGTTTTGTCAAAACCCACATAAAGTCTGCCTAAAGCATGTAAAAAAAGTTAGGATATGTTCCCACAGTCAGTAAACGCTGTGGGTTGGACGCTGCTTACTTACGCAGGGTCCAACCCACAGCGTCCAGATGTTACAGCATAGTAGATGGAATTTCAAGAAATCCCGTGTCCACCCACAGAGACGGACATGTGGCGCGTCTTTTCTGACCGCAGCATGTCTATTTATCTTGTCGAGACGCGAGTCTCCGCAAGATCAATTTCTCTCGTACAATGGGCTGCGTCCAAAGCGCTGCCAATTACTGTATGTGTGCACATACTCTTGTGGTCTGGTGAATCCAATGTTGGACTTTTTGGCCATTATTCTAAAAGTTATGTTTGGCACAAAGCCAACATTGAGCATAGTCAAAAGAACACCATACCCACAGGAAAGCATGGTGAAGTCAGCATTATGCTTTGGAGCTGTTTTTTTGGCAACTGGAACTGGCTTTAGTCAAGGTGGATGGAATCATGAACAGTTCCAAATTTTTATCAATTTTGTAAATAAAACCTATAGACTTCTGCTAAAAAGCTGAAGATGAAGAAGGGTCGTATCTTCAAGAAATATTTTTTCAACCATGTCAACCCATCAACAGAATCGTAGATAAAGTTTTACAAAACTTTTGAAATACCCTTTAAATAGACCAGTGAGCTGATCAGTACAGATCACTATATAGTGCAGGGTGTAGTAACGTCCTCATACTTTCGCCCAGGTGGAGAATCTAAAGTCGGACGTGTTGTAGATATTCGCGGCTGGGACGTGGAAACAGGACGCAGTGTGGCAAGCGTTACCTGGGCCGATGGAACCACCAATGTTTACAGAGTTGGTCATAAGGGCAAAGTAGATCTGAAGTGCATTGCCGATGCTCCAGGAGGACATTATTACAAAGACCACTTGCCCAAGCTTGGTATGATGTTATATTATTGCACTTATCCTCACGGCCGAATTCACGCCTGGAACTATCGATATCTAAACATTGTTTGTCATTATCGCCAATATAGGTAAGCCTGCAGAAATACAGCGCAAGGAGAGCTCAGAGCGGCATCCCTTCCAGCATGGCGACAAAGTCAAATGTCTACTGGATGTAGAAATCTTGCGAGAAATGCAAGAGGGTCATGGAGGATGGAACCCAAAAATGGCCGAGGTAATTGGCAAAATGGTACCTGTCTGATTAAAGTGGAGGGAGGGAAATGGCATTAGTCTCTTTCTCTCTCACACACGTTCGTTCTCTTTAAAATAAATATCCAATTGGGTGTTACCATTCGAAGTGTTAAAAAATCGTGTTAATACATAGTCTGACAATAAACAATCACTCTCTAAAAATTAAGAATTCTTGATGAAGTATTTACTGATACTGTCACGGGGTTACCACAACAGAGAGGAGCCAGAAGACCGTAGCGTCTGATTCCTCCTACTCCTGCGCTGAGAAGAAGCACTTCTCCTTCTTTTTAATTGTGTTTATTACTTTTGGCAGAACAGGGGTTAATCGGCCATGTTGGAAACTCTGAGCTGTCAGCTAAGCTCAGTTAGCCACTCCCATCCCTTCTATAATCTAAGTCCTGATTCAAATCCATGTCAGAGCTAGCATTTGCTGCTTGGCTGAGGAGGAGAGGTGTTCATATGAGGAGTTTTGGAGGGGTTATCTGTAACTGTTGCTTGGTTTATAAGTGTGGTAATTCCCTTCCCTTCTCTTCTTTGTTTATTTTCCCCGTTCTCCACTCCCCGGTGCATTCTCCTGTTATATGTGAGTGAATATTTGTATACCTGGTGTTTTCAGTTTACCCTTGTTTGTGTAGCCTTGTTCGTCGGGTTGGTGTACTGCGGTGCACAGTAGCGCCCCTCTTCCCTGGGTGGGGGAAGAGAACTGACGGAGATCTAACTCAGGAGATAAGGCAAGAGTGGTGGCCCCGGCATCTTCACCTTCAGAAGACTCCTGGGGAATAGGGCGAGCTAGGGCGCCCCCTAGTGTTAGAGACAGGGAAGGAGCTCCTGGTCCCGGGTCACCCGACACCTGAGTCGTGACAGATACCTTTTTGGTGCATCTGATAGGCTGAGTGGATCACACAGGCTCCTCCGGATTCTTCCTTTTAGAATCCGTAGAATAATGAAACGTTGTACGATGCCGGATGTTTTGTATTTTTATTGTCCACCCTTAACCTTTTACATTATTTTCTGACTATAAGTTTGATTGGTTTTGCAGTTTATAGGTCAGACCGGAACTGTTCACCGGATTACAGAGCGAGGAGACGTCAGAGTTCAGTACAACAGTGAAACGCGCTGGACCTTCCATCCTGGAGCTCTCACCAAGGTATCTGGAGACCAGGATACAATTGTACATGTATGACAACATTATGAACGATTAGTAATGTTAAGTAGAGACACGTGAGGTGTAAACTTCTCCCCTGATATCATTTCTGTCTATGTAGAGTATATACGGTGCTCTTTAGTCACTTTGTCTGCTAGGGAGGTACAGCCTGGATGATCACGTTCACACCTTGGTTGTCATTGAATTTTTGATATTCACTATTAGATGACTTACACTTTGTGATTTAATATTTTACAATATGTCCAGTGATATTCAGGATTTTCCATATTTTCTTAAGTCTTTTCTTTCCTCTTGTGATTTACTGAGGTGCTGAAGTGCTGCATTTTGTAGTAACAGAGGAATAGATCAATGGATGGATGAGTCGATGGATTTATAGGTTAATGGGTGGATGAATGGGTGGTTGGGTCACTTAGGTCGTGGATGGGTGGGTTGATTGGATGGTGTGTGGATGGATAGATAAGTCGATGGATGGACTGGTCAATGAATGGATGGATGGGTCAGTGAATGAATGAAAGGGTGGATTTATGGATAGCTGGATGGTTGGGTCACTTAGGTCGTGGGTGAGTTGATTGGATGGTCGATGGATGAATAGATACATGAATGAATAGATGGATGGACAGGTCAATGAAAGGGACAACAATTGGTGGGTTGATGGATGGGTCGATGGATGAAAGGGTGGGTTGATTTATGGATGGGTGGATGGGTCAATGGTTGGATAGGTGGACTGATGGGTGGGTCACTTAGATAGGGGATGGGTTGATTGGATGGTCAGTGGATGGAGAGGTATGTCGATAAATAGATGGATGGACCGGTATATAGTTGTATAGATGAATGGCTCAATGGACTGATGGGTATTTTGATGATTTGATAAAGGGGTTGATTGATCTGTGGTTCAATGGACTGACGTGTGGATGGATAGGTAAGTGGATATGTCCTTGAGGGGGTTAATGGATGGTTTTATGTGTCAATGGATAGATAGAGGCATTATTTGCTAAATACAATACTAGATAATTCCACAAAAATGGAAGCAGCACTACACCGACATAGTACTAATAAATACTAGACTTTTATTGGCCTGTGTGGCAATGTTTTTGTTCAGGACACTTAGCCTTTCTCAAGCCCAAGTTCGTTATCTTGAACCTAAGAGTTCCAACATGGGCCAGTAGAAGTCTAGAATTTGCACTGTACCGCTGGAGCGCTTCTTCCATTTTTGTGGATTTCTTGAAGCGGTTCAGTACGTACCTTGGAGGCCTTACACCCCATTATGTCGATGACCTGGTTCTGCTGAATTTATTTTCCTTTTAGATGGCTAGATAAGTGGGCGGTGGGTATATAGATGGATCGAGAGATAGAAATACTTAGATTGATATAAATAAATGACGTTGAGGCCACAGAGGTTCATTCTACAGCAGATCCAGAAACATTGTCAAAATCAGGACATCACACTTGTTCTTCATGCAAAGAGAACATTGCATCTGTTGACTCCTTGACTTATCCATGAGTGTACTGGTGGTTGCCCCTGGGCATTTTGTGCCCACGGTGCTGCTGCTGGAGATGATGGCTGTAAAGAATGACTTGTGCATCCCATCACATTTGTCCAGGCTACTTGTTCTTGGTGGTGTGATACGTGTGTTCATGACTTGGTCCTCTCCCAGTGTCCCAGTATGACGTTATCACGCTTTACCTTCTCCTAGACGCCTTGTATATGCTATAAGTTGCTCCCTTTCCATTTTGCTTGTTTTATTATTTTTCTTTCCTTTTTATAGCACAACAGTATTTGGGTTGGTGATGTTGTGCGTGTGATGGATGACATGGATACAGTCAAGAAGCTACAAGTTGGTCATGGGGAATGGACAGATGATATGGCCCCTGTGAGTGACGTTAAATAGCCAGCACTAAAACCACACAGTGCTTCTTACCAGTATCATCTAACTCTGTGCAAATTTGTCAGTTCCTCATCTGTCTCTTCTTTGCTCTCAGATCACTCGCCCATTTTGAACAAATTTTTTTTAACATATTTCACAATAAAAACTGCATACATCACTAAATAGAACTTAGACTGGATAAGGCTGGTGTACTTACTTTAAAAAGTGATGTCAGACTGGTTGTATTTTGTATCGGATCACTGATTTTCAGAAGATTTCACAATACGAGCTGCCATTCATCACTGAATATATGTATAAGACTGGATGAGGCTGGTGTACTTACTTTGAAAATTAATATCAGATAGGTTGTATTTGGCACCGGGTCACTGATTTTCAGAAGATTTCACAATACGAGCTGCCATTCATCACTGAATATATGTATAAGACTGGATGAGGCTGGTGTACTTACTTTGAAAATTAATATCAGATAGGTTGTATTTGGCACCGGGTCACTGATTTTCAGCTGATTTCACAATACGAGCTTCATACATCACTGAATAGTTGTATTAGACTGGATGAGGCTGGTGTACTTACTTTGAAAATTAATATCAGATAGGTTATATTTGGCACCGGATCACTGATTTTCAGCAGATTTCACAATACGAGCTTCATACATCACTGAATAGCTGTATTAGACTGGATGAGGCTGGTGTACTTACTTTGAAAATCTGTCAGACTGGTTGTTTTTTGCACCGGATCACAGATTTTCAGAAGATTTTACTATGCGAGCTGCATACATCACTGAATAGCTGTATTAGACCGGATGATGCTGGTGTACTTAGGTTGAAAATGAATGTCAGATTGGCTTCATTTTGTACTGGAGTTACACCTTTGAATGCTAATTTCGTTGGCAGTCACCATCAGCATATGTAATACCATATGTATAGTATTTACCAGTCATAAAGGAATACTCCAGATTAATAATCCATGCTGAGTGAAGGTACTATGGGGATTTGACTTGACATTAGTATTTAGAGAGCATGAAAAAGAAGAGAGCCCCTGTATCAGACTCGGGCCGTGCTCATTACAATGTATGAATTTTAGGCGGGTTGTTTCATTAATTGATAGCTAGTAGCATCATAGACTCCTCTATTGAGCTCCGTTTCTTTTAAAGAAAACTATTTGTACAGATATGGAACCTCCTCAGTGTGAATTGCGGTGCATTATAATATAGTAATTGGATGGATGAAATTTGTTCAAAATGGTTGATAGAATTATTACGATATATATTTCTTAAAGAGGACTTCTCAACTCCAATGAATCTTCAAGATGTAAAAAGTGACCAAAAATATAAAACATTTCTCAGATATATTTTATTAGGAAAAGTATAATATTTCCTCTCTAAATTGGAATTAAAACTTTTTCCGCTTTAATAGATGGAACGTGAAGTCGGGCTCTCTGCTATCTCACTATTGTTACAGATGTTTGAGACTTCCCGCTTCTGAGATGAGAGACACCACAGTATGTGTGGGGTGGATATGTTGGGGAGGCTGTGGGCATCTTGTAAACATATGGGGATATATGAATGTGCTGCCCTCTGACTTTATGCACTTCCTGGTGGATTTAGTTGTATTTGTGGGAATGTAAAATGGAGTTCTATATAATACGAAATATTAAGAGGAAGAGGGTTAAAAAAAACGCAGCCATAAAAATAAATCTTTTCAGTTCACTCTTCATTGTAGCTGCCGAGGGCTCTGCCTTTACAAGCAGCAATGTTGTCTTCTGGTAGATTTACCCTTAAGAAGCTGCTTTGTCCTCTTTTTATGTAGGTTATATAATATTCAGAGGCATCTTATTACATGGCTGATAAATAACAATATACTGTATTTAAAACTAATATTGATTTTCATCCTAAATGTCGCTCTATTTCCATAGTATAATAGTTTTTTTTAATATGGTTTCATTAAATAGTCCCTACTCTTGCCTCTCGAATCCAGCTGCTTTATTTTATTTTATTTTTTACCTGTTTGCGTTGTGAGAATCCCCAGTGCATGCTGGGATACTCAAATGCGACGTCACCAGGGGGCAGAGGCTTCAGTCACTGTCACAGCCTCACTGATATGAGGCGCTGTCAGTGACATCCATTTCAGGGGCTGAGCTAGGAATGATGGAGAATTTTTAAATTCACCGGTTGTGTGGTTTTCTGGAGTCATTGGTTCAGACAATGTTATTTGACTTCTTACCATGCAATTTTCTTCTAGGTGCCCAGTGTCAGTGCGCTCCCTTATAATGAGAAATGACGAGCTGTTAACAGATCAACTGTCAGTGCGCATTGTAAGGAGAAGGGCTGGTCCTCTCACCTCTTTGTCTCCATACGTTACGCACTGCCAGTGCACTCTGTTGTTGGCTCGTCACTTCTCATTAGAGCTGGCGAGGGAGCGCACTGCCACTGTGCACTGAGAAGAACATTGCACGGTAAGAAGTCAAATAATATTGTCTGAACCAATGACTCTACAAAACCACACAACAGGTGAATTTATAAGTTCTCCATCATTCCTGCTGGATCTAAGAACAAATATCTATCTAGCATTGAGATGCTGTATAGAATCAGTCCCCCCACCACCACATACATGTGTTATCTGCCAGAAAGAGATCCTGTAAAATGAAAATAAAACCTGAATCCCTGTAATATTGCTGAAAATCTCCTGATTTACTGTTGACATGGATTTGAGAAAAGTTTTATAATTTCATCTACTGTCACTTTTTTGTGTTTTTCTCAAAAAGTGATAAATCCTCTTTATTACCTTTTATCTTATTTTCTCTAATTCCATCGGTCTTACTGGTAACGGCCAAGAAGTCCATTGTAGATATCCATGTAAGCCGCAGTGTGGTGTTTGTAGGCTTTATATTGATTGGCCGCTAGAGACAACACCGCTGTCTTCTCGGTTTAATTAATTTGTCCTCTTGTCTTCATCGGTAACGACATGCAATTGATTTTTTTTAGTCAGATACATTTTTATTGAGCATAATAAATGTTATCTATATATACAACAAGTTGCATTTGTGTTTTATTTAAAAAAAGAAAATATACCCCTTCCCCCCCCCCTCCCTCTGATAACCAACCCCAACTTTCCCCCCCCCCCCCCTCCACGAGAAGATCTTCTTTATTACAGACATATTGTATTATTAACATTGTTTTCCACAACCCCTCAATTATTCCCGTTTAGCCATGGCTGCCATAGCTTTTGAAAAAACCCCATCTTATTCCTCTTGATATAAATGACATGCAATTGATTAATTGCATATTTTACATTAACTTCTGTGCGAGGAAACTGGGAAAAAAAATCTCACAGCAGCTACTGAAATGCATCGCTATTTTACAATCCTCATTTTGTTGCATTAGGCACTAGGCCAGATTGGCAAAGTCATCAAAGTGTTTGAGGACGGAGACATGAGAGTGTCTGTCGGCGGCCAGTCTTGGACCTTTAATCCGGCCTGCCTGACTTCTTATCAGAGAGATGACGAAGCAAACCTGATGACCACAGAAAACGCTAAGGAACCGAAACGTAAGTACTGAGACGAGTCTTATAAATACGGGGAAATGTCCTGAAAATTGATACCCTTGTAATTAATCACTCCCTAATAAATAAACGCTCTGAGCACCCACCTGATGGTGAGTAACCCTGCCTGAACCCCACAAAAGTCAGCGCTTGCAGATATGCAAAAAAATGCTGTCTTCACAGAAGACCTATCAGATTGGTGGGGGTTCTACTCCTAGCACCTCCGTCGTTCCACGCCGCGTCCCCAAATCTCTTTGCAGGTCTTTTTTGGATCATTAACTTCACCTGTCACTGCCCATATCCCCTTACATGGCTGCTGCAACCAATCACTGGTCAATGATTGGCTGCAGTGGTCAAGTGGGGTAAATGCGAAGGCTTGAGTATAGTGGGTTCAGTGGCCGGTGTCACGCCTGAATCTTGGAACCTCGGGGTCCCTAAAGGACCTTTTGGCCCATATGAGAAGAAGTAGAATGCTATTAAAAGACCTAAAGAAGTTGGGGGCTCTGTTGGCAATCCTGCATTGGTGCCCATGAGCTACCAGCTACGCCGCTGGGTGATGGCCGCTGTTGTAAAATTTGGGGATGCAGCGCTGGAACAGCAGGGATGTATTGGGTGAGTATTAATGGCTTATTCTAGCAGTATTGCTATATCTTCTTTTTTGTTTTTTTTCCCAGGAACGTTGGTTTCCATTTTGGAGAAGATACTTGCTCAGAAGACGGACTGTGAAAGCCCAAACTCTTTGGTTATTGAAGCGGCTCAGGGAAACACAGGCCGAGTGAGGGAAACGCTCCTGAAACACCCAGACAAGGTACCCCTCATAATATAGGCTTATTATGCTATCCTATAATTGTCAGCATTATCCCTGCAATCATTGGATTAAGTCTGTATACCCAGTGGGTTCCTCCTCGTAGAATGGCCCTTTTTACACGATGACCGCGGGCTTGGCGTGATGAATTTGGCCGCCCTCCAAACAAGATTCCACCCCTTAAAATGAGGCAAGCCAGAACTCGGCCTGCTCAAAATCACTGTCATTCTGGGTGATTAAAATGAAGTTTCAAGTATATTACTCTATAACCCACATCAAAACGAGAAAAAAATGACTGTGTCACCCTTGGCCAGAGTCCTCCTCCAGCTTATATTCAGCAGAAGTTGGACACTGGTTTCATACTTCCAAGAAAGGACAACACCTGGCAAGGGATAAAAGAGACCCGACTCTCACCTCTCTTCTCTAAAAAAAAAAAATACTCATAAGGTTCATGATTGCCTCTTTTTTTCCATCATAGGTGGATATAAGGAATGAAGGCCGGACAGCCCTTCAGGTGGCCTCCCACTTGGGACACTTGGAGGTGGTGAAGGTCTTGCTTCAAGCCAACGCAAACATTGACCTTAAGGATGACGAGGGGGATTCTGCTTTACATTATGCTGCTTATGGGTAAGATGTGTTCAGAAAGGCAAGAGAGATGAATGCATTTATTGATATTCTCCATCATTTTTATAATATACCAGTGGCATATAAGGAAAATAAACTGTGATTTAGAAGAAGGTCTACAAATTGGATAGCCAACCAATATATTGAACTGACCGATGAAGTTGAACCCATGGGAAAGAATTATGCAAACTCTGTTTAGATAGGGTGGGCATCCCACTTTATTATAGGGGGCCTCAGATACTGCCGTAGACTCAGTTGAAGTGTAAAATATTGAATACATGTTCCAACTACTTGACCCTTTTCTTCAATAGCCGAACATTTAATAATAAAAGGAGTTGTCCACTACTTTAATATCGATGACCTACCCTTAGTAGGTCACCAATAAAGGTAATTGGTTAGTGGTGGTGCAATACCTGGCACCCCCACGATCAGCAAAGGAATAAGAGGTGAACAGCAGCACCCACAAAACAGTGACTGGATCTGTGCGGTTCCAGCTTTTTTCACGTTTTACATACGGACAGAGGTGAAAACAGCTGATGGGATGGGGACGGGTCACCCATCTGATATTGATGACCTATCCTTAGGAATGGTCATCAGCATCACAGTAACGGACAAGCCCTTTAAAATTCTGTCAGGATAAAACGATCATTTTTTGCTATTTTAACATTTTGCCATTTCTTCCCAGTAACCAGGCCGCTGTCACCAGAGTCTTATTGGCCAAGGGAGCCAACGCTGAACTCCTCAACAATGCCAAGTGCTCTGCTCTGTACATCGCTGTCAATAAAGGCTTCACAGAAGTGGTGCAAATCCTTTGTATTCCCAATTCTGCCATTAATATGCAGGTGAGGGGGTAGATGTGAACAGTATTTTTGTTTCAGGTTTTTGGATGACTTAGCCTGGTTTCACACATCTTACTTATTTTATTTGCTCATATTCTGCAGCGTTTTACAGACATTATCATCGCTGTCCCCATTGGGGCTCACAATCTAGATTTCCTATCAGTATGTCTTTGGAGTGTGGGAGGAAAACGGAGAACCTGGGGGAAACCCAGGCAAACACGGAGAGAACATACAGACGTTGTCCTTACTGGGATTTTAACCCATTGATGCAAGGCTGTATTGCTAACCACTGAGCCACGGGGTTGCCCTACACATCCATTTTTCCAAGGCCACACATGTACCACAATGCATGGGCGGGAAATATTGATCATGTCTGACTTCAGACTGCCTATCATTGTATTCTTCTGGAGATGAGCCTTGTCTGGTGACGGCTATCTCATAGGGAACACAGGAGCGCTCCTGTGTATGGGAAAGATGGATTTGTTCGGCCGACAGCCATCTAACTTGTATGGCAAGCTTTGGTGTAAAATCACCAACCCCCTTTAAAGGTGCTGTAACCTAGATGTAGACGTAAAATCTTTCACTGGCCTTTGCCCTCTTGACTAGCATAGGAGTCAGCAGCCCTGTTGGAGGTGAACTATAATGTTGGCACTATAATATTTCATGTGGTTTTCACTAGTCACATTTATCACTTAACCATCAGATATATCCATCAAACCCATAGACTTTGCATGTTGCAGCAAGCACTTACCTGACAACCAGGCAGTGAGAATGAGTCGGGGGACTCTGGACACCTGTTCTAGTAATTGGTGGTGTCCCACAACCAGATATGTAACACCTATTCTGTGGATGGTTGATAAATGTCAGTTGCTTGAAAACCCATTTAACATATCACTAAGTAGCGTCTGGCCATCTCTTGCTTCTTTAGGAAAATGCAATATTCACATTTTTAAAGGGGTTTGACCGTAAAAATAAACAGGAAGCAGACATGCACCCTGGAAAGCCAATGGCCTTCACAGAAAGTTATACGGCCAAGGCTACATAACGAAGTTAAGGCTACATGGAGAGGCAGAGGCTCCATGGCGATGCCTAGGCTCCATGACGAGGCCAAGTCTACATGACAAAGCTAAGGCTGCACGGCGAGGCCAAGCTTGCACGGCGGGGCCAAGGCTACATGACAAAGCTAAAGCTACATGCTACATGGCGAGGCCAAGTTACATGGCGAGGCCAAGGTTACATGGCGAGGCCAAGGTTACATGGCGAGGCCAAGGTTACATGGCGAGGCCAAGGTTACATGGCGAGGCCAAGGTTACATGGCGAGGCCAAGGTTACATGGCGAGGCCAAGGCTACATGACAAAGCTAAAGCTACATGGCGAGGCCAAGGTTACATATCGAGGCCAAGGCTACATGACAAATCTAAAGCTACATGGCGAGGCCAAGTCTACATGACAAAGCTAAGGCTGCACGGCGAGGCCAAGCTTGCACGGCGGGGCCAAGGCTATATGACAAAGCTAAAGCTACATGCTACATGGCGAGGCCAAGGCTACATGGCGAGGCCAAGGCTACATGGCTAGGCCAAGGCTACATGGCTAGGCCAAGGCTACATGGCGAGGCCAAGGCTACATGACAAAGCTGAAGCTACATGCTACATGGTGAGGCCAAGGCTACATTGGGGAGGCCAAGGCTACATGACAAAGCTAAAGCTACATGGCGAGACCAAGGCTACATGGCGAAGCCAAGGCTACATGACAAAGCTAAAGCTACACAGCGAGGCCAAGGCTACACGGTGAGGCCAAGGCTATACGGCGAGGCCAAGGCTACATGGCGAGGCCAAGGGTACACTGTGAGGCCAAGGGTACACGGTGAGGCCAAGGGTACACGGTGAGGCCAAGGCTACACGGCGAGGCCAAGGGTACACGGCGAGGCCAACGCTGATGAAATAGCAAGTAATGGTACTGAACGTGGTTCCGTTGAAATTTTGCATTAGTGTCAACCACATTCACTATTATTATTTGCCACCATATTGACTATCATTAATTGTTAATTAGCTGCACATTGTTTAATGCGCCCACTTTATACTGACCCTCTCAGCCCACATACTGGTGCACATATCCTGTATATGATGCATTAATGACACCATGTTGAACTGTAGTGTGTAACTTGCTGTCTGTCTCTAGGACTTACATGGGGATACCCCTCTTCACTATGCCATCACTGCGGATTATAGAAACATCATCGAGATCCTTACTGATGTACCGAACATTGATTTCACCATCCAGAATCAGCAAGGCTTTAATCTTCTACATCACTCCGCTCTGAAAGGAAATGTCTTGTAAGTTTTCTTTTGTTTTTTTTTCCTTCTGATCCTCTTCATCTTCTGACATTAGAGCTCATCAAGCTGATCTAAGGAAACCATTTGGGTCTTACGTCAACAAGACAGATTATCCGAAGCGTCTGCTCGCAAGATCTTAGCACTTTATGTTTAACAATGTAGATCATTCCTCCCACTAATATGACGGGATGCAGTGTGCATCACAATTAGCTACAGATCAGACTGTTTGATTGTCGTTTTCGATGCTTTTAAAGATGTACACAGTGGGGTCTCTTATTTGGGGCCTTCATCAATTAGCTAAGGGATGTGCAGAGTGTTTCCTTCTATTTTTGGATGCATGTCTGTGTTTTATAAGGAGAGACCATTGATTTTAGACCGAGTTTTGCATTGCATCCTATCTCCTGTGGAGGCGCTGCTGGGAAATTGAACTTTTACTGACAAGTTGACCTGTAGATCACAATTGATCGTCATTGCAACAGGTCATCTTGTGATTATCTTAAAGTTAGAGGACCCTTCGAAGAAAAAGGGATTGTTCAAAGCGGGCAAAGCCTTTAAGAAATTGGGGGTTGCCACTACAAAGACCCCAATCTTTGAGGCTGCATTTACACACTTAGATTTCTGCCCATACCGGGTGCAAATCGACAAATTAACGGGTTTAAACTCCTTTTTACATGGACGGATGCCAACTGCTTGAGGTGGACAATAGTTATTCGATCATTTGGCCCCCGTACATTTTTCATTTTGTCGGCAGCACATTCCTTGGTAGATGTGCTGCCTATAAGGGATACAATCAGTATTATCTCACCACCGCCAAAGTTTACAGAGGTCAGTGATCAGGGATAAGTGTTCCCATGGCCACTCGTAAGGCCGATTACCGACCCGTGTAAAAGGATCTTCATAATAAGTCCAACTGGAACCTCAGGACTTCACAGGGTGTTGGGCAATTTATAGAGACCCCCAGCGTCTTCATTTCTGCACTTAGCCTCTGCTCGTGGACCCTCGCAGATGATAATTTCTGCTATGTCAGAAGATAAATTCAGATGGGTTTCACTTGAAAACATTTTAAGACTTTTGTGCCAGTTTTCTGCTCTCAAAAATTCACAAACTCTTACATTATTTTTTTTTACACCTTTTTTTCTGATTTACACTGCTCTCAACACTTCACTAAAGTTGACGTGTTTATCAGATTAAAAAAAGAAGTTGCAAAAAAAAATAAGCCAGAAAAACTCACTCCTGTAAGGGGCTGGCATAAAAAGCAGAGTCCCATTTCTGGATAGAAATGTATCATCGCCTGTTGATATACTTGACACAAATAACATCAAGTCAGCCACAAGGAAAGTGACATTAAATGTTCCGTTATAAAATTTCTCCCTCCTACGTGTCTTCTGGGGGTTCACAAGCAATAAGAAGGGCCAATTGTATAAACTCAAAACTTGCGAGATTTCGTTCATGTACATGGGCGCAGAGGGATTTATTAAATGGAATAATAGTAGAGATGACTTTTCAGAGATCCAGGATCATGACGGTTCTTTGATTTATCTCCAGTATTTCATCTTGTCCAACACAGTAATATCATCTTTCCTTTTACACCGCATGTTATTTTTAAGCCAGATTGCAATGTCTGGCAGCCTGGTACTTACCACGAGCTGAAAGGAAAGACGAAAGTCTGGTGTGTTAATATTGCTGCAAGCAATGGTGGCGGTGTAGCAAGTGCATCTGTGGGAATTTAGACCCCTTCATACAGAAGAACATTTGTAAGGTCAGACACTGAGGTTGGGGAGAGGTCGGGCTCCGTCTCCATTCTAGGTCATCCTAAAGGTTGAGGTCCGGGCTCTGTGCGGTTGGTTGGTCATGGTCTTCCCTCCAAACTCCCCCAACCATGTCTTTATGGATCTTGTGGACTGGGCACTGTCATGGACCTTCCACAAACTGTTCCCACAAGGCTGGAAAATTGTCCAAAATGTCTTGGGGTGAGGCATTAAGATTTCCCTTCACTGGAATGAAGAGTCAAACACCGACTCCTGGTAACAACCCCATAGCATCATCCCAACTCCACCAAACCTTACCGTTGCAGTCAGGCAGATAACGTTCTCCTGGAAACCACCAAACCCAGACTCGTCTGTCAGACGCCAGATAGAGATGTGTGATCCGTCACTTCACAGAACACATTTCCTCCGGAGTTTAGTGGTGACTGTTTTACACCACTCCATCCGACGCTCAGCATTGTGCTTGGCGATGTAAGACTTGTACATATTCTAATGCTGCTGTAAGTGCCATAAGCGTTCAGTAGAATCATGCCAAAAACCTAGGTCTCGTGGCACCAATGCAAAATCTCTACCTAGGCCACTCGCCCACATGTAAGATTTATAATAATGTCTTCTGAAATGGTAGAGGGGCCTTCAGACCCCCAGTGGACAACAGGATCTGGGGGCAACAGCAGTCCCCATAACTACATCTTTGTTCACTTCCAATTGTCCCAGTCTCTTATTCTTTTAGAAACTCAAATGACCAATAACTTTACTCTTTATAGTTATTTTTCTAAAACGTCACCCAGATTATAAATAACCCGCGCTCTCATCTAATAAAATGAAAGAAAAACACTCGAATTTGGACTGAATCCCTCTGTAAACATGAATGGCCAGAAATGAGGAGTCCGTATTACAAGGGCCAGTCCAAGCACAATGTTTCCACACAGGATGACGGCCAGGTTGTGAGTGGGATTTACACGTTTGTGTTTGCATGGGGCATAAAAGCTGCCACAGCCGGGCCAGTAAAATACCCAGCCGATTCCAAGGAGAGAATGTGCTGTGCACGAAAATGCCCTGGAAAGCACAAGCAAGCCATTCACATCCTACAGATGAAAGGTAATAAGTCATATTGTACTGACCTTTCTGCTCCTTTTATGTTAGGAAGATTATGAAGCAAAGGGGGTTAATACAGAAACACAATGACTTATTGATTCAATGGGTAGAAAATAATGAAGGAGAATATAACATTAGTAGTTGGACACCTACTGGTGATATATTGACGACCTATCTTAAGAATTGGCCAAAACTTTTGCATTTCCAGGGAACTCTTTTACATATGAAAATTGCATCTATGTTTTCTTTTTCATCAGGTCTCTAGATAAGATTTTTGCTTAGAAAAGTAAACCTAATCCTTTAAAAGTAAACCTGCACCTTGAAAATGCTGTCCAAAATCCCGCATCGTGTCATAGAGCCGAAGGAGTCAGCAAAGGCCATAATGACTTATGGGCAATATTAGTAATATGACGGAGGCAGCTTAGATTCCTAGTCCATGGCTTAGTTGTGAAATCTTGTTTTTTTTTGTTCTTTTTTTTTTCTCGTCAACACATTATGCAATCCTGCTCACAAGCCACGGCTGCAGCTGCCGCCAATCAATAGAGGAAATGCGGCATAGACCTCAAAATAGTTTTGTATTGAACACGCGCCTTTAGCTGATCTTATTTTCCCGATTTAATGCTTTATCACAATGAGTAACAGACGCTCGACTGATCCAGTTCCATTTTAATTGCTAATTTTTATGCAAATATTACAGAAAGTCCATCTGACTTGTTCCCTTGCTGAAGTTTTTCACTATTGTTATTCAGCACATTTAATGACTGCGACATGGATTTTATGAGCCGCAGCATGCTCGTTATTCACTGAATTTCAATGCAGCAATTAAACGTCAGAACTTTGAGCATCAGATGTAAATTGTCTTGAAGTGTTGGATATCCTTACCCCAAGAACAAACCCTATAGGTATGCTCCCACAGGACGTAACTGCTTGGTTTCCACGTGCAAGTCCACTATGGCAAAATCTACTGCCTATTTTTATACGGTGAAATCTCCTCCACAATGCGGCTACTATAATATGCAACATGCATGCCTCTGTGGAAACCTACCCTAATGCTTACTAGGAATTGTAGGTTCAAGCAATACGATTATGTATGGGGTTGACCTGACATTATAGTTAATCGATGTACTAACCTTGGTGCTGTATACATTTACTGACTTTGATTCTGGCCGTATATTCATGTACTGATGTTGGTTCTGATGCCGTATTCATGTACTGATGATGGTTCTGATGCTGTATTCATGTACTGATGTTGGTTCTGATGCTGTATTCATGTACTGATGGTGGTTCTGGCACCATATACATGTCCTGACAGTGTTGATAATCTTGTACACGTAACTATCCATATTGTGCTTCATGGCTATGTTAACATTTAAAAATCCTCAAACTTTAGAGATTTGAAATTATGAGGAGGATTTGGTGAGTTTCTTCTGTAAAACCTCAACTTGGGTTAGTGTGTATTCATATAGATTTTTTTGGGGGGGAGCTGGAACTCCTCAAATCCTCCTCAAATACTTAATTGTTTTTGGTGATTGTATTATTAATGTACTGATGGTGGTTCTAGTGATGTATTTATGTAAGTACCACTTTATATTTTTTTGCAGCTCTTGGGATTGGTTCAGTATAGCAGTGCTGTGGCCCTTGGACCAAAAAATGTTGTCTACCCATGCCCTATGTCTTCTCTGTGGCTCTGGTATTCTGTTGCTGAATCTTGGTTATCAGTTACCATGAGCATCGTGAAAACCAGCACTAACCTATTGTTGCTGTCTCTCCATTAGAGCCGTAAGAAAAATTCTGCATCGGGCCCGACAGTTAGTGGATTCCAAGAAGGAAGATGGATTCACTGCGCTGCATCTGGCCACACTCAACAACCACCAAGAAGTTGTGGACATCTTAGTTAAAGAGGTAAAACACCTTGTTCGTGGCCATTTGTGACCCTTTGGTTCATAGTATGGTTTGCGTAGACTCATTTCTTCTCTGGCATGTTGGTTTCAAGTGCATTCCTACTGTAGGGTTCATATGCACCAAGAAAGCGCCTGATGTATCCATCATCTGTACCCATGGGCCCAAATTCGGTGCTGCAACTTTTATTAGTATCCTGAAATTTCCTGCTGGAGGGTGTTTTATGTATTTGCTGCTTCACTCGTCAGGGTCGCTGCGATGTCAATCTCAGGAACAACAGAAACCAAACGCCCCTACATCTGGCAGTGACACACGGTCATATCAACCTGGTGCAGCTGCTGGTAACAGAAGGGGCCGACGTGAATGCGGAGGATGAGGACGGCGACACATCAATGCACATAGTGGTTGTCCAGCAGCATCTCTCCTGCCTGGATCCAGAGGGCAATGGCTCAGCTACTCTGGCCAAGGTAAAATATTAATAAAAAATGTACTTGCAAGACACCTTTGATAAGGAAAAATTGCAGGGACTTGACACTTGCAAAAATTCCAACAATTCTATGATTTGTCGAAATATCTCATATAGATACATTCATGAAAAAATATCTAATCCAATTCAGAGGGGCGAATCATTTTATAAATCTTCAAGGCCAAAATCGGTGCTATTACTGGTTTAATGGGCACCATACATGACCTTATACCCCACTAGATGGCCACTACTGGTTTATAAAGCATGAGATAATGGGTCTGATTTACTATTTTGTCCATTTAAGGCAGTGTAAACCTTTGCCAAATTTATCGCACTAGCTCAATCTGGATGATAAATTTGGTGCGTCTTTGGACACTTTTGTCTAACGTTACATCCGTTATTATTTGGACCTACTTTTTGCCCCTAAATTTTGCCACAGTTTGGCACTTGTTGTCAAACCCTTATTTCCTCCTAGTGTCTACTTTTTCTGTTAAGACTTTCCCTCCTTTTCCATTAAAGCTAAAAAAAAAAAAGTGTCTAAAAGACATTATAAATAGCTGTAACTCCTGATGCAACACATTTTTGGCCAAAGTCTAGGAGAAAACACATTGGTTAATTTTCTCCACATGTTCCTCTAAATATTTTGTTTTATACATTATATTAAAAAAAAGGACTAAGGCTGTGGACACTTTTTTTATATGATTTTTACAAATTGTAGTAGTCAGTTAATTCACTTTCAGACTCTGATATGCAGGTTGCAGTCTGAGCCCAGTTTTAGATTTTTGCCTTGTGGGAGTGTCTCTCCCTGTAATATAGGCTGGATGTGAGCACTGTGTGTTTCCAGGGTAAAGCGGCACTGACTTTATGAGCTATAGCCCAAAAATGTCTACAATAAAAAAAGTGACACTTCTGTTGTGATTTCTCTATATTTTAGTGGTCCGTTAATTCACTTTCGGACTCTCTGATATGCAAGTTGCACCTGAGCCCATTTTTAGATGTTTCCCTTGCAGGAGTGTCTCTCCCTGTAATATAGGTTGGATGTGTGCGCAGTGAGGTGAAGCTGACCTGACTTATGAGCTATAGCCAAAAAATGTCTACAATAGAAAAAAAAGCGACATTTCCGGGGTGATTTTCCAATTTTGATGTAAACATTGGATAACAATAAAACATCATTTTATCTTTTTTTTATGTTTCCTTTTCAGCTTGAGGCTACTGGTTTGCTCGGAAACACAGAACTAAATGTCAGCTCAGCAATCGCCTGCTTTTTGGCGCTGTCAGGTGCAGACATTAACTATGCCAATCATCGCGGAAAGTCACCGCTGGACCTGATCATTGATGGAAGGATAGCACATCTTGTGAAGAGCTTCTCTCAGAAATTCAGGTACATCGCACAGAAGTGCATCTGCTAGGTGGATCTCCGTGTAAGACTGAGAAAGATCCATCTTACTGAGAAGGATCTTTAACCCATTCCCAAACTGGCAATTTTTTTGTTTTTGCCCTTTTTTTTTTAACCTCCCCTTTTTCCAAGAGCCAACATTTTTTATTTTTTTAAATTGACATAGCCGTATGTTTTTTTGCAAGATGAGTTGTAGTTTTGAATTAACCCATTCACTGTAACATATAGTGTCGTGAAAAAAGGAAAAAAAATCCAATGTATTTATTCCAACGAACCCGATCTTTGTATAGTTTTTGTAAATTTTTAGTGATTAAAAAAAGAATTTTTAATGATTATTTTTGATTTCCTGCGGATTTACCGCTTTTTTGTGCGGATTTCACCTGCGGTTTTACACCTGCGGATTCCTATTATGGAGCAGAAAGAATTGACATGCTGCGGAATAAACAACACAGCGTTTCCGCACGTTTTTTTCCGCAGCATGTGCACTGCGGATTTTGTTTTTCATAGGTTTACATGGTACTGTAAACTCATGGAAAACTGCTGCGAATCTGCAGCAGCCAATCCGCTGCGGATCTGCAGCAAAATCCGCAGCGTGTGCACATACCCTTATTGTTACCCTTTTTTTTATAGCATTCAAAGCTCTGATCACTTTTTATTCCAATTTTTTTTTTGGGGGGGAGGGATGTCATATGACCAAAAAAGTAGACAAGTAGACCATAAGACGTTTCATGT
The DNA here is from genome assembly GCF_032444005.1 of Ranitomeya imitator. Taxonomy (NCBI): domain Eukaryota; kingdom Metazoa; phylum Chordata; class Amphibia; order Anura; family Dendrobatidae; genus Ranitomeya; species Ranitomeya imitator. The sequence continues at coordinate 118,875,946 of NC_091291.1, forward strand.
ACAGGATGTAGTAACAGAGTAACAGCCGCCTTTTATCATGCTCTTTATATAAATTTTAGGGAACTGGCAGAAACGGACTCCTCCACCATCAACTGCACCCTCCGCAGGGTTCACACCACCCCAAACACAATGACCAACCTCAGCTTATCAAGTGCTGCTACGCCTTCCGAATGCCTTGTGTGTTCAGAACTGGCCATGCTCATCAGCTTCTTTCCGTGTCAGCATAGCATAGTGTGTGAAGGTAAGAAGAGAGGGCCGCCATCATTCTTTGTGTGTTTGTGCGATGGCCGTGTAGTAGAAACAGCAATTTTTGGAGTTCCCATAGAAGAGAATATTGAGAACTGCGCCTTCTTGGCCAACTCTTCGCTCCGTGCAGCGCACAACAGTGGCCGTTCTTTTTTTTTTTTTTTAATAACACTAATTTTTATTACATTTTATAAAATTTTACAATCAGAAGTGAGACAAAACAATCACAATTTGGCTTACAAATTAGAGGATCAGAAAGAATGGAGTACAATTAGAATGAACTCTTGGAAGATGTTTCCCCCAGTGGCATCAAAACATTGTGCAATAGAACAGACAAAGACAAAGTCCAACATCAGTTCTAAATGATGCCAAGTTAAGATGACTCCATCCCCATAGCCATATTACAATTCTTATAAAACCAAAATACTAAATAAAAAGAGACATACACATAGGCAAGGAAAGGGAAGAAACCTGTTCAAAAACCAACATGCTCCTAACTGTTGTTTTGGGCCCTAAAATAGTCCCAGGGAGCCCAGACGGTCTCAAATCTGTCCAAACTGGCATTCAGTAAGGCTGTCCCCAGAGCCCGTTGTTGAGATTGATGAAGTCGGAACCTGTCGTACATTTACGGCACATCTTGATCATCCCTTTATTAGAATTGTCTCACTTTGCTATTGACGGATTGTTCTACCGCTGGCGACCTTAGTGGAAACTCCATTACTAGTCGACATTTAATTTTCTGTTGCAGAATGCTCCCGGAGAATGAAGAAATGTATAAAGTGTCAAGTGTCAATCACCAAGAAGATTAGGCAAGGTGAGGTATAATTAGCAGTGTTGCCTTTTCGCCTCAAGACCGGCAAGACGTCTTGCCAACGATGGGTTTCAGAAAAATTTCCTTCCTCTAAAAACGGAACCTGAAAAAAATTGAACCTTTTGGCAGGGTTTTCAGAGCAGAAACTAAACAGAACCTCCAAGTTTTTGAGGAGTTTTGCATTTTTGAGGAAGATTTGGAAAAATTCCGCTCCTTTTCTGCTTCAAACACCTCTCAAAAAAAAAAAAAAAGACCTCTGCGTTCACGTTGCCTTTACCTCTAGCCATAGGGCGAATCTGCAGGTTTATAGTGTTCACATCATATATGGGTGTCTAATTAGATTTTTGGCTGCAGGGCGAAAATGAAGTTATATTCTCCCTGCAGCCACTCCTTTCTTAAGTTCAGTTATTTTTTTTTTACATTTTATTATAAAAAAAAAACACATATCTTGCTATTTTCATGCTGGCCACTAGACTATAGACTGATACTTTATTCATAGTTGTCTCGTTATAATGACAGGCAGGATTACAATGAAGCAAATGTTGCAGATTTCCTCTTTCAGCAGAATTATACTGCACTTAGGCATTGTGGGAGAAAGAACTGATTTAGTAGGGAACATTATCTGCATCCTCACAACATAGAGGTCATAGAGTACAGCATTGGCTGCACACATTAACAAATTCTAAACATTACCACAGCACCCATATACTGCCTGCTCAACACAGTACCTCTGCAGAATAAGATTGTAGCTGTTATATGCTTCATCAGGTAGTCCCTCTATATACAAATACTACACAGCACACCATTCAAAATAGGTTATGGTCACAGCTCCTCCTCCTCCCTGCGCAATGACCCCTGCACAAGGTCACAGAGCATGCTCAGAGAACTATCCTCTAAAAGTCAGCTCCTGATGGTTTCTGTGCATGGTCCAAGATCTAAATACTGTTAACAGCAGTTCAAACAAGACAGCCGCACCCATTATTATGTATAGAAAAAAAAAAGAATGAAAAAAAATCTACAATCTGAAAAATAAAAACAAGACTAAAGAAAAAAAAAAAGAAAGTTACATGTATTCTCTGAATATAGGTTTTAAAAATACTAGAGGTAAAGTATTTCCAATAAATCCTTACTACGATACATATTACCAAAATGTCTCGGAGGCCTAAATTGTGGAAAATGCAGTGCAGAATTTTGGATACTTCTGCCAGAAATGTGTAACAAGGTCAATTTTGATTCAGGCTTTCACGTGAGGAGGGAAAACAAACACGATCCAGTCTCCGTGTGCACATGTGAAGTATTTCTTACATAGCCCAGGTTCATGAGGCCGCTTCTTAGCGTGTGGCCTGTTTGTTATTACAGTATCCAGCGTTTGGTGTTGGATTTGGGCACTGAACTACTTTTTCCTCAATTCGCTGTTCATTTTAAACATGTAAGAATCAACCCACACTGTGAATCTTCTATGTGGTGCAACCTAATGTCCTGCTTTTAAAATGTGCTCCATGTAAAGAGAAAATGATCTATTATTTAAATCAGGTTTCTATGTTAAAGTCGACTTTCACAACTTTTTACCTTATAAAAATGGGAGGAAAAAAAGGGAGAAAAAAAGTTTTATCTACATTCCTGCTATTATATGCAGGAATGTAGATAAAACTTTTTTTCCTCCCCTTTTTTCCTCTCCTTTTTTTTCCTCCCCATTTTTTCCTCCTCATTTTTTCCTCCCCTTTTTTTCTCCCCTTTTTTTCTCCCCTTTTTTCTCCCCTTTTTTCCTCCCCTTTTTTCCTCCCCTTTTTTCCTCCCCTTTTTTCCTCCCCTTTTTTCCTCCCCTTTTTTCCTCCCCTTTTTTCCTCCCCTTTTTTTCTCCCCTTTTTTCCTCCCCTTTTTTCCTCCCATTTTTTCCTCCCCTTTTTTCCTCCCTTTTTCCTCCCCTTTTTTTCCTTCCTATTTTTTTTCCCCCTTTTTTCCTTCCACTTTTTTTCCTGCCCCTTTTTTCTTCCCTTTTTTTTCCTCTCATTTCCCTCCCTTTTTTCCCCTTCCTTTTTTCCCTCCCTTTTTTTCCATCCTTTTTTTCCCTCCCTTTTTTTCCATCCCTTTTCTTCCGTCTCTTTTTTCCTCTATTTCCTCTGATGATGATGAAACTGTAGGAGAAGTGATCTGTACAGAATAAGAAATGGGTGCCAAACCGGCTTTGACAAATCATCCCACACTTTCTGTTCTGTACAGATCACTTTTCAACCGTTTCATTATCATCAAAGGCAAGATTACAGTGAAAAGTAACACCTCTATATACAGTAGAAGAAAAAATCCTTTTATTCACAATAGTTGATCTTGCAGATCACCTCTTCACCCTCTCTGCCCAAAGACCCCTGCACAGATCAGAGCATGCCTGGAAAACTCTGCTATAGAAGTGAATGAGTCCTAGCCAGTGTCTATTGTAGCCTATGTCCATGTGGCTGCTGAAAAGTCTTCTGTACAGAACTAGAAATATGAGCTTATTATTATTAAGCTTGGTGGTGATCAGTGTAAAAATTGCAAGAGTTCAGAATTTTTTTTTAACATAAAGGGTCATATGGAAAATGTAAAAATGTAAAATTAAAAAAAGCTTTTTTTTTTTAATATGATCATTTTGTATTTGTTTTGCTTACATACATGAGACAAGACATGAGACAAGACAAAAACATATAGGTTTAGTAAACCATCCAAATCATATATTGTTCCTGTAAATTATTTTAACAATAATGATGTGATGACACGTTCCCTCTAAAGGGTTTCGGAATGATAGGGTGATCAGTTGGGGTCTTGCTGCAGGGATTCACATTGATCAGAAGTGATCTGTCAGGGAAACTGGCAGCAAGGTTAATGTTTCCTGCAGCCCCCCCACAGGTGGTATAAAGCATTACACTATGTCAGTATATGGTGAAGTGCAGCGGTGTCCTCGCTGTGCAGTGAGAAGGCAGTGACGTGGCAAAAGTTCAAAATAAAGTCTTGTTTAATGTACAGCATACTCACAAACAGAAAAGTAAAACGGATCCTCTGGAATGCAGCCGGGAAAACAAAGACAGTCCGTAACTGATTACTGTGGGCTATGGCACCGCCGTATACGCTGAGGCTGCCAGGCTTCTTGGCTCCGCTTGGCCCTGTGTTGCCTCACATAGGTAATGCTCTGCAGGGCTGTCTGCTCTGCTTGCTTGCAAGACCAAACTGACACACCCAAATCCTTCCTGCAGGGTTTTTCTCTCCAACTGGAATCTGTGGCCATAGGCCACTTGCAAGACCGGCCTGGAGGGAACGGACCGGCCCCACTTCCTTCCTGCAGTCCGTTTAAAAAAAAATAAATAAATAAAAGCCCATTCCGGCTTTTCCTGAACAATGCCGTGGCCAAATAGCTTGACCAGTTCCACGCTTACTTTTAAGCCTGTGACTCACAGGCGTCCTGCTGTGACTCACAGGCGTCCTGCACTCCGTCCGCATTCTGGGGGATACATATCGACCCTCGCATATGACACCAGTCACTGCCTCACATACTCCGAACCACACCCTCGTTCACACTTGTGGGGCTGAACATTTGCCACCATACAGGGGACCCATGACGGGGCATCTGCATTTCCTTGTGATTTTTCCTCCCGATGTTCTACTGAGAAACTAACGTTTTGTAGGGACTGGTACCATCTGGTGACTTGGGAATTCCTCTTTTGCATTTCTCATTTAGACGAGGGGTGAATGGTCCGTTACCAAACGAAACTGATGCTCGAGCAAATAGTAGGGACTCCAAGGCCCACTTAATCGCCAAGCACTCCTGCTCCACTATGCTATAATTTTGCTCTGCCGGGGTCAGTTTCCTGCTCAAGTAGGTGACTGCATTCTCATCCCCGTTCACCGCTCCTAGGCCTACCTCTGAGGCATCGGTTTGCAAGATAAAAGTTTTCTTGAAGTCAGAGCTGATGAGGACCGGCTGTCCCTTCCTCGTCTTTTTTGGAACAGAGGGCCCCACTTGGTTACCCATTGAGAAACAGGATGGTATAGGCCTTGTGGGGTCGAATCAAATTGTCAACCTGAGTGATTACAGACTATCCTATGATGAATATAATGTGTTACTTAAAGGTCTTAATTTTGTCCCCACAACTAGGTTCGATGCATTTGGCTGGGTTAAAGATATTAATTTGTTTGCGCGTAAACTTAAGTGGCACAAATTTTACCTTGGCAAGGATAGAGAAAGATGTGAGAGTCTGGGTATAACAGCGGATGACCTCGAAGCCGTTGATATCCTGACAAATTTATTGGTGGATAACGAACGTACTGATGGTTTGGGTCCCTTTACGTCTCTTAAACGGAAGAGTACTAGAGCACCCCCGGTGGGGGGACTGGATTCCGTGGATATCTTTTTGAAGGTTGTTGAGGAAGAGTTGGTGAGAATAAATCCTAATGATAAGGGGAATGATGTTCATTCTAACCTTTCTAGATCTGAAATGTTGGCTCTTACTGGACTGGAAAGTAATAAAGAAATTGTTATCAAGCCCTCCGATAAGGGGGGCAATATGGTTATAATGAGCCATAATCAATACATGTCTATGTGCCAACTTTTACTTGATGACAAAGAGACGTATGAAATATTAAAGAAGGACCCTACCCCTCAATACAGTAACACCTTGATGGATATCTTAGTCAGAGGTCTGGACCTTAGATTGATTACTAAGGATGAATTTGATTTTCTTTGCCCTTCCTTTCCTCTGGTGCCTGCCTTTTATTGTCTCCCTAAGATACACAAGGGATTAACTCCCCTCAAAGGTCGCCCCATAGTGTCTGGTGTTGATTCTCTGTGTCAGAATGTGGGGATATACGTAGATAAGATTCTTCGTCCTTTTGTCATCGCATTACCCTCGTATTTGAGGGATACTATGGATCTTCTTACGAAACTTGAGGATATTGATATTGGGAGCAATACTTACCTAGCATCTATTGATGTTGAAGCATTATACAGTAACATCCCGCATGAGGCAGGCATCAGGGGGATGGAATTTTTTCTTAATACCCGGTCTACACAATGTGTTCCACACAATAATTTTGTGGTGGAACTTATGTCGTTCATTCTTAACCACAATTGCTTCCTTTTCTTTGGGGGTACCTACCACCAGCTCAGGGGGACGGCGATGGGGAGTCCCTGTGCCCCATCGTATGCAAACCTCTTCCTGGGCTGGTGGGAGGAGACTTATATTTTTTTGGAAGAGGCCTGGTGGTTTCCCAAGATTTTGTTTTGGTCGAGATTTATCGACGATGTGTTTGTGTTGTGGACTGGCACAATTGATGAGTTCAACCAGTTTATGTTGTGCATTAATAATAATACAATCAATATGAGGTTCACATCGGAGATACAGGTTGAGTCTATCAATTTTCTTGACCTCAGCATAGTAAAGAACCATAGAGGTGGGCTTTCCACCAGGACGTTTCGGAAACCTACATCCACTAACAGTCTCCTCAGGTGGGATAGTTTTCATCCTGGAGCTCTACGTAAAGGTATCCCCAAGGGCCAATTCTTGCGTATCAGGAGGAATTGTTCTGACAACTATGACTTTACTACACAGGCTTTTGATCTGAGGTGTAGATTTGGTCAGCGGGGTTACCCTGGGAATGTGCTCGACGGAGCTTGGAGGCATGCAGCGGGCTGTGCTCGTCATGACCTACTGTATCCATCACCCAAAGTGGACACACCCGAAATCCCGAGAATTATTGGCATGTTTGATAATAAATCTAGTGTGGTACAGAACATTCTAAGGAAACATTGGGGGATCCTAAGAGCGGATCCTGAACTGAAAGACTTTGTTCCACCTTTCCCTCAAATTACGTTTAAGAAGGGCAGATCCATCAAGGATCGTTTAGTTCATAGTTTTTATGATCGACCCAAACCAACTGGCACTTGGTTGGATCGCAAGCCTTGCGGTACATTTAAGTGTGGGGATTGTAAATTCTGCCCATGGGTCAGGAAGGATAAAGTCTTTAAAAGTACTACATCAGCCAGAATTTATTATATGAGGGATTTTGCAAATTGTAAATCTGAGGGAGTGGTATATATGGCCACTTGCTTGTGTCCACTTAATTACATCGGGAAAACCAGGAGAGAGCTGCGCAGACGCATTGGTGAGCACCTTGGTGACATCAAGCATGGACGGGATACACCAATAGCTAAACATGTCAGATTAGCCCATTCGAATGATAGTAGGGCAATTTCGTTCTGTGTCCTTGAGGTTGTGCGTCGTAACCCTCGTGGTGGTAATATTGATAAATTGCTCCTTCAAAAGGAGTGCCAATGGATATTCAAACTGCGTACTCTTGTACCGGATGGTCTAAATGAGCAGCAGAATTATTGTTGCTTTCTATGATGTAGTGATCCATTATCACTAGCCAGTCTTTGTATGTGAATATGTTTATTCACTATTTATCATTATCTTTATTAATCTGTTTTTGATATATTTTTTCTGTGGTACCTGGGTGGGTCTCTATGTGGGCTTTATTAGTTATATGCTGTCGTATGTGAGCCACATTATTTGAGCTTGGCTATCTATATATGGCATATTAGCTTGTGCGCTTGTTTATTGTAGCGGCTGTATCTGGGCTATATTGTGGCGCTATAGCGTTCATTGAGGTTTTGCGCCTGCGCACATTGCTCTCTTGATGTTTGCCGGCGCGTACGTACTTGTTCTCCGCTTGTTAGCATTATCATATGGTATGCACCTGCGCACTAGCTCCTTATCGGTCTCTATAGCCATTGGCTTTCGGCGCGTGCGCAGAGTCAGATGGGGGTGTGTTCTACCTCACCTTGTACGCTTGCGTATTTTGCCGCTCCATTGACTATTCAGCCCACGGCGCATGCGCCGCTTCTGGCGGTTCTCCTGTCGTAGCTTCCGCTTTATTCGGCGGCTAGAGCGTGTGAGTTAGTCCTCTGGTATATGGGGACCTCCCTGTCCTCCTTTTTTATGGAGGCACTATGTAGGTTCTCATGCGCTTGGGGCCTTCTTGACTGTTTGTGGTATTACTATCTTGGTAAACCATGAAACAGGAAACCATCATGCGAGAGTGGTTGTTTAAAAGCGGGACCCACAGGTAATTTATTGCAGCCCTATCTTTTCAATTCATCACTGCCATGTACATATCTGGTCTCTCCTGATGAACCCAGTTCTGTTTGGGGGAAACGCGTCGAGAGGTGTTTTGGAGATGTTATCTGCGCGGTTATCATTTGGCTGGCCACTACATCTGGACTGATCTTCAGTTGTGGACTATTTAGTGCAGCAGATGAGTATATCATTTTTTTCATTGCTGTGTTGTGCATCAGCCGCATTGTTCACACTGTTGGAAATATCTGGGTGCTATGTATCTGGATGTATGTGGTAGCGCGGTTTTATGTATCTATATGGTTTATATGTATTGTTTCTATCAGTCCTGAATATTCAATGTATATCTGATATTGTAGCATTTGCTATGTATTGTGTATCATAACCACTGGTAGATTTATTTGGTTTTTTGTATATAGTATGTGCGCTTGATATATATATATAGCTCTATCCCTTGACCTCACATCACATTTGAGGGGAGGGTCTGTATATTTTTTTGATCACATATCTATACAAGTTAACTACAGCCATCTGGCCTTCTGTTTCTATTCCTATCCCTTATAGGGAGTAGATAGGAGTTCAGGGTGAGTCATCGTACGAGCGGGGGCGCCATTCTCGTTGTTTCTTAGGGTGCCAACCTCCGCATCTAGGCAGGATCAGCGTGTAGGTATTTATTATATCCTGTGTAGTTTGTAGGGATATTTTTCACCTATATCAGTCACCCTGGTAGATGCTTTAAATATATCACAGATTGCATTACACATTTATTAGTCTATCTGTTTTCTACTAGTGTGTATTAAGGTTATCTGTAGGGGATCTTTGTCCTCGCTTTTTAGGACTATATATATTTGATAGGGGCTTTTTGTAGGTTTTTATACTTACTTTTTCTATTTTTTGGTTATTTAATAAAGTATATATCTTTTTATGGGGTTTTTTTTCTAGTTGTTAAACGTTGCTATTTTCCCTTGGAGTATTTGTTAATTTAGTAAACCGAAGACCGGCTGTCCACACAACGCCGACTTCAAGGACTTGAATACTTCTTCTGCTTGAGGATTCCACCGGACCAGCACCATCTTACCTTTTAACAGGTCCATTAGGGGTGCTGTTCTCCCAGCAAAAGTGGGTATAAACCGGCGGTAGTACCCAATGATGCCAAGGAAATCCCTCACCTGCTTGGTACTTAAGGGCTTGGGCCAGGTGTGATTGGCCTCAATCTTGTTTACTTGGAGCTTGATAACCTCAGCAACCTGGTGCCGAGACCGTTTTCCCCGCATGGCTATCCACCAGGAGCTGTTATACCAGGTGGTAACCTAAATATCGGGCATCCGTGAGTCCTATTGCGCATTTCTTTGGGTTTGCTGTTAACTGCGCAATTCTGAGAGACTCCAGCACTGCTTGTACCTGGGACAGGTGTGTATCCCAGTCTACTAAAGATTACTGTCATCGAAATAGGCCGACGCGTAATCCCGATGACTCGCTAACACACTGTCCATCAGCCTTTGGAATGTGGCCGGAGCCACATGTAACCCAAAAGGCAAGACAACATATTGATAGAGACCTCCTGGTGTTATAAAAGCGGTCTCTTCTTTTGCTGACTGTTAATGAGACCTGCCAGTAACCTTTTGTAATCCAGCGTGGTGAAGTATTGCACCTCCCCTAGTCTCTAAATTAGCTCGTCCACCCGTGTCATGGGATAGAGGTCACATTTTGACACCTCATTTAACTTTCTGAAGTCATTACAAAAGCGTAATGACTAGTGATGAGCGAATATACTTGTTACTCGAGTTTTCCCGAGCACGCTTGGGGGTCCTCCGAGTATTTTTTAGTGCTCAGAGATTTCGGTTTCATCGCCTCAGCTGAATGATTTACATCTGTTAGCCAGCATAAGTACATGTGGGGGTTGCCTGGTTGCTAGGGAATCCCCACATGTAATTAAGCTGGCTAATAGCTGTAAATCATTCAGCTGCGGCGAAGAAAACTAAATCTCTGAGCACTAAAAAATACTCGGAGGACACCCGAGCATGCTCGGGAAATCTCGAGTAACGAGTATATTCGCTCATCTCTAGTAATGACCCGTCTGGTTTTGGAATTAGGACAGTGGGGCTGGCCCACTCACTTTGAGACTCCTCAATGACTCCGAACTGGAGCATTTGCTTCACCTCTGCCGCGATGGCTTGCCTTTGAGCTTCTGGCACTCGGTACTGTTTCATCCGTACCCTTACCCGGGGCTCAGTGACAATGTCATATCATAGAGGTCCGCCCTGGCAGCTCTGAGAATACATCTGTATTCTGCTGCACCAGGGCCCGTGGCTCCTGCCGCTGCTGTTTGGTGAGAGCATAATTTATTTTATCCTGACCCCCTGCTGTGTCCTTGGCCAGTGCCAGAGGGATCCCCGTTAGTACGACCGGAGTTGCCTCCGTGACCAAACATTCCCAGTCCTTCCAGGCTTTTAGCAGGTTGACATAGTATAGTTGCTCGGGATTCATTTTCCCAGGTTGGTACACTCTATAATTCACTTCTCCCACTTTCCCTCGTATCTCATATGGCCCTTGCCACTTGGCCATAAGCTTGCTCTCTGGGGTGAGCACTAGTACCAACACCCGGTCCCCCTCTTTAAAGGTCCTGACCGTGGCTCTTTTATTATACCCGCGGCTCTGTGTGGCTTGAGCATCCATCAAATGCTCCTTTACTATGGGCCGTACTGTTGCTTGCCACATGTTCAATGACACTCTTACGTGGAGTGGGCTCCTGTTCCCATGTCTCCTTGGCTACATCGAGCAGTCCCCTCAGATGCCTGCCATACAATAGCTCAAATGGTGAAAACCCGTGGACGCATGCGTACCTCGCAGATAGCGAACATTAGATGGGGCAGTAGCATGTCCCAATCCCTCCCGTCCTTGGCGACCACCTTTTTTTTTAGCATGGACTTAGGGACTTACTTTTATTTTGCCCTGTGACTCGCAGGCATCCTGCTGTGACCACAAGGCACTTCAGCGGGTCTAACAGAACTCCGTCTGCCTCCTGGGGGATGCATGTCGACCCTTGCATATGACACCAGTCACTGCCTCCCAATGGATACGCTGAGACCTCCAGAACAAGATGCCATCTTGGCAACTGGTCTCTTATTTGGCTAAGAAACAAGGGTCCCATACCTGCCCCTTTTATAGTTTTATCCCCCTTTTTATAGCAGTTTGTAGTGCAAAGAGTTTGAGCACTTTAGACAACACTTTGGGGAAAATTTTGAGGGTCCCAAGAACTAAACTTGATTTTGGCTGTTAGGAATGGATCATTGTGTTATTTTTTTTTCTGTATTTCTTTGTAGATAGTACAGAAGTAGACGGTGTTCCCAGCTTAGAAGCGTCAGATCAACGCAAGGTGATGGAAGAGCTTCAAAACCGATATCGCCAAATGGAGGAAAGGATGACCTGCCCGATCTGCATCGACAGTCACATCAAGCTGGTGTTCCAGTGCGGGCATGGCTCCTGCGCAGAATGCAGCACGTCGCTCACCTCCTGCCCCATCTGTAGGCAGGGCATTCGGGAGAGAATACAATTATTCGTCTGATACGTGGGTGTGAGCGTCGCTCCATAGTGGGGGTCAACACGTAGAGCAAAAGGACGGAAAACTTGCCTGATCTAAGCATGGTTGTGCAGACCCTTCCCCTGCGCAAGGGTCCTGGGAAGAGAGACCACCAACTTTGCTTATGAAGAAGTGTGGCTGCTGTGTGTTTTTGTAAACACTAATAATATATAATATATATATATGTATATCCACACTGGAAGGGCTATTCTATAGCGCAGTCTTCCTGAGAAATTCTGTTTTTCAGAGGGACAGAAAAGGCCAATTCCGATCACTCATCCTATTTATAAAAGTGTCATCACTGCCCATTCTTGACATGTTGTCTATGTAGGAGTTATCATTGTTTTTTGTTTGTTAAAAAAAAAAACACGGCCTTCCAATACAACAATGCTGCATTTCTTTTATTTCATACATGATCATGAGACATGTAAAAAAAAAAAAAAAAAAAAGCAATATATTAGGCGAATAACCCATGATTCGCCCGGGAAGTGTAGGCTTGTAGGTCAAGGAAGTCAATGGGTCCATCTAAAGAAAACAAAATCTGCTGGTTGATTGGAATACATCTGTGATTAGAAGATACTGGTTCCCATCAGGAGTATGTCTGGTCTTAGATGGGGGGCCGACTGGTTCAGACATAGAGGTAATGATATGAGACTTGAGGAAGGTAAAGGTGGGGAAAGGATATGTCATTTTCTTAAGGATCCGTTCTCCTCAATTCCACATCTTCCATTTCAGTTGACTGAGTGAATTAGCAAATTGACGTTTGCTCATTTTTGTGTACAATGTATGAAATGTGTATATTAACGAAATAAAATCAGGCTTGTTAATATTACCAGATTCACGCCTATTAGCCTCTTTCCTTCTTCACCAACTATTGGACCAACTACCTTTTGACCCAGCTTTGTAATATGTCTAAGGATATCCGTCAATCCAGAATCTCCTGCAGTAAAATAATTTTTTTTCATCATTAGTCCAATAGTTGTCAATACAGAAAGTTATTTTTCCTTTGAAAGATTTGCTTATTTCCATGCAATTCAGATTGTTCACTTGTTGCCGAATATTTCCCTCCCTTCACAGATGCCATATCGGTAACTGGTGTTATTTACTCCATCAGCAGTAGTGTTGGGTGGTCCATACACTTAGCGTTAGTTTGTACATTTTTGGTTAATTGTCATACAATTGTTAATTGTCATACTTTTATGGCAAACACAGTTGAAAAACATTAAAGCCATAGGGTCGATTCAACAGTTTCCATCACCATTTGTTAAACTGTTTAAAATATCTCCCAGTTTTTGAGCAAATCAGTCGTGCAAAAGGTTTTTTTTTTTTTTTTGCATTTGGTGCTTTTATGCCAGCTCTGCTAACTTTTTGAAAAGTTGGCGCAGCTTAGCGGGAGGGAGCAAGGCAGAACCCAAACTGACAAATTCATCATAATGTAGACTACGAAAGTAGTGAAAATTACTCCAGACCATTTTTTTTTCTACTACTGCATCTACGCGCCATGTTCATTAAGAGGCGTATCTTACACAAGAAGACTATTCATTATACCTGGAGTATCAAATGCCAGACTCAGTGGCGTACATGGATATAATGGGGCCCAAAGGCTGAAGTTCTAATTGCCCCCCCCTTTCAACAAAATAAAAAAAATATTTGGTGGGGGTCACTGAAGAGCATATCTTACAACTTTGAAGCCTTTAGAAAGTAATTTTCTTCCTACTGAAGCCCTAGATTCCCCTTTCATTGCACCCATAAGGTATGATGCCAACAAGTATAATGTGCTCCCCATAGTCCTCTATATAGTATTTTGCACACCCTGTAGTCCTCAATATAGTATAATGTGCTCCCCATAGTCCTCCATACAGTATAATACACTCCTCATAGTCATCCATGTAGTATAATGTGCTCCCCATAGTCATCCATATAGTATAATGTGCTCCCCATAGTCCTCCATACAGTATAATACACTCATCATAGTCATCCATATAGTATAAAGTGCTCCCCATAGTCCTCCATATAGTATAATGCAGTCCCCCATAGTCCTCCATATAGTAAAACTAGAAATAGGCCCGATGCTATCGCATCGAGAGTGCGGTGAAAATAACATCTGTGTATGCTCAGCAGAAATGTTTCACACCATTTGCATTTTCCAACATACCGTGTTTTTCAGATTATAAGACGCTCCGGATTATAAAACGCACCCCAAATTTTGAGGAGAAAAATAATAACATTGTTTTTTGTTAATAAAATGGTGGTGCTTCTTATAATCCTTGCATCTTATTGCTTACCGGGGGTGGTGGCTGCGGTGAAGCGGGGTACCAGGGTCGCTGCTGGAGGAGGCAGGAGTGGGGTGATGCTGCAGGGCGCCGGCAGGGATGAGGGGGCCTCCAATGTATGGCGCGCTGCGGGGGTGTTGTGCTGCCGGGTGTCTACGGCGGTTGGTGGCCGGTGCTGCGGGTATGTCCGGTGCCCAGCAGTGCTGCGTGGGTGTCCGGCGCTGCCCAGGGCTCTGCCGACATTTTGTGACAGGCCAGAGCCCCGGCACTTCCACGGTTCCATGTGCGGTGGTCTCCGGGATTATGGGTGGCGCATGCGCAGATGGCGATTTCAGGACCAAGATCTCAAGAGATGAGATCTCAGCGCTGAAATGTCATCTCTCGAGATCTTGGTCCCGAGATCACCATCTGCACATGTGCCGCCCCCAGCGGCGGCCATATTCCCTGAGACCACCGCACATGGAACCGTGGAAGTGCCGGGGCTCTGGCCTGTCGCAAAATGTCAGCAGAGCCTCGGGCAGCGTCGGACACCCACGCAGCACCACTGGGCACCGGAGACCCCCGCAGCATCGGCCAGCATCTGCAGGCGCAAGTGACACTGCCGTGGTGCCTTATGGGATTCGGGGACAGCGGCCGGAAGTCCCAACTGGCGATTACTATATAGGATGTGCTCCCCATAGCCCTCCATATACTATAATGCACTCCCCATAGTCCTCCATATAGTATAATGCACTCCCCATAGTCCTCCATATAGTATGATGCGCTCCCCATAGTCCTCCATATATTATAATGCACTCCCCATAGTCCTCCATGCAGTATAATGCACTCCCCATAGTCCTCCATATAGTATAATGCACTCCCCATAGTCCTCCATATACTATGATGCGCTCCCCATAGTCCTCCATATAGTATAATGCACTCCCCATAGTCCTCCATATACTATGATGCACTCCCCATAGTCCTCCATATAGTATGATGCACTCCCCATAGTCCTCCATATAGTATAATGTACTCCTCATAGTCCTCCATATAGTATAATGCACTCCCCATAGTCCTCCATATAGTATAATGTACTCCTCATAGTCCTCCATATAGTATAATGTACTCCTCATAGTCCTCCATATAGTATAATGCACTCCTCATAGTCCTCTACACAATATTATGGCCACCACAATGTACTTATTGATTTAAAAAAATAACAATACCTCTTTGCTCATTCGGTCCCTGCAGCAAGCGTTCTGAAGCACCTACACATCTCAGCGCAGCTGCCGATACAGTTTAACTTGCAATTACGGGTGCGCTAGGACCCGGTTCTTGTGCTGCCCCGGCTCACTGGCCCCATAGCAGTCTAGTGGCCTACCACTATTAGCGGTACACCACTGCTCTTGTGTATTGGCCTCCATATGCTTTATCAGTACATGGCATAAAATGGTAAGAACCAGCATTAACTCCATCTGTTATTCTGCCGCATGTTTCTTGACCTTGGAGCAGTAAACACCGCTACGTGTACTGGCACCATTCATGTTATGGCTCCTCAGCGTGTGTCATTATAAAATGAGATTTACAGGCTGTGAATGACATTGCAGACATCTATAAACTCTTCCCCAACTGTAAATCATCTAACTAGTTGACCAGACCCAACTTTGGTCCAAATTCAGATATAAAATGCCCATTTGATGCTCGAAGAAGCCAAGCTAGAAAGCGTATTATACTGTAAACTATTATCAGACGCGTGTAACTATTCAGATTCGCCCTAAGCTCTGATAGAAGATTACACACCAACCTCTGGACTCTCTCCAGAAAACCGTCCACTTCGCTGAGCATTTACTCCAAACACAGAAACCGTCCAAAATGGTCACACAGCACAATTAAACGCTCTATTAATGTTGGCTGCGGAGCATGTAGAACAACATTCTAAATTTACCCATCACTGCTGCTGCCCAGCGCCAGGTGCTAAGTACCATCTCGGCACCGTGCGGAGTAATGATGGATAAATGGTGTGAGAAATTGGAAAATTACATAATGACACTTGCAAAAACACACAAGGACCATAAGCGCTGAATGTTTCTCCTCTTTTGTAGGTAACTTAGAATGCTGATGCATTATTATTATTATTGACCTAATTGCCTTCTAAGGGCTTGTTCACAAATAGCAATTTTGATGATTTTTGTCCAAGCGGTTTTCCTGCAAAAAAAATAAAAAAAAATTGCATTTTACTGTATTGGAAAAGTGAGATTTCTGAAATCTCATACACATGCTGCTTATTTTCTCTTTTTCCGTGTCAATTCTTTCAGCGTTATTGAAGCATTTTTCTCTCATTCTAATGCATGGGGGGAAAACGCATCAAAAACGCACAGGAAAACCCATGTATTTTTCGCACCTTTTTCTCTTTCTAAGAGACACGTTTTGGTGTAGAAATGTCTGCTGCAAACACTTAACGTGCACATACCCTTAAAGTGTTGTCTCTGGTTTGTATGCGACCCTATTGTATCGTGATCAGGACACAACGACATCTTGGATAGTGTGATGACTATGGAACCCAGAATGACCCCGTATGGACATCTTACGTGGGGTCATCACTGTGGAACCCATGTGCCCCCTGCACATGATGATCAGGACAGATGGGGTCACAACTGTGGCATACATGTAACCCTATTGTATGATGATCATGACACATAGACATCTTACATGGGGTCATCATTGCAGATCCCACATCACTCGACTGTATGACTATCAGGACACAATGGACATCTTAGGGTCACGGCTGTGTAATCCACATAATCCTATTGTATGATGATCAGGACACATGGACATTTTAGGGTCACGGCTGTGTAATCCACATAATCCTATTGTATGATGATCAGGACACATGGACATCTTAGGGTCACGGCTGTGTAATCCACATAATCCTATTGTATGATGATCAGGACATATGGATATCTTACATGCACAACCCATATGAAGCTATTACAGAATAATCAGGACTCATGAACATGTTAGATAGGGTCACCACTGCGGAACCCACATGACCCCATTACATGAGGATCAGGACATATGGACAACTTAGGGTCACCACTGCGGAACCCACATGACCCCATTACATGAGGATCAGGACATATGGACAACTAGGGGTCATCACTGCGGAACCCACATGACCCCATTACATGAGGATCAGGACATATGGACAACTTAGGGTCACCACTGTGGAACCCACATGACCCCATTACATGAGTATCATGACATATGGAAAATTTAGGGTCACCACTGCAGAAGCCATATGACCCCATTACACGATGATCAGGATACATGAGCATCTTAGATGCTTAGATGGGGGTCACGACTGTGAAACTCAGGTGACCCTATTGTATGACGATCAGGACACATGGACATCTTACATGGTGGCACCACTGCAGAAACCACGTGACTCCATTATATGATGACATAACTTAAAATGTTGGACTATATCATTATGCATTAGGTTCTTGTAGTCAGTACTAAAGTCAAGCATTTCACCCTGTACTTTTCAGATCCATGCGTCCAGTTCGTACACTGAGGACCTCGGGACCTGGAGGACCTCACACGTTAAGACTGTCATTTTTTTTGCTTGCATTCATTAAGTCAGCGTTGATAGATTTGTTTGCTTGTATTGAACCAGCTGCTTTACATGTGTTATTTTTTCAGGACTTTTTTCTTTAATAGCTTAACCTCCCTGACAAGAGACCAAAAGAACAAGCCAGGAACAACAAAGCGAAAACACAAAAAATACAGATGGTTGGCAGAGTGAGCTTCATTACAGGTCACGTGTGTACATGTACTATGTTACAAAGTAAAATGTACCAGGAATAGAAAGACCTTCTAACAATCCAACATGTTCTAGGTGAAAGGAGGTAAAACAAAAAATATATCAAATTCCTGATCTAATAATTAAATTAATCTGCATCAGAAAAAGAATTTTAGAAACAAATGGCAAGTTTTAAAAAAACTTGTAAAAATGAATTTAGAAAACTGCATAGTGCCCACAGTGAAGCATGGTGGTGGCAGTGTCCTTATGTGGGGCCCAGTCCGGGCTACATTTCATTGATTTTATCATGAAATCACAGATGTTCTCAATACTGAAAGAGAAGATGCTGATGTCATTACTCCATGCTCTTGGTAGAAGTGCACTTTTCCATTATGACAATGATCCAAAACACACATTTGTTGCATTTCTGAAGAAGAACAGGGTGACAGTGATTCAGTGTCCAAATGCCTCCTGATCTGACCCCAACCGAACACCTACAGTGGGGAAAATAAGTATTTGATGCACTGCCGAATTTGCAAGTTTTCACACCCACAAAGGTTGGAGAGGTCAGTAATTTTGTATCGTAGGTGCACTTCAACTGTGAGAGGCAGAATCTAAAAAAAAAAAAAAAAAAAAAATCACATTGTATGATTTTTTTCATAATTAAATTGCATTTTATTACATGAAATAAGTATTTGTTACAATAGAAAAACAACTTAATATTTGGTACAGAAACATTTGTTTGCATTTACAGAGGTCAGATGTTTTCTGTAGCTATTGGCCAAGTTTGCACACACTGCAGCAGGGATTTTGGCCCACTCCTCCATACAGTTCTCCAGATTTTTGAGGTTTCGGGGCTGTCACTGGGCAACATTGACTTTCAGCTCACTCCAAAGATTTTCTATTGGGTTCAAGTCCAGAGACTGGCTAGGCCACTACAGGACCTTGAAATGCTTCTTACGGAGCCATCCTTAGTTGCCCTGGCTGTGTTTCGGGTCATTGTCATGCTGGAAGACCCAGCTACGACTCATCTTCAATGCTCTTACTGTGGGGAGGAGGTTGTTGGCCAAAATCTTGCAATACATGACCCCATCCATCCTTCCTTCAATACGGTGCAGTTGTCCTGTCCCCTTTGCAGAAAATCACCTCCAAAGTATGATGTTTCCCCCACCATGCTTCTCGGTTGGGACGGTGTTCTTGGGGTTGTACTCATCCTTCTTCCTCCAACCACGGCAAGTGAAGTTGATACCAAAAAGTTATATTTTGGGCTCATCTGACCACATGACCTTCTCCCATGCCTCCTCTAGATCATCCAGATTGTCATTGCTGAACTTCAAACGGGCCTAGGCATGAGCAGGGGGACCTTGCATGCCCTGCAGGATTTTAATGTGTTATTAACAGTAATGTTTTAAAACTGTGGTTCCAGCTCTCTTCCTGTAATTGACCAGGTAATCCCATGTAGTTCTGGGCTGATTCCTGACCTTTCTCAGAATCATCCTTACCCCACAAGGCGAGATCTTGCATGGAGACTGACAGTCATCTTGTGTTTCTTCAGGTGCAAATACAGGTAATGAGTGCAGAGTAGGAGGGCTTCTTAACCTCATAACGACCGCTAATACGCCTTTTATCATCGGCAGTAAGGGTACTTAATCCTCAGTGCTGCTTTTTAGTGGCGCTGAGAAATAAGTGTATAGCGCCCCCTGGGGTAGCGAGACCCCAGAGAACATGACTCAAGTCAGTTTTTACCGATCCCAGTGTTGCGATCGCCATTATTAACGGAATAACTGGGACGGGAAAAAAAATAAAAAGTCTGATTTCCCATTTAATTTCTCTCCCCTCTGATGTGATCACACATCAGAGGAGAGAGAAATGGGGTCCCCCGATTCCTCCTCGTTACCTTCGGTGTCCCTGGACCCTCCTGCATCCCTCGGTCCTGTCACCTGGCCGCCGGTGTCTTTTTCTGTGAAGAAAATGGTGGGCTCATGCACAGCGCGCCCGCCTAGATCTGCCAGCCGGCAACAATAGGAAATTTTTCCTATTGGTTCGTTTTGATCACTGTGATAGACCCTATCACATTGATCAAAATAAAAAAAAAAACTAAATCAAACAGCCCTTTTGTCACCCCCTTAAAAAAAAATTATTTTATTGTTTTTACCTATTTATTTCCATTTTTCATTTAGGGTTGGGCTAAAGTTAGGATTGGGCTAAAGTTAGGGTTGGGGCTAAAGTTAGGGTTGGGGCTAAGGTTAGGGTTGGGGCTAAAGTTAGGGTTGGGGCTAAGGTTAGGGTTGGGGCTAAGGTTAGGGTTGGGCTAAGGTTAGGGTTGGGGCTAAGGTTAGGGTTGGGGCTAAAGTTAGGGTTGGGGCTAAGGTTAGGGTTGGGGCTAAAGTTAGGGTTGGGGCTAAGGTTAGGGTTGGGGCTAAGGTTAGGGTTGGGGCTAAGGTTAGGGTTGGGGCTAAGGTTAGGGTTGAGGCTAAGATTAGGGTTGGGGCTAAGGTTAGGGTTGGGCTAAGGTTAGGGTTGGGGCTAAGGTTAGGGTTGGGGCTAAGGTTAGGGTTGGGGCTAAGGTTAGGGTTGGGCTAAGGTTAGGGTTGGGCTAAGGTTAGGGTTGGGTCTAGGGTTAGGGTTGTAGTTAAGGGTGTGCTGTGGATAGGGTTGGAGTTAGAATTGAGGGGGTTCCAACTGCTTAGGTACATCAAGGGGTCTCCAAACGCGACATAGCGCCACCATTGATTCCAGCCAATTTTGCATTCAAAAAGTCAAACTTTGCTCAAACAGTGGCTTTCCCCCACATACGGGGTATCTGCGTGCTCAGGATAAATTGAACAACAAATATTGTTGTCCATTTTCTCCTGATACCCTTGTCAAAATAAAAAAAAAATTGGTTCCAAAGTAAACTTTTTGTGAAAAAAGTAAAATGTTCATTTTTTTCATTCCATATTGCTT
The DNA here is from genome assembly GCF_032444005.1 of Ranitomeya imitator. Lineage (NCBI taxonomy): Eukaryota > Metazoa > Chordata > Amphibia > Anura > Dendrobatidae > Ranitomeya > Ranitomeya imitator. The sequence goes on from NC_091291.1 coordinate 118,896,683, forward strand.
TAGTTCTCGTGAAGCACCTGAAGGGTTAATAAACTTCTTAAATGTGTTTTTGCACACCTTGAGTTGTGTAGTTTTTAGAATGGGGTCATTTTGGGGTATTTTCTGTTATATTGACCCCCAAACTCACTTCAGATGTGACGTGGTCTCTAAAAAAAAAAATAAAAAATGGTTGTGTAAATTTTGTTGGAAAAATGAGAAATTGCTGGCAAACTGTTAACCCTTATGTCCTAACAAAAAAAAATATGATTCCAAAATTGTGCTGATGTAAAGTAGACATGTGGGAAATGTTATTTATTAACTATTTTGTGTGACACCACTCTGTGATTAAGGCTATGTGCACATTTTCGCTATAAAAACACACAAAAAACGCATACATATGCATCCCATCAATTATAATGCATTCTGCAATTTTTGTGCACATGATGCGTATTTTCACGCAAAAAAACGCATCGCAGTAAAAAACTCATCATGTTCATTAATTTGCGGATTTTTTGCGTTTTTCCCGCTATTTAATGCATTGGAGGGTATGTGCACATGTCAGGATTTCTTGCAGAAAATTCCTGAAGAAAACCGGACATTTTCTGCAAGAAATCAGCTTACATTTTTTTAGCGATTTCTCTTGTTTTTGATGCGTTTTTTGTGCGTTTTTTTCCAGAGCTTCCCAATGCATTAAATAGCGGAAAAAAACATGAAAAATCTGCAAAATTAATGAACATGATGCGTTTTTTACCGCGATGCGTTTTTTTTTGCGGAAAAGAAAGGCATCATGTGCAGGAAAATTGCAGAATGCATTATAATTGATGGGATGCATATGTATACGTTTTTATCGCGAAAAAAATGCAACGTGTGCACACAGCCGGAAACTCTGGGAAAAAACGCATGCGGATTTCTTGCAGAAAATGTCCGGTTTTCTTCAGGAATTTTCTGCAAGAAATCCTGATGTGTGCACATACCCAGGGTACAAAAATTAAAACATTTTTCAAAATTTTTGCCAAATTTCCATTTTTTTCATAAATGAACACACGTTATATCGAAGACATTTTACCACTAACATGAAGTACAATATGTAACGAAAAAACAATCTCTGAATCAGTGGGATCCACTGAAGCGTTCCAGAGTTATAACCTCATAAAGTGACAGTGGCCAGAATTGTAAAAATTGACTTCATCATTAAGTACCAAATTGGCTCTGTCACTAAGGGGTTAAAGTAAAACTAACAGGTCTGTGACAGACAGAATTCTTGCTGGTTGGTAGGTGAGCAACTACTTTCATGCAATAAAATGCATTTTAATTATGTAAAAATCATACAATGTGATTTTCTGGAATTTTTTAAAGCTTCTGTCTATCAGAGGTGAAGTGCACCTACTATAAAAATTACAGACCTCTCCATTATTTGTAGGTGGGAAAACTTGCAAAATCAGCAGTGTATCAAATACTTATTTTTCCCACTGTATGTGGAATTCTGAAGAGACAAGTTGCCATCACTCTCCATCCAGCATCCGCTCTAAAAGAGCTTATTCTAAAAGAATAGAAAAATATAAATATTGTAATGTATCGCGTTCATTCCAGGCCTTAGAAGACTTGTTGCTGTCCTTAAAAATTATGTGGGGTTTATTCATTTTTGCATCAACAAATTTGGGTAAATCTGAACATTTTGTAATTAAAGTTATATTATAAACCTTACTTTCATGTTATAGGTTAAAAAATGTAACCTGGATTTCAGTTTTGGGTCCCTTGTGAAAGCTGCGGCGAAACGCGCGTTGGGCACGGCGGTCTAAGCTGGTAAGCAGCCTTTACCACAATCTGACGTCGTTCATTTCTTATAATGTGCACTAGTCACTTTAACTCCTTTACTGTAGAACCAGCCTGGTTTCTATGTGTCCTTCTGCAACTAAGTTTTATATTCCATACCTTTTGTATATTATTATTATTATTATTATAGCGCCATTTATTCCATGGCGCTTTACATGTGAGGAGGGGTATGCATAATAAAACATACACTTTGTTTACAGCAGGGACATAGGTGCCATTGTCGCCAAGCATCGGTCAGTTTATCCAGTATTACTATGTATTTACGTGATCTTTATTGTGAAATGTACTTGTAAATTCTGGCCCTATATCCCCCTTTTATGTGTATTATTATCATGTACTATACTTAAGCATTTTACTAGATCCCGCCCACCGCCCATTTTTCTGTTCAGAGATCTGTCTCATCGTTGTCTGATTTTAATTATGTTAATAAATATTTACACGTACTTTAGTCGTGTCTCCATTTTATAGGTATGCGACAATTATTATTGGTAGTTCTACCTATTAATGGAATTCAGCGTTGTCAAAAATTTGGAAATGTATCTTCCGTTCATTTTGATAGTGATTCAAATCTTACTTTTTAAAGGGGGTGTACTCATTTATGCTGAGCTCCGTATATATGACCTCTACCTCTGTCTGAGGCAGTCCCATTACAGTTGTGGACATCATTAACCCTATCTGACCCTGAAAGAAGACTTGACAACAAACATTTATAAAGTTGAGTGATGTAAATACGGCATAGGTCCTCTTTATTGTCCTTGTACAGCGGTGCTCGGCCATTTCTCGGTTTCTCACCATAATTACTGTAGGCACAGTGTAAGAGGACCCGGACAAGCTCCCACATCCCAGCCCTTCACTAGAAGAATGTTGTTGGATCCCTTATCTGAAGGAAAGTAGCTGAGGAATTTTATCCACAAACCTCAAAATATTGGTCCTGCCTTCTGCACGATGGAGTTAACCCTATCTGCAAAATATGTAAGAACTTATCATTCAGGGTCCATGTTAGCAGGACACCATGTGGATTTACAGAACTGAACCAAGACCACTACAAGGTCCTATTACAAAATGGTTGTAAAGAAAATCATAATGTCCACAGGTTACAGCGATTAGTTGAACATTTAATATCCCTGTGTTTAGTATTCCTGTACTGTGACATCACTGTGTATTATCCCTGTACTGTGACATCACTGGGTGTATTATCCCTGTACTGTGACATCACTGTGTGCATTATCCCTGTACTGTGACATCACTGTGTGTATTATCCCTGTACTGTGACACCACTGTGTGTATTATCCCTGTACTGTGACATCACTGTGTGTATTATCCCTGTACTGTGACATCACTGTGTATTATCTCTGTACTGTGACATCACTGTGTGTATTATCCCTGTACTGTGACATCACTGTGTGTATCATCCCTGTACTGTGACATCACTGTGTGTATTATCCCTGTACTGTGACATCACTGTGTGTATTATCTCTGTACTGTGACATCACTGTGTGTATTATCCCTGTACTGTGACATCACTGGGTGTATTATCCCTGTACTGTGACATCACTGTGTGCATTATCCCTGTACTGTGACATCACTGTGTGTATTATCCCTGTACTGTGACGTCACTGTGTGTATTATCCCTGTACTGTGACGTCACTGTGTATTATCCCTGTACTGTGACGTCACTGTGTATTATCCCTGTACTGTGACGTCACTGTGTGTATTATCCCTGTACTGTGACGTCACTGTGTGTATTATCCCTGTACTGTGACGTCACTGTGTGTATTATCCCTGTACTGTGACGTCACTGTGTATTATCCCTGTACTGTGACATCACGGTGTGTATTATCCCTGTACTGTGACGTCACTGTGTGTATTATCCCTGTACTGTGACGTCACTGTGTGTATTATCCCTGTACTGTGACGTCACTGTGTATTATCCCTGTACTGTGACATCACTGTGTGTATTATCCCTGTACTGTGACGTCACTGTGTGTATTATCCCTGTACTGTGACATCACGGTGTGTATTATCCCTGTACTGTGACATCACTGTGTGTATTATCCCTGTACTGTGACATCACTGTGTATTATCCCTGTACTGTGACATCACTGTGTATTATCCCTGTACTGTGACATCACTGTGTATTATCCCTGTACTGTGACATCACTGTGTGTATTATCCCTGTACTGTGACATCACTGTGTGTATTATCCCTGTACTGTGACATCACTGTGTGTATTATCCCTGTACTGTGACGTCACGGTGTGTATTATCCCTGTACTGTGACGTCACTGTGTGTATTATCCCTGTACTGTGACATCACTGTGTGTATTATCCCTGTACTGTGACGTCACGGTGTGTATTATCCCTGTACTGTGACGTCACTGTGTGTATTATCCCTGTACTGTGACATCACTGTGTATTATCTCTGTACTGTGACATCACTGTGTGTATTATCCCTGTACTGTGACATCACTGTGTGTATCATCCCTGTACTGTGACATCACTGTGTGTATTATCCCTGTACTGTGACATCACTGTGTGTATTATCTCTGTACTGTGACATCACTGTGTGTATTATCCCTGTACTGTGACATCACTGGGTGTATTATCCCTGTACTGTGACATCACTGTGTGCATTATCCCTGTACTGTGACATCACTGTGTGTATTATCCCTGTACTGTGACGTCACTGTGTATTATCCCTGTACTGTGACGTCACTGTGTATTATCCCTGTACTGTGACGTCACTGTGTGTATTATCCCTGTACTGTGACGTCACTGTGTGTATTATCCCTGTACTGTGACGTCACTGTGTGTATTATCCCTGTACTGTGACGTCACTGTGTGTATTATCCCTGTACTGTGACGTCACTGTGTATTATCCCTGTACTGTGACATCACTGTGTGTATTATCCCTGTACTGTGACATCACTGTGTGTATTATCCCTGTACTGTGACATCACGGTGTGTATTATCCCTGTACTGTGACATCACTGTGTGTATTATCCCTGTACTGTGACATCACTGTGTATTATCCCTGTACTGTGACATCACTGTGTATTATCCCTGTACTGTGACATCACTGTGTATTATCCCTGTACTGTGACATCACTGTGTGTATTATCCCTGTACTGTGACGTCACTGTGTGTATTATCCCTGTACTGTGACGTCACTGTGTGTATTATCCCTGTACTGTGACGTCACGGTGTGTATTATCCCTGTACTGTGACGTCACTGTGTGTATTATCCCTGTACTGTGACGTCACTGTGTGTATTATCCCTGTACTGTGACATCACTGTGTGTATTATCCCTGTACTGTGACATCACTGTGTGTATTATCCCTGTACTGTGACATCACTGTGTGTATTATCCCTGTACTGTGACATCACTGTGTGTATTATCCCTGTACTGTGACATCACTGTGTGTATTATCCCTGTACTGTGACATCACTGTGTATTATCTCTGTACTGTGACATCACGGTGTGTATTATCCCTGTACTGTGACATCACTGTGTATTATCTCTGTACTGTGACATCACGGTGTGTATTATCCCTGTACTGTGACATCACTGTGTGTATTATCCCTGTACTGTGACATCACTGTGTCTATCATCCCTGTACTGTGACATCACTGTGTGCATTATTCCTTTGCAGGAGGGAGAGCAGTAAAGTCATGCTCTTTTCACATTCTGAACTTGCTGCTGAGTTTGGTCATGGTTTTAATGGAGCTTTATTACAGATTTTGCTGTGGTGCTCCATGATTACTTGTTGTACCCCTGCGTCATGATACCACCACACATCCTGTGAGATGACAAGCTCAGCACTGCTACATTACATATACATACGTTACATTGTAGAAACAAGCATTACTCACTCAGTCCCTAAATAGGTCAAAATGAGCGATAATAATGAATAGTCCATTTTCCTAATGTTTTCGAGTCTCGATTTGCTACATTTAGCCATGTAGTAATATATTTACAGTTATTACCGCATTCTCCGTAACGGGTGGCAGCGCTGGTCCATCAGTCCCGAAAATTCCAAAACTGACAAGAAATACATCATGAACGTCACCAGTGTTGACACTGGATATAGAACTGGGGGGAGGAAACCGTGCGGCTCATTAATAAAAATATACATTCTGCCTCAGCCTCCTCCGTGAACGTGAGCGGCTGAAGGAAAAGACGGGATTTGTACAAGACCAGAAAGCTGCCGCTTGAGTCAATGGAAACTCACCCTAAGTCACTGACCCAGTTCTCGGACTGCAGCCCTCCCATTCTCTGGCTCACAAATGGGAGTAAGTTGAATTTATCTTATTTTGGAACAGTTTGTGTCAAATATTCCACATTCCCCGCCAGCTGGAACAGCGTCTCCATATAGAGCGTATGTCATTAGGGCTGACGGTCTGCTGGAAGGAAAGGTGCTCCAGGTCCCTGAGAGATATAAGATGAAACCGCGCCAAGATTTCATAAAAATAAGATTAGCAGTAGAGTGGGCTGCCAGCGCCCAGGGCATGACAAGTATCGCACCCCCTACAAGTGTAATAATGCCCCCTGCTAATCCAAATATTGCCCTTAAATACCCCCTTAAAGCAAATGATGCCTCCTTCAAAAGTAATAATGCCACCTTCCCATCCCTCCCAAAAAAAAAAAAATACTCACCAGATCCTAGTGCCGAGCTATCTTCTCCCTTACACATAGCGAGGGCTGGCACCGGCAGTGACAATATGGCTCTATCACAAGGTCTGGGGCCCATAAAATCCAAGGCAGGTGCAATGCAACCAGCGTATGAGTGGCGCTGTCCATCCTTAGATTTGGGGCTCGTATGTCCGAGATGCGACTACTAACAGCTCATCTTGTAAAATTCGCAGCCTCGTTCTACCGTAATTAATCAGAAATGGATTATTGATTGCTAATAGTGGCACAGAACCATGGAGCCGTTAAGTCTAGGGTCACGCAACTGTTCTTTTATCATCCGCCAATTATCGGACTGTGGGGAAAAAAAAAGAAAAGTTTCTCCAAATTCTCCATTCAGTCTGTGAAAATCGGACAGCGCCCGGATGACATCTGAGTGCGGTATGATGTTTTCCACGGACCCCATAGACATGAATGGGCGAGTGCCATCTGATTATCAGAGGCAAATTGTGCATGCTGCAATTTTTTTTTTCTTCAGTCTGAAAAAAAATTAATGATGTGCACAAATCCACAAAATAGCATTGGTCCGAGTGTGAACAAGCCCTTAAAGTGTAACTGTCCTATCAGGAGAACTTTCAGCAAAATGTCTGTATCTGTCCTACAGCTCTTCCCTCCATAGAATATCATAAGCACCAACTGTCATATTCTATGTTCGTAATGGAAAAATCTGTTTATTGAATACAAAGTTTTCCCATTAATTTAGAATGAATGATCAGTCCTGGAGGAGAATCAGGCAGTGCCCTGGAGGAGAAACAGGCAGAGAGTCCCGGAGGAGAAACAGGCAGAGAGTCCCGGAGGAGAAACGGGCAGAGAGTCCCGGAGGAGAAACGGGCAGAGAGTCCCGGAGGAGAAACGGGCAGAGAGTCCCGGAGGAGAGACGGGCAGAGCCCCGGAGCAGAAACGGGCAGAGCCCCGGAGGAGAAACGGGCAGAGCCCCGGAGGAGAGACGGTCAGAGCCCCAGAGGAGAGACGGGCAGAGTCCCGGAGGAGAAACAGGCAGATTTCTCTGATAAGACATATTGCAAAGTTGCATATTTTCATGTGTACTACTGATTATGAATGATAAATACTCTTTAACACCCTCAACCCTCAGTTAGGAGTGATCACCATTAGTTGTTATTATTATTACTACAGTATTATTAATTATATAGCACCATTAATTCCATGGTGCTGTACATGTGAAAAGGGGTTGCATACAGGGTTATAGATATCGTTAGCAGTAAACAAATTTACAATGACAGACCGGTCCAGAGGGGAGAGGACCCTGTCCTTGCGGACTTACATTCTATGGAATAATGGGGAAGAGACAGGAGGACGGTGTGGCGGCAGCTCTGGTGGTGGTGTGGCGGCAGCTCTGGTGGTGGTGAGGCGGCAGCTCAGGTGGTTGGTGAGGCGGCAGCTCTGGCGGTGGCGATGTGGCAGCTCGGGTGGTTGGTGGGGCGGCAGCGGCTCGGGTGGTTGGTGAGGCGGCAGAATGGTTATTGCAGGCTTTAGGCTTTCCTGAAGAGATGGGTTTTCAGGTTCCGTCTGAAGGATCTGAGGGTGGTCGATAGTCGGACGTGTTGAGGCATGGAATTCCAGAGGATGGGGGATATTCGGGAGAAATCTTGGAGGCGGTTGTGTGAGGAACAAATAAGTGTGGAGGAGAGTAGGAGGATGGAAGATTATGTGAGGGAAGATATTGGGAGATTAGTTCAGAGATATAGGGAGGGGGCAGGTTGTGGATGGCTTTGTAGATCAGTATAAGGCTGTCGTCGCACTATCAGTATTTGGTCAGTATTTTACATCAGTATTTGTAAGCCAAAACCAGGAGGATTGGGTGATAAATACAGAAGTGATGCATATGTTTCTATTATACTTTTCCTCTATTTGTTCCACTCCTGGTTTTGGCTTACAAATACTGATGTAAAATACTGACCAAATACTGAGCGTGTGACGGCAGCCTTAGTAGTTTGAACTGGATTAGTTGGGGAATTGGGAGCCAGTGGAGGGATTTGCAGAGGGGGGAAGCAGGGGAGGAGAGAGGTGGATTAGCCGAGCAGCAGAGTTGAGGATGGACTGGAGCGGTGCAAGGGAGTTAGCGGGGAGGCCACAGAGGAGGATGTTGCAGTAGTTGAGGCGGGAGATGATGAGGGCATGCACTAGAGTTTTAGTAGATTGAGGGCTGAGGAAAGGACGGATTCTGGCAATATTTTTGAGTTGGAGGCGACAGGAGGTGGCAAGAGTTTGGATGTGCGGTTTGATGGACAGGGCAGAGTCGCGAGTTACCCCGAGGCAGCGGATTTTAGGTGCGGGAGAGAGTGTGATGCCGTTTACTACAATAGATAGATCGGGTAGGGGGGATACGCGAGATGGAGGAAAGATGATGAGTTCGGTTTTGTCTACATTGAGTTTTAGGAAAGTTTTAGGCCATAGATATGGCCTAATAGGTGATTTTGAAAACTTTCCCTAATCCATGTATATAAAGGCAGTACAGGTAAAGAAAGATGTTTCTATATCAATGAAACCAGAACTGATTAGCGGTCCCCTCCTAAACCCCAGCAATGGGCGCTAAGTGTAAGGGTCTGTTCACACAGAGGTTTGCTGCAGATTTTTTTCACAGCTTATCAGCAGCAAAAGCCACATGTGATTTTATTCAAAAGGGTGAAATCTGCAATGAATTTTCCATATAAACTGACATATTGAGGATTTTTTTTAGCAGAGCTTTACGGCAACAAGTAGGTTAGATTTATTCAACTCTCATCTGTTGGTCTGGTGGTGAATTTTACGCTGGAAATGTAGCAGGAAAATCCACGGCAAACATGCAGTGTGTGAATAAATGCTAAGGGTTCGTTCAGACGTCAGTTCTTCTCGTATGAGTACTCTCCCTGTTTTTCATGGCTGGCGCTCACGCACCTATGATAATCTATGGGGCTGTTCACAAAAGTGTGAAGACTTGACCGATATTGATCCAAGTGTCGGATAAAACTCGCCAATGCAAGTGTATATGGATCCGTGAAAAAATTGGACATCACTTGGATGACATCTATGTGCTCTTCGTTGTTTAAGGACTATTTGATAGGAGAAACCTCCATCACATTTTTTTTTTATCATCTGAGAAAAACTGCTGGAACTCTGATGGTAGAAATGGACACTGAGCAAAACACTGATGAAACTCTGACTTTTTATTCTACCTTGCATACGTGTTTTTTTTGAGAGTGTGGTTTTTGGTAGACATTTTGCCCCACTTTTTGCTGCACAGCTATTGCATCACTTTTCCACGGCTTGTTTATTAAATATTGAAAAGCTTCCATTTGCCTACAAACCTGCGCGTGTAACACTCTGAAGTCACCTAGGACTGTATCCAACCCGTTTTCATGCTTTTTAATGTTAGCACAGCCTTACTATCTTTTGTATTTTTAACACAATTATTCCTTATTGCCCAAAGAGGACAGAACAAGAAATGCAAAAACTCCGTAGAAGCCTGTGACACGCACACTTTCTCTAGCAGACACTGAGTTTAATTGTTTTCTTTTTTCTTGAAGAAATATTGTTGGCTTACTTCTGCATTAAGAATAAGGAAAAAATGTGTAATTGAGATGCATCAGAACAGCTGCCAGCTATACTAGATCACTTTGTGATCAATCACAGCTCTCCTCTCTCTCCCTCTATTTATTGATTCTCATAGTCTCAGACTACTACACTATTTATCTTCATTGCTGCCGTTGTAAAACACAATACTGTTTTGTAGTATTTTTCCAATGGTTTATGGCTTTTTCTATCTGTCTCTATGGCTGAGCTATGGCATCCTCTTCCTATCCAGATTCAAAACAAAAATGCTGCTTCATTCCCTACCTTGGCTTTTATACAGGCTATGACAGTTTTTCCTGATTTTCTGTGCTATAGCATCTGATGTGATAACTGCAAGGCGTTATGGGTAACCTACGGATTGCGCCCTTTGTCATGTGAGCCTTCTCTGACTTATGCATTCTTTCTGCATTGGAGTAAAATGGCGGCAGGATTTAGGGCAAATCACACAAATTGTTCAGCGAATCTCCGAAAATTCAACTAAATTCTCATTGAATCGAATCCTTCCTCTTTAAGTATAGGCTGTCATTCAACAATATTACATTGGGGGAGGGGGAGGATCAGACTCTCAGCTGCTCTAAGATTGGTTGATTAAAGGGAATCTGTCACCCCCCCCCAGGCCTTTGTAACTAAAAGAGCCACCTTGTGCAAGGTGGCTCTTTTAGTTCGGGTCCCTGGCACTGCTGAAAGAATCGTTTTTTAAATTTGTCCCTCATACCGTGAAATCGCCACGGGGGCAGGTCTTTCCCCCCTAATCCAGACTCTCCACAGCCGTCGATCGTGGCCTCTGCGCGCCGGGCGCCGCCTCCTCTTCTTTCATTATTGTCCCCGGCGCCTGCGCTGTAAGTTCGAAGGGCAGCGCAACTGCGCATTCCCGAAAAAAAAAAACCTGCGCATGCACCAGGGACGCTAATGAAGGAAGGAGGCGGCGGCGCCTGGCACGCAGAGGCCATGATTGACGGCCGTGGAGAGTCTGGATTTGGGGGGAAAGATCTGCCCCCGTGGCAATTTCACGGTATGAGAGACAAATTTAAAAAAACTATTCTTTCAGCAGTGCCAGGAACCCGAACTAAAAGAGCCACCTTGTCAGAATGCAGGACAGGTTCCCTTTAAAGAGGGTCAGTGGATCCAATTAATTGTTTATCAGGTACGTTATGCAGAAGACTACCTCTGGTAGTGTCAAATATAAATAGTAAAGCCGCACCCTATAATGGCAATGTCTCTATGGACAGCAGAGTGCACGTCCTCACCAGGGGATCCATCCCAGTAGGTAAATCCAGAAGCACATGAAGAAAAGGACAGCACCACAGCAATTGTGAAAAGACAGCTACAAAGTTTATTCTGCCATCTGCAACGTTTCGGTCCGTGGTTGAAAAAGGTCCACGGACCGAAACGTTGCAGATGGCAGAATAAACTTTGGAGCTGTCTTTTCACAATTGCTGTGGTGCTGTCCTTTTCTTCATGTGCTTCTGGATTTACCTCTGGTAGTGATCCCCTGACACGATTGTTTACCCAAGTGCAGGAGAATAAAGCTGCACAAACCCTTTCTTTCATTAATATGAACCCAAAATACACCAAAGCTATGCAGGAGATCTGCAGCACTATCATACTGCGAGCGCTATTTACGGTAATTATATTAAAATATTACTTTATGAAGTGTGTAGACCTTAAAAAAAAAAAAGAAATAGGATGTTGAATGGAGGACAGTCACTTTAGGGACATAAGACAAGAGTCTTGTATTCATGAAAACGTGCATGAGGTTTTCTGGGAACCAGCAAACTAAGGTGGCATCTAATTAATTAATTTAAAGGTATTGTCTGTTGTGAATTCCGCTCTTGGGCTCCCTCCGGTGGTTGTAAGTGGCACTTTTGTGAGTTCTGCTCTTGGGCTCCCTCTTGTGGTTTCAAGTGGTATGGCTGCTCCTTGGAGTTAGCTGTCATCAGCTGCCTCCACTTATCGTCTCTTCTGCTCGGCTATTTAGGCCTGGCTGTTCCTTCAGCCAGTGCCACTTGTAAATGGTTCCTGGTTGGATTAACATCTCTTTGGATTTCCCTGTTATCCTGACCAGTTCAGCAAAGCTAAGTTTTTGCTTGCGCTTTCTGTTCACAGTATGTGGACTTATCCGTTCATTGCTTTCTATGTTTGTCCAGCGTTATCAGTATGAATTAATTCTGTCTTGCTGGAAGCTCTGGGAAGCAGATTTACCCTCCACACCTTTAGTCAGGTGTGGAGATTTTTTTCTAAACTCTGCGTGGATTTTTGTAGTGTTTTATACTGACCGCACAGTATTCCATCCTGTCCTATCTATCAAGCTAGACTAGCCTCCTGTGCTCATCCTGGTTTCATTCTGTGTATGTCTTTTTCCTCTCCACTCAGTCATTATTTGTGGGGGGCTAATCTATCCTTTGGGGATTTTCTCTGAGGCAAGATAGTTTTCCTGCTTCGGTCTTTAGGGGTAGTTAGCTCTTAGGCTGTGACGAGATGCCTAGGGAGAGTTAGGAGCATTCCACGGCTACTTCTAGTGTTGTGTTGAGCTTAGGGACTGTGGTCAGTACAGTTACCACTTCCTTCTGAGCTCGTTCCATGTTGCTCCTAGACCACCGCATCATAACAATTGTCACTCTTTTTTTGCTTACCAATAATTGACTTGCATGAAGATTCATAAAATTTTATCAAAGTGCCTGGAACTAGGAACTAAGATTTGGGCACTTTGGTACTGCCATGGGCAGATACGTAACCCAAAGCTCTCACCCTCACTAAATACTCTGAAATCGAGTGCCCACCCACCATGGGCCATTCATATCTATGATAATTGTGTATTTTCTTTTTATATGAAAGCTTTTACACTGTCTAAGGCACCAGAGAAAGGTTGTGCCTGCTTCCATGGCCCCTAATATAGCCTTGTTAGTGGTTCCGGGCATGGGGAGACATTGAGAACTGAGCCTAATTTAAGCATATCCACCAGTTTTATGGTCTGCTTAAAAATAAAAAATCACATAACTCCAGATTTTGTATAGCGAGGCTCATATACAGGGGTCACAGATCATACATGGGAACACAAGCCAACAGAATAGGAGGTAGCATTGTACCAGATAAAGAATGAACGTAAGAACAGGGGCTTGTTCATGGTACAGTAGCGGCCGGCACAGAGGATTTCCTGATACATAGGAAGCACTGTCTATTCATTACACTCAATTCTTTTTTTATAGATACAGCGGGCCGGTCTGTGTGCCAAACCTTCCACTTCCATTTTATTACCTCACTGGCTTTGTTTATTCTGGTAACTGACACTGCAGCGGCTGAAAAAAAAAAAAAAAAAGAAAGCTCACTAGAGTTACTTCCTTCTGTCTGGAGAATTGATGAGCAGAAGACTCCTCTCCCACTATAAGGGTCCGAGGGCAAAACAATTAAAAAAGTATTAATATATTTAGTTAATATTAAATAACATACGGGAAATAAAAAAACATCAGTAAAGGCCATTAGAAACGCCTGGGCACCAATGCACAATCTGTAATAAGACCGCACACACCATGTGCTTAGTGATCAGACAGGGTAATTCTCATGCACCAGAGGAGCCTATGGGCCCCCTAGACACCAGGGCCCCTAAGTATCACAGGATTATAATTGTATTGGTCGTCTTATGTAGAGTACCTTATAGCCCCCCTAGGCTTCGGGGTCGGGGTGCAACTGCAACACCTACACCCACTATATATACACAGGTGCTTCTCACAAAATTGGAATATCATCAAAAAGTTAATTTATTTCAGTTCTTCAATACAAAAAGTGAAACTCATATATAGAGTCATTACAGAGTGATCTATTTCAAGTGTTTATTTTTGTTAATGTTGATGATTATGGCTTGCAGCCAATGAAAACCCAAAAGTCATTATCTCAGTAAATTAGAATACTTTATTAAATGATTTTAAAATCTGAATTGTTGGCCTACTGAAAAGTATGTTCAGTAAATGCACTCAATGCTTGGTCGGGGCTCCTTTGTCACCAATTACTACATCAATGCGGCAATCAAAACTCGTAACAGATTCTTTCCATTTTTAGAATCAAACGTTCTTGATTCTTTGCTTTCTTGTCTACATCTCACGATTTATTCTTGACCACGAGACAAAATGTGTAACCAACATGTCGCCCAGAACATCACCTTTTTTTATGTTGACCAATAATAAGTGATAGGGGAGTTCACCTTTCTCTCCCCTTTTTATTTAGTTACTATTGAGTACTGATACTATTTTGATGAATAATAGGTAAAATGTTCACAGATATTGTCCATATATTGCATTTAGTTTCTCTAAGAATGTTTTGCATCTTTGATATATATATATCTATCTACTATATAATTGTCTAAGGGTCACTTCCATCTGTCTTTCTGTCATGGTTATTCATTCGCTGATTTGTCTCGCCAGCTGCCTGTCATGGCTACCACGACCAATCAGCGACGGGCACAGTCCGGAAGAAAATGGCCGCTCCTTACTCCCCGCAGTCGGTGCCTGTCGCCCGCATACTCCCCTCCGGTCACCGCTAACACAGGGTTAATGCCGGCGGTAACGGACCGTGTTATGCCACGGGTAACGCACTCCGTTACCGCCGCTATTAACCCTGTGTGTCCCTAACTTTTTACTATTGACGCTGCCTATGCGGCATCAATAGTAAAAAAAATAAATGTTAAAAATAATAATAATAATAATAAAAAAAAACCTGCTATACTCACCCTCTGTAGTCCGCTGAGCGACTCGCGCCAGCCGCCATCTTCCGTTGTAGGTCCCGGTGGCAAAGATGGTATGGGAGAAGGACCTGCCATGACGTCATGGTCATGTGACTGTGGCGTCATCACAGGTCCTGCGCTCATACCCACCCTGGGACCAGAAGCTGCCGTGGACTACAAGGGGCCTTCGGAAAGGTGAGTATATGTTTATTTTTAATTTTTCAACCTGTGACAAACCTGGCTGGGTAATATACTACGTAGCCGGGCAATATACTACGTGGCTCTGTGCTGTATACTACTGTACGTCGCTGTGCAATATACTACGTGGCTCTGTGCTGTATACTATGTCACTGGGCAATATACTAAGTCACTGGGCAATATACTACGTCACTGGGCAATATACTACATAACTGGGCAATATACTACGTGGCTGTGCAATATACTACGTGGCTGGGCAATATACTACGTGACTGGGCAATATACTACGTGGCTGCGCAATATACTACGTCACTGGGCAATATACTACGTGGCTGCGCAATATGCTACGTGGCTGCGCAATATACTACGTGACTGGGCAATATACTACGTGGCTGCGCAATATACTACGTGACTGCAATATACTACGTGGCTGCGCAATATATTACGTGGCTGCGCAATATACTACGTCACTGGGCAATATACTATGTGGCTGGGCAATATACTACTTGACTGGGCAATATACTTTGTGACTGCAATATACTACGTGTCTGGGCAATATACTACGTCACTGGGCAATATACTATGTGGCTGGGCAATATACTACGTGACTGGGCAATATACTACGTGTCTGGGCAATATACTACGTCACTGGGCAATATACTATGTGGCTGGGCAATATACTACTTGACTGGGCAATATACTTCGTGACTGCAATATACTACGTGTCTGGGCAATATACTACGTGACTGGGGAATATACTACGTGGCTGGGCAATATACTACGTGACTGGGCAATATACTACGTGTCTGGGCAATATACTACGTGACTGGGCAATATACTACGTGTCTGGGCAATATACTACGTGTCTGGGGAATATACTACGTGACTGGGCAATATACTACGTGACTGGGCAATATACTACGTGACTGGGCAATATACTACGTGTCTGGGCAATATACTACGTGACTGGGCAATATACTACGTGTCTGGGCAATATACTACGTGACTGGGCAATATACTACGTGACTGGGCAATATACTACGTGACTGGGCAATATACTACGTGACTGGGGAATATACTACGTGACTGGGCAATATACTACGTGACTGGGCAATATACTACGTGTCTGGGCAATATACTACGTGACTGGGCAATATACTACGTGACTGGGCAATATACTACGTGACTGGGCAATATACTACGTGACTGGGGAATATACTACGTGACTGGGCAATATACTACGTGGCTGGGCAATATACTACGTGTCTGGGGAATATACTACGTGACTGGGCAATATACTACGTGACTGGGCAATATACTACGTGACTGGGCGATATACTACGTGACTGGGGGATATACTACGTGACTGGGCAATATACTACGTGTCTGGGGAATATACTACGTGACTGGGCAATATACTACGTGTCTGGGGAATATACTACGTGTCTGGGCAATATACTACGTGACTGGGCAATATACTACGTGACTGGGCAATATACTACGTGTCTGGGGAATATACTACGTGACTGGGCAATATACTACGTGTCTGGGGAATATACTACGTGTCTGGGCAATATACTACGTGACTGGGCAATATACTACGTGACTGGGCAATATACTACGTGACTGGGCAATATACTACGTGACTGGGGAATATACTACGTGACTGGGCAATATACTACGTGGCTGGGCAATATACTACGTGTCTGGGGAATATACTACGTGACTGGGCAATATACTACGTGACTGGGCAATATACTACGTGTCTGGGCAATATACTACGTGACTGGGCAATATACTACGTGTCTGGGCAATATACTACGTGACTGGGCAATATACTACGTGACTGGGCAATATACTACGTGACTGGGCAATATACTACGTGACTGGGGAATATACTACGTGACTGGGCAATATACTACGTGACTGGGCAATATACTACGTGTCTGGGCAATATACTACGTGACTGGGCAATATACTACGTGTCTGGGCAATATACTACGTGACTGGGCAATATACTACGTGACTGGGCAATATACTACGTGACTGGGGAATATACTACGTGACTGGGCAATATACTACGTGACTGGGCAATATACTACGTGTCTGGGCAATATACTACGTGTCTGGGGAATATACTACGTGTCTGGGCAATATACTACGTGACTGGGCAATATACTACGTGTCTGGGCAATATACTACGTGACTGGGCAATATACTACGTGTCTGGGCAATATACTACGTGACTGGGCAATATACTACGTGACTGGGCAATATACTACGTGACTGGGCAATATACTACGTGACTGGGGAATATACTACGTGACTGGGGAATATACTACGTGACTGCAATATACTACGTGTCTGGGCAATATACTACGTGACTGGGCAATATACTACGTGACTGGGCAATATACTACGTGACTGGGCAATATACTACGTGACTGGGCAATATACTACGTAGCTGGGCAATATACTACGTGACTGGGCAATATACTACGTGTTTGGGCAATATACTACGTGACTGGGCAATATACTACGTGACTGGGCAATATACTACGTGGCTGGGCAATATACTACGTGGCTGGGCAATATACTACGTGTCTGGGCAATATACTACGTGACTGGGCAATATACTACGTGGCTGTGCAATATACTACGTGGCTGGGCAATATACTACGTGGCTGTGCAATATACTACATGACTGGGCAATATACTACGTGGGCTGTGCAATATACTACGTGGGCTGGGAAATATACTACGTGGGCTGTGCAATATACTGCGTGGCTGTGCAATATACTACGTGGGCTGTTATATACTACGTGGCTGTGCTATATACTACGAGGCTGGCCATGAACAATCAGCGGCATTTGAACCACGCTTCGCTAATTGGTCGTGGCCGGCCGAATCCTGTGTATTCAATGTTTTATTCTAAAATCTTCATAAATAAACTACATACATCGGGCTACCATCTAGTGTGTATATATATACTTATTAACCCTGTGTGAGCGGTGACCGGAGGGGAGTATGGAGCGGGCACTGACTGCGGGGAGTAGGGAGGGACTAATCGGACTGTGCCCGTCGCTGATTGGTCGCGGCAGCCATGACAGGCAGCTGGAGAGACCAATCAGGGACTTGGATTCCATGACAGACAGAGGCCGCGACCAGTGAATATCCGTGACAGACAGAAGGACAGACAGACGGAAGTGACCCTTAGACAATTATATAGTATATATATATATATATATATATATATGTATATTGTACAATATTTGTTTGAATATATAATATATTTATACAAATATATATATATATATATATATATATATATATATATAGTGGTAGGAGTTCGGAAACATGAGGGCGCGTTTACAGTCTATTTTGCTACGGCATTATTTTACTTCACGTATATCACATTTGTAGCTCCCAATTACCTTCGGATCCATAATCCTTCAGTATTATATCTCTATATTTGCTTTCTTCCAAAGACAGCGCCATACCTGTCCACTGGTTGTTTGTGGTATTGCAGGCAACCCTATACGCTTCAATGGCGCTGTTCTTCGATTCCAGACCCAATCCATTAATAGGTGTGTGAAAAAGCAGCCATGATTTTCTACTTTTGGAAACTTACATACTTGATTCTGTATGATTTATTACACAGGAGTCCAAGGACTGAATCACATCCAGGAACGTCTCATGGAGCCTAAAATTTAAGTGTTAATAGAACACTGACAGCTTGGAAAGACTTTTTTTTTTTTATAATGCCACCAACGCATAACTGTAGAGAACTCTGGCTCCCACCTCCCTGCTCTACATGCAATAGTTTCCTCAATCAGTTTCCTCCAGGATGACACAATTTAGCAGTTTTTAGTATAATGGAAGAAATTATCTTAATCTTCCGTAGCTGGACAGGTCGGTCTGGAAAGATCCAAGTTCTAAATTTAATTTGGCTCCAGATTTGGGATTAAATTATGGATTGGAAGAATTAAAGCGTGGTTGGATGGGGAGAGGGGAACAAGCTGCCCCCTAGCAGTGTCTTATTTCTGAATGGGGTGGGGGTCACACATAATGCCAGTCTTTTTTTCTATCTGACTAATGCTGTCAGGGGATAATATGATATACAGGGCTGTGCAAAAGTTTTAAGCAGGCGTGGAAGAAAAGGTTTAATGTAAGAACCATTTCACAAATAGAAATGTTAATTGTTTGTTTTTATCAATTACCGAAATGTAAAGTGAATGAACAAAAAATAAATCTACGGTAAATCACATCAAGATTAGATGTGACCTGACTGTCCTTTGCCTTTATCCATTTTTGAAGGAGGTCAGCAAGGAAGATGTCCCAAATATCTTGGAGAACTAACCACAGATCTTCTGTAGATGTCGCTGGTGTACATCTTTGTCTCCATGGAATCCCAGATGATGTGAGATCAGGGCTCTGCGGGGGCCGGATCATCACTTTCATGACTCCTCATTCTTCTCTACTCTGTAGATAGATCTCCATGACGTTACCTTTGTGTTTGGGATTGATTTATCATTGCAGAATTAACTTGGAGCCAATCAAATGCCTCCCTTATGGTATGACATGATGGATAATTATCTGCCTGTATTTTCATCAAATACCATTAATCTTGGCAAAATCCCAAAATCCATTTCCATAAATACAGTTCAAAACATGCAGGACCCTCCACTGTGCTTCACTGTTCCTGTAGACCCCTCATTATTGTGCCGTGGTCTAGCTTTTCAACTTCAAACTGCCTTCTGTTACAGTCAAATATTTCATATTTTGACACATCAGTCCAGAGAGTCTCCCGCCATTGAGCTGCAGATCGTTTCCTACTTTTCGTGCATGGTTGAGACTCTTGACCTTGTGTCCAAGTTGAGGGTATGGCTTTTTTGGCTGTAATTCATCCATGGTGACCATTTCTGGACCCACTTCTCCGAACAGTAGATGAGTGTAGCTGGTTCCCACTGGTTGCTGCCAGTTCTGAGCTGATGGCACTGCTGGACATCTTCCAATATTGAAGGGAAGAAAGCATGATGTGTCTTTCATTTGCTGCACTAAGTTTCTTTGGCCGATCACTGCGTCTATGGTCCTCTCCGTTGCCCCTTTCTTGGTGCTTTTTCAAAAGAGTTTGAACAGCACATCTTGATGCCCCCAGTTTGCTTTGAAGTCTGTGCCTTGGAGAGACCTAGCTGATGCAGTATAACTACCTTCTGTTGTCTCGAGGTGCTCAGTCAGCTGTGGTGTTTGACCCGTTTCTTGATAACTGTCTTCCACAACCTCACCTTTGTGGTAGAGTTTGGCTGTTCCTAACCAAGTTGTAAGCATCCTACACTCCTGTTTCTATGAAAATGATCATTATCACCTGTTTGGTATACGTCAATTGGTTACTGATTCTTCAGACTATAATCCTACAAAATTCCAGACTTTGTACAAATGTGCCTAGAAGAATTGATGGTGTAAATTTGATTTTATATTTCTCTTTTGTTCATTCACTTTGCAGTTTGCTAATTGATAAAAAATAAACTTTTAACACTTCTATTTTTGGAAGAATTCTTACTCTGCAGCATTTTTCCATATCTTTCTAAAATTTTTGCACCGTCCTGTATTTAGACCTATTAGGTCTGATTTATTATACCTTTTTTTTTTTTTTACACTACCCTTAATGGTGCCAGCTCATGAAACACAAATCATGTAAGAGTAATCTATAGTCTGTGATTGTTCTGTGCCTGAAAGAAGTTGACCTGACTGCTTGGGTGACTGCCATAACAACCAGCGCAGAGTTTAGCCTCAGCTGCCCCTTTGCCGCCGTACTAATATTTAGCTAATGAATAAGAAGTTCCACTTTGTGCCCTCGCCAGCGCTGTGCCCGGTTACATAAGGATTTGGGTTTCAGCTCTGCGCAAATATTAATCCTCAAGAATGAAAAAGCCACTGTATCCTTTCCAGTAATGCAGGAATCGGGGGAATGTATGATGACAACTCTATTATATACAACTACTGTTTGGGGCGGCTATAAACCGTGCATTATCTGCACCTACAATGTACTCTACTTGCCGACCTTTGAAAATTGCCTTCAGAGAGATTTAGCAATGCGGCAACATTTTTTTTTTTGCAGACAACACCCATTTCCATGCTCTTTATTTGTCTTTAAATATAATTAATGATAACCAAAATTAAAGGCAAAAGATGTAGATAAACACCGGCGCGCCATGTGCGAATATTACCAATAATATTCTCCCCTAAATGGCGGATAACGCATTCCATTAAACCTCAGGACCACCGTTTCCGCTAACGAGCACCTGGAATCCAATCTGAATCTTTGTCACAACCACAGTAAGTTTTTATTTTTTTTCTCTATTACTTCCGATATTATCACCGAACCACTCATATTTAATCCTCATGATATTATCTGTATATAGAAGAGCGCGGTGTTTATTATTGTCTTATATTCAAAATTAAAGGCACATTACCCATTGTGGCTATGTAGCAATGTCACTTGCAGTCCTATGTAACACCACAGATACTATATGGTAGTGGCCAAAGGTTTTGAAAACTACACAAGTTTTGTTTTCTTTGCAAAGTTTGCTGTTGCAGTGTTTTTAGATCTTTTCGTTAGATGTTTCTGTGGTTACTGAAATAGAAGTATTAGCATTTCAAGTTTTTATACTTTTATTGACAAATACATCAAGATTATGGAATGGAAAGATTCAATAGTTACAGAGTTATCCCTTATGTTTCCAGGCCTCTGTCCTTCACCTTGGCAGCTGGATATCCGCATCTGGGCCAAATCCTACTTCTGCCTTTCGCCTTGGCAGCAGGATATCAGCATCTGGGCCAAATCCTACTTCTTCCCTTCTCCTTGACAGCTGGATATCAGCATCTGGGCCAAATCCTACTTCTCTTCGCCTTGGCAGCTGGATATCAGCATCTGGGCCAAATCCTACTTCTTCTCTTCACCTTGGCAGCTGGATATCAGCATCTGGGCCAAATCCTACTGCTTCCCTTCGCCTTGGCAGCAGGATATCTGCATCTGGGCCAAATCCTACTTCTGCCCTTCTCCTTGACAGCTGGATATCAGCATCTGGGCCAAATCTTACTTCTTCCCTTTGTCTTGACAGCAGGATATCAGCATCTGGGCCAAATCCTACTTCTTCCCTTCACCTTGGCAGCAGGATGTCCGCATCTGGGCCAAATCCTACTTCTTCCCTTCACCTTGGCAGCAGGATATCAGCATCTGGGCCAAATCCTACTTCTTCCCTTCGCCTTGACAGCTGGATATCAGCATCTGGGCCAAATCCTACTTCTGCCCTTCTCCTTGACAGCTGGATATCAGCATCTGGGCCAAATCCTACTTCTCTTCGCCTTAGCAGCAGGATATCAGCATCTGGGCCAAATCCTACTTCTTCTCTTCGCCTTGGCAGCTGGATATCAGCATCTGGGCCAAATCCTACTTCTTCCCTTCACCTTGGCAGCAGGATATCAGCATCTGGGCCAAATCCTACTTCTTCCCTTCACCTTGGCAGCAGGATAGCCGCATCTGTGACAAATCCTACTTCTGCCCTTCGCCTTGGCAGCTGGATATCAGCATCTGGGCCAAATCCTACTTCTGCCCTTCGCCTTGGCAGCTGGATATCAGCATCTGGGCCAAATCCTACTTCTTCCCTTCACCTTGGCAGCATGATATCAGCATCTGGGCCAAATCCTACTTCTTCCCTTCACCTTGGCAGCAGGATATCTGCATCTGTGACAAATCCTACTTCTGCCCTTCGCCTTGGCAGCTGGATATCAGCATCTGAGCAAAATCCTACTTCTTCTCTTCGCCTTGACAGCTGGATATCAGCATCTGGGCCAAATCCTACTTCTGCCCTTCTCCTTGGCAGCTGGATATCAGCATCTGAGCAAAATCCTACTTCTGCCCTTCTCCTTGGCAGAAGATGAAATGATCTCTAAAAGGCCTAAAATTAAAGATGACAAATTTCCTTTGTATTTTACGCACACAAAAAAATATTGTCAGTTTTTACATTTTAAAAATTACAGAAAGGAAAATGGGCAGATGCAAAAGTTTGTGCACCCTGCATGGTTAGTACCGAACGGCACCCCCTTTTGAAAGTATCACAGCTTGTAAATGCTTTTTGTAGTGATTGAAGAGTCTTTCATTCCTTGTTTGAGGGATTTTCGTCCATTATTCCTTGGACAATTCTTCCAGTTCTTTGATATTCCTGGGTCTTGCATCCTCTGCTATTTTTGAGGTCTAGCCACAGATTTTCAATGATGTTCAGATCAGGGGACTGTGAGGGCCATTGTTAAACCTTCAGCTTGCGCCTTTTTGAGGTCGTCTATTGTGGATTTTAATGTGTGTTTCGGATCGATAAGTTGTGGAAGCCATCCTCTTTTCACCGTCAGCTTTTTTACAGATGGTGTTATGTTTGCATCAAGAATTTGTTGAAATTTCATTGAATCCATTCTTCCCTCTACCTGTGAAATGTTTCCCGTGCCATTGGCTGCAACACAATCCCAAAGCATGATTGATCCACCCCCATGCTTAATGGTTGGCAAGATGTTCTGAAATTTTGTGCCCTTTTTTCTCCACACAGACCTTTGATCATTGTGAACAGAGGGTTCTATTTTAACCTCATCGGTCCACAGGACTTGTTTCCAAAATACATCAGGCTTGTTTAGATATTCTTTTGCATACCCTGAAGCTGATTTTTGTGATGAGGATGCAGGAGAGGTTTTCTTCTGATGACTCTTCCATGAAGGCAATATTTGTGCAGGTGTCTCTGACCAGTAGAACTATGTACCACAACTCGAGTCTTCTAAACTTTCCTGAAGGATTTTGCAGTCAGGCGGAGGTTCTTATTTGCCTCTCTAGCAATCCTACGAGCAGCTCTCACTGAAATTTTTCTTGGTCTTCCAGACCTTATCTTGACCTCCACTGTTCCTGGTAACTGCCATTTCTTATTTACATTTTTTAACTGAGGAAAGGGCAACTTGAAATTGCTTTGATATCTTCTTAAAAAAGAATTACAATATATATATAGTTTTTGCCGTAAAAGACAAAGGAAATGTGTCATCTTTAACTTTAGGCCTTTCAGAGATCATTTCATTATTTCATTACTGTTCACAATAATAGTAATTTTTACGAGGGGTGCCAAAACTTTTACATGCCACTTTATGTCCTATTCTCAGCTTCTATGATTTGATTTATCACCACCTGACAGTTGTGCTGAACTTTGTGGTCATATATCAACTCAGTGTGAGACATGTAATGACTGACAGCAGATTGTCGGGGAGATCTATGTCCGGTCCATAGATCTTAACAGCTTATTTACATATTAAGAAAACAGCGGATTTCTCTGGAATAAGACATCGTATCGCAGATATCAAGGTATCATTTTATTCAGCTTCCTACGTATGACCTACATGTCCATGTACTCATCGCCCGTGTATTCGATGAGTGGTGGCAGCGCGTATGAGCGGGTGTGTGGCCTGGGTCGGTGTGTGATTTATGCTCCCATTACAGCATAGGACAGAGGTTGAATGCTGGACTGAGAGTGGGGAGATAGATTAACCCTTGCAGGCACAACCCCAAGTCACGTGTGAGAGCGGGCACGTGACTAATAAGTGACACCATGGAGCAGCGATCCGTGACAATTGGACATGTCCCATATGTCTGACACGTGGCCGCAATGGGCGCGAGCAGAATCACGATCTGCCCGCGCCCATTAATTGGTTAAATGCCGCTGTCAAACTCTGACAGCGGTATTTAACCAGCGCGGCCGGAAGCGCTCACACCGCTGACCCCGTCACATGATCGGGGGTCAGTTGAACATTGCCATAACAACCTGAGGTCCTTGAGACCTCTATGGTTGTTGATGGCAGATTGCTTTGAGCGCCACCCTGTGGTCGGTGCTCAGAGCAATGCTGCATTTCTGCTACATAGAGGTGATCTGTACTTCACCTCTATGTAGCAGAGGTGCTCGTGTAGTGGCAGCTTCTAGCCTCCTATGGAGGCTATTGAAGCATGCCAAAATTAAAAAAAAAAAAAGTTTAAAAAAATAAAAGTTCAAATCGCCCTCTTTCACCCGAATCAAAATAAAACAATAAAAAAAAAAATCAAACCTACATATATTTGGTATCGCCGGGTTCAGAATCGCCCGATCTATCAATAAAAAAAAGGATTAACCTGATCGCTAGTCAGGAAAAAAATCAAAACGCCAAAATTACGTTTTTGTGGTCGGCACGAAATTGCATTAAAATGCAATAAAGGGTGATAAAAAAAAACGTATCTGCACAAAAATGGTATCATTAATAACGTCAGCTCGGCGCGCAAATAATAAGCCCTCAACGAGCCCAGATCACAAAAAATAGAGACGCTACGGGTATCGGAAAATGGCGCAATTTTTTTTTTTTTTTTTTTAGCAAAATTTGAATTTTTATTTCACCACTTAGATAACAAAGAACCTAGACATGTTTGGTGTCTATGAACTCGCAATGACCTGGAGAATCATAATATCAGGTCAGTTTTAGCATTTAGTGAACCTAGCAAAAAAGCCAAACAAAAAACTAGTGTGGGATTGCACTTTTTTTTGCAATTTCATCGCATTTGGAATTTTTTCCCCGTTTTCTGTTACACAACGTGGTAAAACCAATGGTGTCGTTCAAAAGTACAACTCGTCCCACAAAAAAATAAGCCCTATTGACGGAAAAAATAAAAAAGGTATGGCTCTGGGAACGAGAGGAGCGAAAAACGAAAAAAAAAAAAAAAAAGCTCCGGGGTTAAAGGCTTCTTTTTGTGCATCCTTTCATGATACTATTTTAGAAAAGTTTAGAACATGTTTGGGGGTCTTCCTGTGATGTTTATCCAGGCGCCACCTGTGCATCATATTATTAAAAGTTGGCAACAATAATATATATGGTAGACACAAGTATCTAAGCATGTAATTCACAACTATGTATCACACGTGGTAGATTACATAAGTCATATATCCGTCACATTTCATCGTCTGAGGTTTTTTTTTTACCATTTCTGGGTCTCTATACAGTGAACTGTCAGGAGCAGATTTATTCCTCCTGTTACAGAGAAGTAGACTGTACAGATCCTGATCCCCCCACTCTCGCCCCAACTCGGTCCCAGACCAAACCCTCCATTGCCTGTGAAAGAGGAGAACATTTGGCTTCAATTAGAAGGATAGTTGGCAGCTCTGACTCCCAGCCGGCATTTTAACGAAAGTAGGAGAAAGAAAGTACTTACAGGGAAACTTAGAGAGAGGATGATGAGGCAGGAACTCCAGGCAGTGCCCTGTACTGTCCCATCTCCAGACAGAATCATCTGAACCTACAGGAAAGGGAAGAAGACGACCCAACGAGGAGACACAACATTAGGGTGGAGGAAATCGGAGGAATGCAAGAATAATCAACCTGCAGGAGACAAGGGGGAATTAGGCAGCGTATGTAGCCGGGGTCCAGCTGCAAACCTGCTCCTAGAGGAACCAGAAACCATTCCTAAATTTTGGAATCTCTCAACCAGGTGCCATGGACTGTCAGAGAGATGGAGACGTCGGCGGCAGAGGAGGCAGATTCGCCTGGCCGCTGCTCGGATTACTTGGCGTCCTCGTATTGGTGGCGGGAATTGTCACTGCTTCATCACTGGTGTCATGGAAGACCCAGGTAAGAGTCAAACCCCGGGGTGTCCTTAAAAAAAAAAAAAAAAAAAAAATCAAAATTTGAGTAATTTTATTTTTCCAAAATTTTACAAATTTTTCAAATAATTTTTTTTTATTTTTTATTTTTATACATTTTTAGTTTTCAAGATCCTATTATATTTTACTCCCACCGGATTGTGATCTGTCCTGGCCATGTGATGGGACAAGGCAATATATATATATATATATATATATATATATATATATATATATATATATATATATATATATATATATATATATATATTACATGATAAGGACAGATCGTTATCCGCCGGGAGTAAAAGACAAATCCGCGTTCACACACGCTATAAATATTGCACTTTTTTTGAGCAGAAAATCCACTGAGGATAACAATCCCTGCAAAGTGGATGTGATTTCATGCAAACTCCTGTCCTCCTGTGTGCTTAATGAATGTGTAGAATTGCGCTTTTTTTGGTGCATTTTTTTTCCTCTATAAGCTTCTATATGGAGCTAGAAAAAAAATGGAAGTAAAAATCGCATTTTTAAGAGGAGAATGAAAAGTGCATAAAAAAAAAAATTCTCCGATTCTGCACTAAAAACGCATCAAATAAGAAGGAAAACGCATAAAAGAAACAGCAAAATGCAATAATCAAGAGAATATTCTTATTGCATATTATGGTGCAGACAACTACAAAATGCATGAAATAAAATGCAGCATTTATGTTACATGTGAACACTGCCTAAAAGTTCCCGCGGGGAGCGCAGCTGCAGGAAATGACATGCCTGCCTGGCACCAGCGGCACATAATGCATAATAGATGTGTGTTCTGCCACCTTTGTTCCGAGGCGCTGCTGTCACAAACTCTTATAAACTATTCACTGACTTAACTCACAATTAAGTATGAAATTCGCAACCAGAGATCATCCAGCTATGACGCATGATTGCAAATTTATGCCCCTCTGGTTCAGTAGCAAGGGTGTATCTATAGGGAATGCAGAGGTAGACCTAAATTCGATGGGAACTGTACTTTCAACAAACTTTGCAAGCTAATATAAGAAACTTTGTAATATACCTCATCAGAGAAATCTGCTTCCATCCCAACTTATGACATAATTATTCTTGTCCACTCTAAACCAGAAAAAAAAAACAGCTGAGAATTGTTGAGGACTTCCAACACAGTGAAGTGTCAGGTTACATAGACCTTTATACTCTACAGAGAGGGGAGGAGCAGACTGAGAAACCAGGTAGAGGAAGATGCTGAAAAAATCGTGTTGAGCTTTCTAGCAAGTCTTTTATTTCACTCCAGAGCTGGATTCACATCTATACTGCTCAGTACTGCTGTGTAATGTCCTCCATGCTGCTGCTGCATCTCTCCATTTGCTTAAAAAGACTTTTCAGCACGGAATGAGTCTTCAAACAAAGAATGGTGCACCATGGTGTAGCCAAATATGTAAGTGCACCTTCCCATTTGCTTGTTTTTCATGTATTTCTGCTCTTCTCTGGTTCTATGAAGTCAAAGCTGTCAATCAAAGAAGAAGGGGTTGGAGATAGGAGAAAACAAGCAGGTGGGAAGGTGCACTTCAATGTATGGCCACAACAGATTACCTGTACTTGGTTTGCATAGTCATTCTGTGCTCTTTTAGTACACATAGAGAAGCAGTAGCAGCATGGAGGACGTTATACAGCAGTACTGAGCATTGTAGATATGAATCCAGCTCTGGAGTGAAATAAGACTTGTTAGAAAGCTCAGCACAGAGTCTCTTTAAAAAAAAGTGATGAACAGCAGGCATCCACCTCTGTGTGCTGAGTTGTGTTGTGCGTTGTAGTCTCTTCCCACCATCTGAAAGTGGATTGCATATTAAAGATAACCATAAAATCCCGATGGGGCGGGCACCACCTCTATAGACCCTGTTTCCTAGGGCAAAAACTAGGACTGTGACACAACCCAAATGACCGGCATGATGCCCCATGTAAATATGATATATGATATCTGTAGCGGGTACAAGTAGTCACCGCTCCTAGTGATGTAATGTAATAGTCAATGATGAAGAGCGGGGCAACGCAGATTTGTGTTTGCTACATGATATTTATATTGTTAAAATTTAGAAATTGCAATTTGTCTTTTTTTGTGTATTTCCTCTTTTTTTGTATTGCAAATTAGAGAAACTGGAGAAAATGCAGATTATAATGGTCAGGTACAGATCTCTTCTTCGTGTGCACACACAGGGTTTACATTTTAAAGCAAATCTGTCATCAAGTTTTTGTAATCATAGAGCAGCATAATGTAGGGACAGAATCCCTGATTCAAGTGGCTTGTCACTTACTGGGCTGCTTGCTGTCATCTTGATAAATCAAAATTTTCTCATGCAGATCTAGCAAAGTTCATAGCCCTGTATAACCCCACTCACAATTATGATTGGCTGCGTTGTATGTACTTTAACAGAAGACGCCAATCAGTGGTAGGGGCAGGATTACACAGAGCAAGTTGACTAGGAGGCACCAGACAACTATTCCTGTAGTGATAATCTCCTGCTGATAAAACACTGATTTTATTAAGACTGCAACACACAGGCTGGTAAGTGATACATTACTGAAATCAGGCTCTCTGCGCCTACATTTTTTTAAAATCTCAGATTACATAGAAAACCTGCTATTGGATTCCATTTAAAGCCCCCTAATCCACATAAGATGAGAGTAGAATTTAACATTGCATATTGTAGAGGGTCATAAATTGAATATTCCAGCAGAATTGTGCCCATGTTCCTGGAGATGTCATTATTTTCTTCAGATGCTGGAGAACATGGACTGTAGTGCACAGCCTCGCGGCGTTACTGACCGCCGAGTTACGGGAGCATGAAGGCCTCTTTTCAGGAATAGGTCCGCACATATTGAGAACATTAGTTTTATAGGATTGCTCAAGTGTCGGACTTGTTTTAAAATCCCCGAGAGACCATTGCTGCACACTGAGGTGGTATCCCTGACCATAAAACTGTCTCATGATCGTTTTTTTTTTTAGTACTTTTAGAATCGACGTATATATATGACGGGTTCCTACTTGTTTGACTGACCATGGTGTGTATCTATACAATGGGGAAAATAAGCATTTTTATACACGGACAATTTTGCAAGTTTTCCCACCTACAAAGAATGGAGAGGTCTGTAATGTTTATCGTAGATACACTTCACCTGTGAGAGACAGAATCTAAAAATAAAAACCAGAAAATCACATTGTAGGATTTTTACATAATTAAATTGTATTTTATTGCATGATGTAAGTATTTGATCACCGACCAACCAGCGAGAATTTTGTCTCCCACTGTCCTGTTAGTTCTTCTTTAAGAAGCCTCCTACTCTGCACTCATTACCTGTATTAATTGCATCTGTTTAAACTCGTTACCTGTATAAAAGACCCCTGTCCACACACTCCAACCTCTCCACCATGGCCAAGACCAAAGAGCTGTCTAAGGACACCAGGGACAAAATTGTAGACCTGAACAAGGCTGGGATGGGCTACAGGAAAATAGGCAAGCAGCTTGGTGAGAAGGCAACAACTGTTGGTGCAATTGTTAGAAAATGGAAGAAACACAAGGTGACTGTCAATCTTCCTCGGTCTGCGGCTCCATGCAACATCTCGCTTCGTTGGGATAAGGATGATTCTGAGAAAGGTCAAGAATCAGCCCAGAACTACAATGGAGGACCTGGTCAATGACCTGAAGAGAGCTGGGACCACAGTCTCAAACATTACAGTTAGTAAAACACTATCCAATCATGGACTAAAATCCTGCTGGGCACGCAAGGTCCCCCTGCCCATGACAGAACATGTCCAGGCCCGTTTAAAGTTCACCAATGACCATTTGGACGATCCAGATGAGGCTTGGAAGAAGGTCATGTGGTCAGATGAGACCAAAATAGGCCTTTCTGGTATCAACTCCACTCGCTGTGTTTGGAGGAAGAAGAAGGATGAGTACAAAACCAAGAACACCATCCCAACCATGAAGCATGGTGGGGGAAACCTCATACTTTGGTGGTGCCAACAACCTCCTTCCCTCAGTAATAGCAGTGAAGATGGGTCATGGCTGGGTCTTCCAGCATGACAATGAGCTGAAACATATAGCCAGAGCAACTAAGGAGTGGCTTCATAACAAGCATTTCAAGGTCCTGTAGTGGCCTAGTCAGTCTCCTGACCTGAACCCAATAGAAAATCTTTGGAGGGAGCTGAAAGATCTGGAGCAAATCTGTATGGAGGAGTGGGCCAAAATCCCTACTGCAGTGCGTGCAAACTTGGTCAACAACTACAGGAAAAGTCTGACCTCTGCAATTGCAAACAAAGGTTTCTGTACCAAATGTTAAGTTCTGTTTTTCTATTGTATCAAATACTTATTTCATGCAAATTATGTAAAAATCATACAATGTGATTCTTTTTTTTTTAATTTTTAGATTCTGTCTCTCACAGGTGAAGTGTACCTATGATAAAAATCACAGACCTCTCCATTCTATGTAGGTTGGAAAAGTTGCAAATCGGCAGTATAGATAGATAGGTAAAACAATTGGAAAAACACACTTAATATCAGTATAGTGGGTGCAATGGGTGATGTCACAGCTCACCTCCTCCTCCTGTACAATGACTGATAACACCTCTATATACAGTAGATAACACAGGATCCACCATTCACAATAGGTGATATCACAGCTCACCTCCTCCTCCTGTACAATGACTGATAACACCTCTATATACAGTAGATAACACACGATCCACCATTCACAATAGGTGATGTCACAGCTCACCTCCTCCTCCTGTACAATGACTGATAACACCTCTATATACAGTAGATAACAGTGGGCTCAAGGCAGCTAAAGTCAGTGATTGGCTGCAGCGCTGTCAACATGACGTCAGCGCTGCAGACAATAGCAGACTTGGGGAAGGGAAGTAAACAGACTACAGGAGGGATGGTGGGGGTGTTCCTAATAACCTGACCTACAGGGTCTTCTCTGCTGACATATTCCCTGTAACTGCTCGGTGTGAACATCTAATACACGGTCACCCAGAGATCGTTGTACAATATATTGGCACAGTATTACACACCAATATTACACGTTATCCAGTAATCCGCTATCACTGTATGGTAGATCTCCTGTGCACGATGTGGCGGTATAGTATTGTTGGCGCTCGTCAGGCAATTAGTCCATATTAGTGGGATTCCGCCATCTGTTTCCGCACAGACGATTACGTCATCTCCTTGTAGGAGAAATCGCAGCTGGATGAGACCGCGCTGACCGGGACGTGTTTACGTTAGTGTAAAATTGCAGAGCTGGAGATTTGTGTCAGTGTAGCGGCAATTATTACTTATTATCATAGAGAGGAAGGAAAATGGAGATGACTGCCTGACAGGTGCGGTAATATCCACAGGAGAGCGGTGACCTAATCGTGTGATCACACCGGCTGCAAAAAACATCCGACGACATGTCTGATCTCTGGATATGTCCGATAGCTGGGGGTCTCGGGGGTCTCACTCTTAGACATATTCCCATTGAGAAAATGGCGTCGTAGGACCGTGCGATCCCTCCTTATGGGGTGCAAGAAATCTCAGGAGTGTCAATGGTTAGGATACCCATTTAAAGGGATTTTTCTGGATTTTCCCATGAATGATATCACCTACCCACAATGAGTAAATGTTGGATTGTGCACTGGGACCCCCACAGGACACAAGAACAGGGGTCCCAATCACCTATCCTTCCTTACTGTTTTTGGGTGCACTTATTGGGATGATGTATTCTGGTTTCTCGGTCGGCCCCATAGAATGACAGCAGTTATGCACAACCTGCTGCTAAGAGGAAGAACAGGGGATCGGGACCCCCAGAAAACAGAGTATGACGTATCCTGTGGATAAGTGATAAATGTCTGCTATGTCTATAGTGAAGCTCCTTTTTCAGTGACCAAATGCCCATAACTTTGCAGATTCTGCGTCTTGCAATGTCCTATAAAGTACCATGCCAGATACGTGAGCAGCAGCAGCCATCATTAAGCTTTCTATCTGGGTGACCGGCGATAGGGGCAGGCAGACCAGGCAGCTGCCTAGGGTCTCCACTTTTCCAGGGGCCCCCTGCTAGTGGCGTGCCTATTTCAGTACATGGTACGTTCTGGTCACAGAAAGTTCATCCTGTCCTATACTGCCTTTCCAAGTGACAGACTTGTTTTAGGACTTCCAGAAAAAATTTTACAAGAATTTCTGTTCCGAAGTTGGTTTTCTTCAAAATTGTCTGATATCGCTAATAAAGCATGTTTATGGGGGAGGCTTGTATGTAAGGAAAGTCACTAGTACAAGCCCCTGCATGGTTTCCCGATCTCTGCTCTGAGCGATATTCCAGATAGGAAGATTTATGCTGAGTCACGATTTCCCCGGAATGAAAATCTCAGCTTCAGCATCACACGTTCTGCAAGTATGGGATTATTCCCAGATCTGCCATAAATACAAGACAGCCTGGCTACAGTCAAAGCAAAAGCTGGAGAAAGGCAAACGGAGATCTCTGCAAAACCACAATGCCACGCGTTATATTTGGAAGATGCAGCGCGCCAGTAACAAGCAGATATAGGCATTTACAGATAAGGTTTTTTTACGTGGCACCCAAACTAGTCATTTAGCGTATATGTAATTTTATTACCCAATGTAAATCCCGCTGTTCTCCTGAATCCGATGTTGTTTTTCTTTTCTTTCTACGCCTCTCCGTTCCTGAGATATGGCCCTTTCTTCCCTGTATAAAAATCTAGTCGTTTATGCAAAGTGGGAGTGGTCAACAACTCTTCTTCTTTCTTTAGGACCACACCCAGTTGGATAAAATTCTTACTTTTCTATACAAGGAAGAGGAGGCCATATCTCATCAACTCTTCTCTATGGGAGCTTTCTTTAGGACCACACCCAGTAGGATAAAATTCTTACATTTCTATACAAGGAAGAGGAGGCCATATCTCATCAACTCTTCTCTATGGGAGCTTTCTTTAGGACCACACCCAGTTGGATAAAAATTTTTACATTTATATACAAGGTAGAGGAGGCCATATCTCAGGAACGGAGCGGCACAGAAACAAGAGAAAAACAACGTCGGATTCAGGAAAACGGCGACATTTACAATAGGGGAAAAATTTACGGTAAATATTTATGGCAAGTGGAAGATTCTTTTTAAAAGGACAATCAAGTTTAAAAAAAAATAAAACAAATTCTAGTAGCAACACTTGCCTTATTGCATTCCCTTTTTCTATAAGTTTCCCAAAATGAAGAAAAATCGCAGCAATACTCCAAATGTTGGTGAAGGAAAATTCTTAGTCTTTTATTTTACAAAGCGTTGCATGGACAAGGTTGTGCGGGCAAGGACAAGTGCAGATTATGCAGAAAAGAGAAACGGGACGATGGCCGTTTCGCGTTGTTCACCCTTCCACGGGTCCAGATCTTGTATCTGACATTTTAACTCTTTCTAAGGTAGATTCTGTGGTGGCTCCAGTCCCGGTTCTTCGCTTGCCGTATCACCTGAGGGCGAAACGTTACACTCTGACACCAGGGCTGCTGAAATGGGACCATTACAATCTGACATACAGGTGAGTGAACAGTTGTATATGTTCTTACATCAGCCCTACACACACAGAATGACTGCAAAAATGTAAAGATGATAATCGAGATACAGTGGCTTGCAAAACTGTTCACCCCATAGGCATTTTTTGTGTTTTGCTACTTCACAACCTGTAATTTCACAGTTTATTTTGAGGTTGGATCAGTTCATGTAAAGAACATGCCTACAACTGTGAACATTTGGGTTTCAACTTTTTGTAAAGCAAATAATAGGACAAAATAACTGTAGGGTTCAGTGTGCATAACTATTTACCCCCCTAAAGTCAGTACTTTGTAGAGCCTCCTTTTACAGCTGCACAACGCTTTGGATAAGTCTCTATGAGCTTTCCACATCTCACCACTGGGATTTTTGCCCGTTCCTCAAGACAAAACTGCTCCAGCTCCTTGATGTTCGATGGTTTCCTCTGGTGAACAGCAATCTTCAAGTCTGATCACAGATTCTCAATAGGATTAAGCTTTGTTTTGAGTAGGCAACTCCTAAACATTTACATGTTTCCCCTGAAAAACATCCCCACAGCATGATGCTGCCACCATATTTCACTGTGGGGATGGTGTTCTTGGTGCGGTAAGCTGTGCTGGTTTGGCGCAAGACACAGCATTTACCTTAGTGATCCAAAGACCCACATACGGCATTAGGGGAGCTTAGGGATAGGCACAGGTCATTGTTAGGAGGTGCCCCATCCCTCGTTCCCAATTGTTAGGGCCTTCCTCTCCCTTTTTCCATCCCATTGTGTGAGTGTTGTGCCGTCCGCTGGACCGACCCCTGTTGGGTCATGACATCTTGTTAATGGTGCTGCAGCCTCTGTTGGCTTTCAGAAAAGGTAAAGTGTATATACTGACAGACGTGTTACTCTTAGATTGCACACAGATGGATGTCCTGTAACTAAACATCGGACGTGTGAAGGTAATTGCTTGCGCCAGAAACTTTTAGGGGCTTCATAGCTAAGGTGGTAAATACATATGCACATGCAAATTTATAGTTAATTGATCCCATAGATTCCAATAAATTTGATTTATTGTACTTTTCGGACGCTTCGGATTATAAGACGCACCTCAAATTTTGAGGAGAAAAATATATTTTTTTTTTAATAAAATGGTGGTGCTTCTTATAATCCTTGCATCTTATTGCTTACCGGGGGTGGAGGTGGCTGCGGTGAAGCGTGGTTCCAGGGTCGCTGCTGGAGGAGGCAGGAGTGGGGTGATGCTGCAGGCCGCAGGCAGGGATTAGGGGGGCTCAGATGTGCGGTGCGCTGCTGCGGAGGTCTTGTGCTGCTGCTGGGTGTCCGGCGCTGCCCGGGGCTCTGCTGACATTTTGCGACAGGCCAGAGTCCCGGCACTTCCACGGTTCCATGTGCGGTGGTCTCTGGGAATATGGCCGCCGCAGATGGTGATCTCGGGATCAAGATCTCGAGAGATGAGATTTCAGCGCTGAGATCTCATCTCTCAAGATCTTGGTCCCGAGATTACCATCTGCGCATGCGCCGCCCCCGGCGGCTGCCATATTCCCGGAGACCACCGCACTTGGAACCATGGAAGTGCCGGGGCTCTGGCCTGTCGCAAAATGTCAGCAGAGCCCCGGGCAGCACCGGACACCCACACAGCACCGCTGGGCACCGGAGACACCCGCAGCACCAGCCAGCAACCGCCGGATACCCGGAGACACCCCCTCATCCCAGCCTGCGGCCTACACACACGGTATCGGTAAGGCATGTTCGCTTTCTAAGATGCACCCACCATTTTCACCAAATGATTGGGGGGAAAAAGTGCATCTTGCAAAGCGAAAAATAAGGTATATTTTTCTCACTTCACTTCACCAACTTAGACTATTTAGCGCTGATGTCACACACACAAAACAGATTACAAAAACATTTAAACACAGGTGATAATATAACAAAATAGGTAAAAAGCCAAGGGGGTGAATACTTTTGCAAGCCACTGTAAATTACATTAGAACTATATTATCCGCAATCGTTACACGTTACATCTGTGTGAGGGTTACACACTTGCAATAAATCCCAACATATGACTAACCCCTAATTGTATTTAATGGGGTGAAGCAACAAGTAGCTGCCATGGTTCGGATGATGGGCAGTGGTGTTCCAGCAAAAAACTCTGTGGCTTTGTCAATTATAGGGGTTCTGTTACCGCAACGTCTGACCTTAAAGGGACCACAGGTGCTAAAAGGGATTTTGCATTGGAAGCATTTAGTCGAATATCTAAGTGATGGGGGTCCGAGAACAAAGTCACTTTTGTATCTCCAGATTGCTTCCCACATGTGGAGCTCTACCTTGGAATTAGGGTCCAGGTTCCCCCAATATTTTGGAGACTCCGTGGTCAGACCCTCACTCATTAGAAAGACTTGTCAATCACTACCTGTCGGTGTGGAGCAGCCGAGGATCCTGAGCAGGGGACACCCCTGTATTAAAGGGGTTGTCAATCTTGTCCCTCCCAGCTTGCGGTTTGCCCGGGCATCAATGCGCTCCTGAAGATTGACCGTTCGGACCAGCGGCATGGATGCACCAATGGTCCGTGCTGTGCATCAGAGGAGCGCAGTGTCTAGTGATCCTGAGCGGTAAAGTAAGCACAAGCTCTTTATGCCTAATCTCTATTTCCACCCAGAGTCTGCCATCATTTGACTTTGACACATGGTTGTCGGAGTATCCTGCCACAATTTCCAGCATCTACCAATGGTCTAATGGGACCTGACTGGTTTACTTTGCTTTATGTGCGTGTAAGGAGATGCCCTGTTCCCCCCTGAAGACATCAATGTTATTATGATATGTCTTGTATAATGTGATAAGTGTTAATGATGTGCAAGGTGAGTTGTAAAATGTTCTGTTAGTGATAGATTGCGTTTGCCTTGCAATATTTTTGCACTGTACTGTGAGGAAACGGTTCTGCCCAGCAACAGACAGCAAATAAGGTAAGAAAGAGTTAATGTCTGGGAGTAGCCCATAGTGGGAGGGGTAGCAAGGCACAGAGAGAGTTTCCATCTAGAAGATCAGACAGGGCCTTGTAGTGATGTGCAGTTCGGCTCTTTTTGGTGATCCGACTCACTTGGTTCCGCTGATTAAGAGAGCTGGCTCGTTTGGATCCTAAATGGATCCCTATTAAATATGTGTTCACCGTGACTTTAATGCTGCCAAGATCCTGCCTACTTGCAAGCAGCCAATTAAAATGATGAGTGGGCGAGGTTTGGTTCATGTGGGTGGGTTTACATCTGCCGAACACGGTTATTTTACACCCAGTGAAAGCCATTAAGAGGATTTAGTGGCTCTCTCTGAGGTGCCAACTCCCGTCGTTCACACCAGGGAGCCATAGCTTTGTCTCAGGTCGTTCATGAACGACCCATCACTACTAGCTTGCCGTTAGAGCAGACATTTGATCTGAGTGCTCAGCAAGGCCATATGCAGTGGGTGACTTGTGGCAAAAGAAGGAGAGAGGAGACCAGATCTAAGATGGCGTGATCCTGAGGTGCTGCCTGAGACAAGAAACCTGGAACATTGTTGAGTCTAGAGACCGACCTTCTAACAGAGTGTTTCCCAAACACAAGGGTCTTGAGTATGAGACTTTTGAGGTTTGGGGCCCTGCCACTAAAGTAACGGGTCGAGACAGACTGGTACGTGAACTGAGCCGACTTTTCTGGGCAGATTCTCTCTAAGCTAAAGTTGATGATGCGGAACTGTTGAGTAAAGTACTGTTGTCTAAAGTGAACTGGTGGACTCATTGTGGAAAGTAGTCGTCATCAGGTCCTGGCCAGCCAAAGCCAATGGCAACATGTGTGGCCTACACAGGCGTAGCGCCCCCACAGCACAAGTCTACACACCCAGCCAGGACCGTGTCTTTCATGTAGCGTGCCCGGGCACTTGAAGTCAATCTCTCGCCCATGAAGAGTTGCGCCCCCCTTACAGCTGCACTTTCTCTTTTGGGTCAGCACAATGGACCTGCCATTAACCCTATTTGAATCAGAACGATTTGCAAATTTGCTTCATGTTTATTTTTTTATTTGGCAGTTGCAGACTCGGACATAAACGTTCAGATTTTTTTTTTCTAATATTCATCAACTTTTTTTTTTCTGCATTTTTTTTTTTCAGAATTGTGTCATTTCCAAGGAATTTAATTAATGAGAGCGATACCAGAAAAGGCATAGCGGAAGCGTATCGTATGTGGAGCGACGTGACGCCCTTCTACTTCAAGGAGGTTCCGGCGGACCAAGAAAGCGATATGAAGATTGGTAAATTGGCAGCTCGTTCTTGTAATTCACATAAATCTAGGAGCGTAACGTTCGTATTCTTTAGATGAGCTCTCTGATAAAATCATGGGTGATTTATTTGATCATTAAAAGGGTTATTTCCATTATATTAAGTTACAATAGGCAACGTTTGGGGTCCAACCCCTGGGACTCCCGGCAATTCCGAGAACCTTGAATGGAGCTGAGGTGGACATGCTCGATCTCCGCTCCATTAAAATAAATCCTGTTCTGATGGCTCGTCTTCATATGGGAAAATATCACAGAATAAAAGTCGAGACAGAAAAATTTGACATCCACTGCTTGAAGAATTTCTCTCCTAGGATTAGCGACGTTCAATAGAAAAAAACATGTGTCCGGCTTTGTCTCTCCCCAAATAAAAGCAAAACTCTTGTTTATATTATACTAGATGGTGGCCCAATTCAAACGCATCGGGTATTCTAGAACAGGGGTCCCCAACTCCAGTCCTCAAGGCCCACCAACAGGTCATGTTTTCAGGATTTCCTTTGCATTGCACAGGTGATGCAATTATTACCTGGGCAAGACTAAGGAAATCCTGAAAACATGACATGTTGGTGGGCCTTGAGGACTGGAGTTGGGGACCCCTGTTCTAGAATATGTATGTAGTTTATTTATGAAGATTTTAGAATAATACATTGAATACACAGGATTCGGCTGGCCGCGACCAATAAGTGAAGCGTGGTTCAAATCCCGCGCCAATTTGCGGCTGGACTGCGCCTGTCGCTGATTGTTCGCGGCCAGCCACGTAGTATATAGCACAGCCACATAGTATATAACAGCCCACGTAGTAAATAGCACAGCCATGTAGTACATAGCACAGCCACGTAGTATATAGGATAGCCCACGGAGTATATAGCACAGCCTCGTAGTATATAACACAGCCCACGGAGTATACAGCACAGCCACGCAGTATATAGCACAGCCCACGGAGTGTATAACAGCCTACATAGCATATAACACAGCCATGTAGTTTATAACAGCCCACATAGCATATAACACAGCCACGTAGTTTATAACAGCCCACGTAGCATATAACACAGCTCACGTAGTATATAACAGCCCACGCATGCAGTATAAGAGCCCACGTAGTGTATAACACAACCCACGTAGTGTATAACACAGCCCACGTAGTGTATAACACAGCCCACGTAGTGTATAACACAGCCCACGTAGTGTATAGCACAGCCCACGCAGTATATAACACAGCCCACGTAGTGTATAACACAGCCCACATAGTGTATAACACAGCCCACGTAGTGTATAACAGCCCACGTAGTATATAGCATAGCCCACGAGGTTATTTCCATTATATTAAGTTACAATAGGCAACGTTTGGGGTCCAACCCCTGGGACTCCCAGCAATTCCGAAAACAGGGCTCTGGAGCCCGAGAACCTTGAATGGAGCTGAGGTGGACATGCTCGATCTCCGCTCCATTAAAATAAAGCCTGTTCTGATGGCTCTTCATATGGGAAAATATCACAGAATACAGTAGTAGTATATAGGACAGCCCACGGAGTATATAGCACAGCCACGTAGTATATAACACAGCCCACGGAGTACAGTTAGGGCCAGAAATATTTGGACAGTGACACAATTTTCGCGAGTTGGGCTCTGCATGCCACCACATTGGATTTGAAATGAAACCTCTACAACAGAATTCAAGTGCAGATTGTAACGTTTAATTTGAAGGGTTGAACAAAAATATCTGATGGAAAATGTAGGAATTGTACACATTTCTTTACAAACACTCCACATTTTAGGAGGTCAAAAGTAATTGGACAAATAAACATAACCCAAACAAAATATTTTTATTTTCAATATTTTGTTGCAAATCCTTTGGAGGCAATCACTGCCTTAAGTCTGGAACCCATGGACATCACCAAACGCTGGGTTTCCTCCTTCTTAATGCTTTGCCAGGCCTTTACAGCCGCAGCCTTCAGGTCTTGCTTGTTTGTGGGTCTTTCCGTCTTAAGTCTGGATTTGAGCAAGTGAAATGCATGCTCAATTGGGTTTAGATCTGGAGATTGACTTGGCCATTGCAGAATGTTCCACTTTTGGGCACTCATGAACTCCTGGGTAGCTTTGGCTGTATGCTTGGGGTCATTGTCCATCTGTACTATGAAGCGCCGTCCAATCAACTTTGCAGCATTTGGCTGAATCTGGGCTGAAAGTATATCCCGATACACTTCAGAATTCATCCGGCTACTCTTGTCTGCTCTTATGTCATCAATAAACACAAGTGACCCAGTGCCATTGAAAGCCATGCATGCCCATGCCATCACGTTGCCTCCACCATGTTTTACAGAGGATGTGGTGTGCCTTGGATCATGTGCCGTTCCCTTTCTTCTCCAAACTTTTTTCTTCCCATCATTCTGGTACAGGTTGATCTTTGTCTCATCTGTCCATAGAATACTTTTCCAGAACTGAGCTGGCTTCTTGAGGTGTTTTTCTGTCTATTTTTGGTATTGATGAATGGTTTGCATCTAGATGTGAACCCTTTGTATTTACTGTCATGGAGTCTTCTCTTTACTGTTGACTTAGAGACAGATACACCTACTTCACTGAGAGTGTTCTGGACTTCAGTTGATGTTGTGAACGGGTTCTTCTTCACCAAATTAAGTATGCGGCGATCATCCACCACTGTTGTCATCCGTGGACGCCCAGGCCTTTTTGAGTTCCCAAGCTCACCAGTCAATTCCTTTTTTCTCAGAATGTACCCAACTGTTGATTTTGCTACTCCAAGCATGTCTGCTATCTCTGATGGATTTTTTCTTTTTTTTCAGCCTCAGGATGTTCTGCTTCACCTCAATTGAGAGTTCCTTTGACCGCATGTTGTCTGCTCACAGCAACAGCTTCCAAATGCAAAACCACACACCTGGAATCCACCCCTGACCTTTTAACTACTTCATTGATTACAGGTTAACGAGGGAGACGCCTTCAGAGTTAATTGCAGCCCTTAGAGTCCATTGTCCAATTACTTTTGGTCCCTTGAAAAAGAGGACGCTATGCATTACAGAGCTATGATTCCTAAACCCTTTCTCCGATTTGGATGTGGAAACTATCATATTGCAGCTGGGAGTGTGCACTTTCAGCCCATATTATATATATAATTGTATTTCTGAACATGTTTTTGTAAACAGCTAAAATAACAAAACTTGTGTCACTGTCCAAATATTTCTGGCCCTAACTGTATATAGCACAGCCACGCAGTATATAGTAGTATATGATTTGAACCACGCTTCG
The DNA here is from genome assembly GCF_032444005.1 of Ranitomeya imitator. Lineage (NCBI taxonomy): Eukaryota > Metazoa > Chordata > Amphibia > Anura > Dendrobatidae > Ranitomeya > Ranitomeya imitator. The sequence goes on from NC_091291.1 coordinate 118,938,472, forward strand.
CTAATTGGTCGTGGCCAGCCGAATCCTGTGTATTCAATGTATTATTCTAAAATCTTCATAAATAAACTACATACATATTCTAGAATACCCGATGCGTTAGAATCGGGCCACCATCTAGTACAATATAAAGGTGATACTACAACTATGCACAGCAGTCGCAGTATCCACTATATATTGTATATACAGTAGTTTCAATGTGATATGTATTGAGCAGTCGCAGTGCCTCCTATGTGATATATGCATCATACAGTAAATGCAGTCTTAATTATATTGCAGATTTGTCTGTATATATAGTGTAGAAATATGTATATAGTATGGTGCTGTGTATATAGTGTGGAATTCACACTATATTCACTGCCACATCTCTACACTATATAGTATATACACCGCTCTATATTCCTTACCACGGTATATAACATGGAGCTGTGTATATAATAGATTCTAGCATATATTGTGGAGCTGTGTATACTTCTGTCCTGTATAAATGGTGGAATTCTCAGTATCTATTCTTATTATGTATGTATATATATCCTGTCCTGTATATATGCACTGCACGGTACCACTCCTCCTGTATATATACACTGCACGGTACCACTCCTCCTGTCCTGTATATATACACTGCACGGTACCACTCCTCCTGTCCTGTATATATACACTGCACAGTACCACTCCTCCTGTATATATACACTGCACAGTACCACTCCTTCTGTCCTGTATATATACACTGCACAGTACCGCTCCTTCTGTCCTGTATATATACACTGCACAGTACCGCTCCTCCTGTCCTGTATATATACACTGCACAGTACCGCTCCTCCTGTCCTGTATATATACACTGCACAGTACCACTCCTCCTGTCCTGTATATACACTGCACAGTACCACTCCTCCTGTCCTGTATATACACTGCACAGTACCACTCCTCCTGTACTGTATATACACTGCACAGTAGCACTCCTCCTGTATATATACACTGCACAGTACCACTCCTCCTGTATATATACACTGCACAGTGTCACGATTCCCCTGACCGCTGTCACAAATGGGTCAGGATTCACACCGTGACCGTCACCCCTACGTCACGGGTCGGGGCGACTTTAGGCCAACAGACGGCTATCACATGTGCAGGGGGGCTTATCTTAGTTATCCCTCCACTCCACGATGTGATGAAAAACCACACACAAGGCTATTGACCTCTTAGTTTACAGCAGGGGCTTATTCTAGGTATCCCACTGCTTTTCTATATACCACGAACTGCAGGGATTTATGTATATCCCGCTTACAGTTCCACTTAACACTTGCAGCTCTCTGGCGCCCCCCCTTACTCTCAGGTCAGATTAGGTACTGCACCCTGGGTAATTAGTCGCCAGGAAGGCTGCCTGCTATGTACTGGCTATTGGGCACGCTGCAGCGACGCGGTAAACTACTCCCACTCGGGCAGGAACAATAATTATCAAACCCGCAGTTGCTTCAGCATAATCCAACAGTCAGCGCACTTTCGCTGCCACCAGCTTCGATTAAGCGGGTCCGAAGCTAACCCAACACAACAGTAACAGTAGCGTATTTCCCTTCAGAAGACAGGGTAAGTTTAGAGCATGGATGAACGAACTAATATATAATAGTATATTCCATTGAAATTAATTAGGCAGTGCTTTATCAAAAATATTTTATAAAGAAGTTACAAATGAGACAATTGCAAATATGTACAAGGGTAATTATAACATAAAGGGAATAAATGAGAAAAAGCAACACTTACATGTTCAAAGCATGACAGGCAACCAGGCTAGGGCAGTTTTTCCCATACGTCCCAGCTCATTTGGACGTGAGCAGGGCTCTTCCAGGACAAGACAAGAAATCAAGCAGCAAGTGCCTCCTCAGAGCCTTCCAGACACTTAAAACATTAAGGCTGTGACATCACAGAAAGGCTGGCTTATCCAGACCCTCCTCTCTCTACATTCTGCCTAAACTTTAAACTATTCTCTCTGATTTCTATAACTTCACTACAAAACATGTCAGAGTCAGACCAAACCTATCATTCATCTCAGATTAACGTGAGCATTCTAATGAGATCAAATATGTCCTATCTGGGATACATATTTACAGAGAAAACCCTACTTCTTTACCAGACGGAGTTAGAAACCCGAGTTTCATGGGAGGTGTAGATACACCGAGTGAGACTACGAATATATATTTTCATGTTCCTAGCTTAAATCGTTTGCCTAATATCTAACAAAAACTAAACAAAGAATCTTTCCTGAATCCTGGAGCCACTTTTCCAGTTTGAACTAGAGAATGTGGGAGGGGTGAGGGACTTTCCTCTGAGCCTGGAATTTACGACCCCAGAGCAATAAAACCCCCTTCTAGCATCCAGTCCGTACCCCAGAGAGAAACAAGTAGAGTCAGCTAGTGAAGGGGGGGGTTTAGCCCACCTCATGGGCTGACGAGCAACTAAACTTATGTGATATTTCATACCATATCGTGACACACAGTACCACTCCTCCTGTCATGTATATATACACTGCACAGTACCACTCCTCCTGTCCTGTATATATACACTGCACAGTACCGCTCCTCCTGTCCTGTATATATACACACTGCACAGTACCACTCCTCCTGTCCTGTATATATACACTGCACGGTACCGCTCCTCCTGTCCTGTGTATATATACACTGCACAGTACCACTCCTCCTGTCCTGTATATATACACTGCACAGTACCACTCCTCCTGTCCTGTATATATACACTGCACAGCACCGCTCCTCCTGTCCTGTATATACACTGCACAGTACCACTCCTCCTGTATATATACACTGCACGGTACCGCTCCTCCTGTATATATACACTGCACAGCACCACTCCTCCTGTCCTGTATATGTACACTGCACAGCACCACTCCTCCTGTCCTGTATATATACACTGCACAGTACCACTCCTCCTGTCCTGTATATATACACTGCACGGTACCAATCCTCCTGTATCTATATATATAATTGTCTAAGGGTTTTTCCGTCTGTCTGTCTGTCTTTCTGTCTGTCCTGGAAATCCCGGCTCTCTGATTGGTCGAGGCCGCCAGGCCTCGACCAATCAGAGACCAGCACAGCATCGACGTAGAAATCCCGCGTCTCTGATTGGTCGAGGCCGCCAGGCCTCGACCAATCAGCAACGGGCACAGCGACGATGATGTCATAAAGGACGTAGACATCTCACGTTTCTGATTCAGCGACGGGCACAGTATCGACGTAGATGTCATAATGGTTGCCATGGCGACGATGATGTCATAAAGGTTGCCTCGACCAATCAGCGACTGGCACAGTCTGCCGCGAATTCTGGAATCATCATTGTCCATATACTACGGGGACATGCATATTCTAGAATACCCGAGGCGTTAGAATCGGGCCACAATCTAGTTGTATATATACACTAAACAATAACACTCCTCCTGTCCTGTATATATACACTGCCCGGTACCACTCCTCCTGTCCTGTATATATACACTGCCCGGTACCACTCCTCCTGTCCTGTATATATACACTGCCCGGTACCACTCCTCCTGTCCTGTATATACACTGCACAGTACCACTCCTGCTGTCCTGTATATACACTGCACAGTACCACTCCCCCTGTCCTGTATATATACACTGCACAGTACCACTCCTCTTGTCCTGTATATATACACTGCACAGTACCAGTCCTCCTGTCCTGTATATACATTGCACAGTACCACTCCTCCTGTCCTGTATATACACTGCACAGTACCGCTCCTCCTGTCCTGTATATACACTGCACAGTACCGCTCCCCCTGTCCTGTATACACTGCACAGTACCGCTCCCCCTGTCCTGTATATATACACTGCACAGTACCACTCCCCCTGTCCTGTATATACACACTGCGCAGTACCACTCCCCCTGTCCTGTATATATACACTGCGCAGTACCACTCCCCCTGTCCTGTATATATACACTGCACGGTACCACTCCTCCTGTCCTGTATATATACACTGCACAGTACCGCTCCTCCTGTCCTGTGTATATATACACTGCACAGTACCACTCCTCCTGTATATATACACTGCACAGTACCACTCCTCCTGTATATATACACTGCACAGTACCACTCCTCCTGTCCTGTATATATACACTGCACAGTACCGCTCCTCCTGTCCTGTATATATACACTGCACAGTACCACTCCTCCTGTATATATACACTGCACAGTACCACTCCTCCTGTATATATACACTGCACAGTACCACTCCTCCTGTCCTGTATATATACACTGTACATTATCACTCCTCCTGTCCTGTATATATACACTGCACAGTACCACTCCTCCTGTCCTGTATATATACACTGCACAGTACCACTCCTCCTGTCCTGTATATATACACTGTACATTATCACTCCTCCTGTCCTGTATATATACACTGTACATTATCACTCCTCCTGTCCTGTATATACACTGCACGGTACCACTCCTCCTGTATTGTATATATACACTGCACAGTACCACTCCCCCTGTCCTGTATATACACTGCGCAGTACCACTCCCCCTGTCCTGTATATACACTGCACAGTACCACTCCTCCTGTATATATACACTGCACAGCACCACTCCTCCTGTCCTGTATATACACTGCACAGTACTGCTCCTCCTGTATATATACACTGCACAGTACCGCTCCTCCTGTCCTGTGTATATATACACTGCACAGTACCACTCCTCCTGTATATATACACTGCACAGTACCACTCCTCCTGTATATATACACTGCACAGTACCACTCCTCCTGTCCTGTATATATACACTGCACAGTACCGCTCATCCTGTCCTGTATATATATCCTGCACAGTACCACTCCTCCTGTATATATACACTGCACAGTACCACTCCTCCTGTCCTGTATATATACACTGCACAGTACCACTCCTCCTGTCCTGTATATATACACTGTACATTATCACTCCTCCTGTCCTGTATATATACACTGCACAGTACCACTCCTCCTGTCCTGTATATATACACTGTACATTATCACTCCTCCTGTCCTGTATATATACACTGTACATTATCACTCCTCCTGTCCTGTATATACACTGCACGGTACCACTCCTCCTGTATTGTATATATACACTGCACAGTACCACTCCCCCTGTCCTGTATATACACTGCGCAGTACCACTCCCCCTGTCCTGTATATACACTGCACAGTACCACTCCTCCTGTATATATACACTGCGCAGTACCACTCCCCCTGTCCTGTATATACACTGCACAGTACCACTCCTCCTGTATATATACACTGCACAGCACCACTCCTCCTGTCCTGTATATACACTGCGCAGTACCACTCCCCCTGTCCTGTATATACACTGCACAGTACCACTCCTCCTGTATATATACACTGCACAGCACCACTCCTCCTGTCCTGTATATACATTGCACGGTACCACTCCTCCTGTATTGTATATATACACTGCACAGTACCACTCCTCCTGTCCTGTATATATACACTGCATGGTACCACTCCTCCTGTATTGTATATATAAACTGCACAGTACCACTCCTCCTGTCCTGTATATATACACTGCACAGTACCGCTCCTCCTGTCCTGTATATATACACTGCACAGTACCGCTCCGCCTGTCCTGTATATATACACTGCACAGTACCACTCCTCCTGTCCGGTATATATACTGCACAGTACCACTCCTCCTGTATATATACACTGCACAGTACCACTCCTCCTGTCCTGTATATATAAACTGCACGGTACCACTCCTCCTGTATATATACACTGCACAGTACCACTCCTCCTGTCCTGTATATATACACTGCCCGGTACCACTCCTCCTGTCCTGTATATACACTGCACAATACCACTCCTCCTGTCCTGTATATATACACTGCACAGTACCACTCCTCCTGTCCTGTATATATACACTGCACAGTACCACTCCTCCTGTCCTGTATATATACACTGCACAGTACCACTCCTCCTGTCCTGAATATATACACTGCCTGGTACCACTCCTCCTGTCCTGTATATACACTGCACGGTACCACTCCTCCTGTCCTGTATATACACTGCACGGTACCACTCCTCCTGTCCTGTATATATACACTGCACAGTACCACTCCTCCTGTATATATACACTGCCCGGTACCACTACTCCTGTCCTGTATATACACTGCACAATACCACTCCTCCTGTCCTGTATATATACACTACACAGTACCACTCCTCCTGTCCTGTATATATACACTGCACAGTACCGCTCCTCCTGTATATACACACTGCACAGTACCACTCCTCCTGTATATATACACTACAGAGCACCACTCCTCCTTTCCTGCATATATACACTGCACGGTACCACTCCTCCTGTATATATACACTGCACGGTACCACTCCTCCTGTCCTGTATATATACACTGCACAGTACCACTCCTCCTGTCCTGTATATATACACTGCACAGTACCACTCCTCCTGTATATATACACTGCACAGTACCACTTCTCCTGTCCTGTATATATACACTGCACAGTACCACTCCTCCTGTCCTGTATATATACACTGCACAGTACCACTCCTCCTGTCCTGTATATATACACTGCACAGTACTACTCCTCCTGTCCTGTATATATACACTACACAGTACCACTCCTCCTGTCCTGTATATATACACTGCACAGTACCACTCCTCCTGTCCTGTATATATACACTGCACAGTACCACTCCTCCTGTCCTGTATATATACACTGCACAGTACCACTCCTCCTGTCCTGTATATATACACTGCACAGTACCACTCCTCCTGTCCTGTATATATACACTACACAGTACCACTCCTCCTGTCCTGTATATATACACTGCACAGTACCACTCCTCCTGTCCTGTATATATACACTGCACAGTACCACTCCTCCTGTCCTGTATATATACACTGCACAGTACCACTCCTCCTGTCCTGTATATATACACTGCACAGTACCACTCCTCCTGTCCTGTATATATACACTGCACAGTACCACTCCTCCTGTCCTGTATATATACACTACACAGTACCACTCCTCCTGTCCTGTATATATACACTGCACAGTACCACTCCTCCTGTCCTGTATATATACACTGCACAGTACCACTCCTCCTGTATATATACACTGCACAGTACCACTTCTCCTGTCCTGTATATATACACTGCACAGTACCACTCCTCCTGTCCTGTATATATACACTGCACAGTACCACTCCTCCTGTCCTGTATATATACACTGCACAGTACTACTCCTCCTGTCCTGTATATATACACTGCACAGTACCACTCCTCCTGTCCTGTATATATACACTGCACAGTACCACTCCTCCTGTCCTGTATATATACACTGCACAGTACCACTCCTCCTGTCCTGTATATATACACTGCACAGTACCACTCCTCCTGTCCTGTATATATACACTGCACAGTACCACTCCTCCTGTCCTGTAAATATACACTGCACAGTACCACTCCTCCTGTCCTGTATATATACACTGCACAGTACCACTCCTCCTGTCCTGTATATATACACTGCACAGTACCGCTCCTCCTGTCCTGTATATATACACTGCACAGTACCGCTCCTCCTGTCCTGTATATATACACTGCACAGTACCGCTCCTCCTGTCCTGTATATATACACTGCACAGTACCGCTCCTCCTGTCCTGTATATATACACTGCACAGTACCGCTCCTCCTGTCCTGTATATATACACTGCACAGTACCACTCCTCCTGTATATATACACTGCACAGTACCACTTCTCCTGTCCTGTATATATACACTGCACAGTACCACTCCTCCTGTCCTGTATATATACACTGCACAGTACCACTCCTCCTGTCCTGTATATATACACTGCACAGTACTACTCCTCCTGTCCTGTATATATACACTACACAGTACCACTCCTCCTGTCCTGTATATATACACTGCACAGTACCTCTCCTCCTGTCCTGTATATATACACTGCACAGTACTACTCCTCCTGTCCTGTATATATACACTGCACAGTACCACTCCTCCTGTCATATATATATGCACTGCACAGTACTACTCCTCCTGTCCTTATATATACACTGCACAGTACCACTCCTCCTGTCCTGTATATATACACTGCACAGCACCACTCCTCCTGTCCTGTATATATATACACTGCACAGTACCACTCCTCCTGTCCTGTATATATACACTGCCCGGTACCACTCCTCCTGTCCTGTATATACACTGCACAATACCACTCCGCCTGTCCTGTATATATACACTGCACAGTACCACTCCTCCTGTCCTGTATATATACACTGCACAGTACCACTCCTCCTGTCCTGTATATATACACTACACAGTACCACTCCTCCTGTCCTGTATATATACACTGCACAGTACCACTCCTCCTGTCCTGTATATATACACTGCACAGTACCACTCCTCCTGTCCTGTATATATACACTGCACAGTACCACTCCTCCTGTCCTGTATATATACACTGCACAGTACCACTCCTCCTGTCCTGTATATATACACTGCACAGTACCACTCCTCCTGTCCTGTATATATACACTACACAGTACCACTCCTCCTGTCCTGTATATATACACTGCACAGTACCACTCCTCCTGTCCTGTATATATACACTGCACAGTACCACTCCTCCTGTCCTGTATATATACACTGCACAGTACCACTCCTCCTGTCCTGTAAATATACACTGCACAGTACCACTCCTCCTGTCCTGTATATATACACTGCACAGTACCACTCCTCCTGTCCTGTATATATACACTGCACAGTACCGCTCCTCCTGTCCTGTATATATACACTGCACAGTACCGCTCCTCCTGTCCTGTATATATACACTGCACAGTACCGCTCCTCCTGTCCTGTATATATACACTGCACAGTACCGCTCCTCCTGTCCTGTATATATACACTGCACAGTACCGCTCCTCCTGTCCTGTATATATACACTGCACAGTACCACTCCTCCTGTATATATACACTGCACAGTACCACTTCTCCTGTCCTGTATATATACACTGCACAGTACCACTCCTCCTGTCCTGTATATATACACTGCACAGTACCACTCCTCCTGTCCTGTATATATACACTGCACAGTACTACTCCTCCTGTCCTGTATATATACACTACACAGTACCACTCCTCCTGTCCTGTATATATACACTGCACAGTACCTCTCCTCCTGTCCTGTATATATACACTGCACAGTACTACTCCTCCTGTCCTGTATATATACACTGCACAGTACCACTCCTCCTGTCATATATATATGCACTGCACAGTACTACTCCTCCTGTCCTTATATATACACTGCACAGTACCACTCCTCCTGTCCTGTATATATACACTGCACAGCACCACTCCTCCTGTCCTGTATATATATACACTGCACAGTACCACTCCTCCTGTCCTGTATATATACACTGCCCGGTACCACTCCTCCTGTCCTGTATATACACTGCACAATACCACTCCTCCTGTCCTGTATATATACACTGCACAGTACCACTCCTCCTGTCCTGTATATATACACTGCACAGTACCACTCCTCCTGTCCTGTATATATACACTGCACAGTACCACTCCTCCTGTCCTGAATATATACACTGCCTGGTACCACTCCTCCTGTCCTGTATATACACTGCACAGTACCACTCCTCCTGTCCTGAATATATACACTGCCTGGTACCACTCCTCCTGTCCTGTATATACACTGCACGGTACCACTCCTCCTGTCCTGTATATACACTGCACGGTACCACTCCTCCTGTATTGTATATATACACTGCACGGTACTACTCCTCCTGTCCTGTATATATACACTGCACAGTACCACTCCTCCTGTCCTGTATATATACACTGCACAGTACCACTCCTCCTGTCCTGTATATATACACTGCACAGTACCACTCCCCCTGTCCTGTATATATACACTGCACGGTACCACTCCTCCTGTCCTGTATATACACTGCACGGTACCACTCCTCCTGTATTGTATATATACACTGCACGGTATTACTCCTCCTGTCCTGTATATATACACTGCACAGTACTACTCCTCCTGTCCTGTATATATACACTGCACAGTACCACTCCTCCTGTCCTGTATATACACTGCACAGTACCACTCCTCCTCTCCTGTATATATACACTGCACAGTACCACTCCTCCTCTCCTGTATATATACACTGCACAGTACCACTCCTCCTGTATATATACACTGCACAGTACCGCTCCTCCTGTCCTGTATATATACACTGCACAGTACCACTCCTCCTGTCCTGTATATACACTGCACGGTACCACTCCTCCTGTATATATACACTGCACGGTACCACTCCTGTCCTGTATATACACACTGCACAGTACCACTCCTCCTCTCCTGTATATACACTGCACAGTACCACTCCTCCTGTCCTGTATATATACACTGCACAGTACCACTCCTCCTGTCCTGTATATATACACTGCACAGTACCACTCCTCCTGTCCTGTATATATACACTGCACAGTACCACTTCCCCTGTCCTGTATATATACACTGCACAGTACCACTCCTCCTGTCCTGTATATATACACTGCACAGTATCACTCCTCCTGTCCTGTATATATACACTGCACAGTACCACTCCTCCTGTCCTGTATATATACACTGCACAGTACCACTCCTCCTCTCCTGTATATATACAGTGCACAGTACCACTCCTGCTGTCCTGTATATATACACTGCACAGTACCACTCCTCCTGTCCTGCATATACACACAGCACAGTACCACTCCTCCTGTCCTATATATATATACACTGCACAGTACCACTCCTCCTGTCCTTTATATATACACTGCACAGTACCACTCCTCCTGTCCTGTATATATACACTGCACA